>NC_058413.1:27936712-28283001 GCF_002201575.2 Neomonachus schauinslandi | reverse complement strand
ATGATCTGCCATCTATAAGCTGGAGGTCCAGGGAAGTTTATGGCGGTTCCGGTCCAAACCAGAAGGCCTGAGAACCAGAGAAGCCAATGGTATAAGTCCCAATCTGAGTCGTACGGTCAGAGAACCAGGAGCAATGATGTTCCACGGAAAGAGAAGGTGAATATCCTAACTTAAGCAAGAGAGTAAATTTGCCCTTCTTCTGTCTTTTTGTTCTTTTCAAGCCTTCAGTGGATTAAATAATGCCCACCTACACTGGTGAGGGCAATCTTCTTTATTCAGTCTACCCATTCAAAGCTACTCTCCCCTGGAAACACCCTCAGAGACAAATGGAAATAACATTTTACCAGCTCACTGAGCATTCCTTAGCTCAGTCAGATTGACACATAAAATTAAACATCATAGGGGCGCCTGGGTGGTTCAGTGTGTTAAGCATATGCCTTCGGCTCAGGTCATGATCTCAGAATCCTGGGATCGAGCTCCACATCAGGCTCCCTGCTCAGCAGGAGAGTCTGCTCCCTCTCCCTCTGCTCTTACCCCCGTTTATACTCACTCCGTACCTCAAATAAATAAATAAAATCTTTAAAAACAATTTTTTAAAATTAACCATCATATACAATATGGCATAAGCATAATTAGCTCCCTTAGCATTGCTCAAAAGTATCACTATTATTTGATTAATATGTCACAGAAGGTATGCCTGTGTGGTAAAAATGAGGAGAAATGGGAATCTTATAAACTGCTGATGAAAGTGTAAACTGACATAATAGCCATGTAATGTAAAAATGGACAATAATTGACAAAAATGTGCATACTCATTTTACAATTTTGTTTCTAGATATATTAGACAGAAATATATTCTTTTTAGAAGAAACACACTTTAAATATATTAAAGACACAATAGGTTAAAAGTAAAAGGATCAAAAACAATATCTTATGATAACACAGTGAAAAACTGCAGCAGTTATATTAAGATAAAACTAAGTAGACTTCTGAACAAAGCCTATTAGCAGTAATAGAGAAACAATACTGATTTTAAAAAGTCAATGCATCAAGAAAATATAACAATTCTAATAGAATCAATGTCCACAATAGCCACAGTATGAAAAGAGTCCAGATGTTCATAAACTGATGAATGGATAAAGAAGATACGGTATATATATACAATGGAATATTACTCAGCTGTCAAAAAATGAAATCTCATCATTTGCAATGACGTGGATGGAACTAGAGGGTATTATGCTAAGTGAAATAAGTCAATCAGAGAAAGATAATTATCATATGATTTTACTTATATGTAGAATTTAAGAAACAAAACAGAGGATCATAGGGGAAGGGAGGGGAAAATAAAGTAAGATGAAATCAGAGAGGGAGACAAACCATAAGAGACTCTTAACTGTAGGAAACAAACTGAGGGTTGCTAGAGGGGAGGTGGGGGGGGGGATAGGTTATCCTGGTGATGGGCATTAAAGAGGGCATGTGATGTAATGAGCACTGGGTGTTATATGCAACTGATGAATCACTGACCTCTATCTCTGAAATGAATAATATACTACATGTTAATTAATTGAATTTAAATAAAATTTTTAAAAAATAAAGTAACATAAAAAAAGAAAATATAACAATTCTAAATGTTTTTTTTTAAGATTTTATTTATTTATTTGTCAGAGAGAGTGACAGAGAGAGAGCACAAGCCGGGGGAGCAGGGGAGAGAAGCAGGCTTCCCGCTGAGCAAGGAGACCGATGCGGGACTCAATCCCAGGACGCTGGGATCATGACCTGAGCCAAAGGCAGACGCTTAACCAACTGAGCCACCCAGGAGTCCCTAAATGTTTTTTTAAGATTTTATTTTTAAGTAATCTCTACACCCAACATGGGGCTTGAACTTACAACCCCAAGATCAAGTCATATGCTCTACTGACTAAGCCAGCCAGGTGCCCCAACAATTTTAAATGTTAATGGCTCCACTAACAGAACTTCAAAATATAGGAGAAAACACTGAAAGAACAGAAAGGAGAAATACAGAAATTCACAATTACAGCAAGGGTAATAGAAGGCTTGAACAATACTGTCAAGCAGCAGCAAACTGACATTTATGGAACACTCTAACCAACAAAGCAGAACATACATAGAACATTCATTTAGACAATATATTCTGAGCTATAAAACAAATCTCAAAATTTTTCAAAAAATTAAAATTATACAAAGTATGCTCTCTGACCACAATGGAAATAAACTAGAAATCAGTAACAGAAAGATATATGGAAATCCCCCAAATAATTGGAAATTTTTTAACACATTTCTAAATAACAGATGAGGAAATCACAAAGAAACATCTTAAATCTTTTGAACTCTCTAGAAATGAAAACATAGCACATTGAAATTTGGTAGACACAACTAAAGCAGGGCTTTGAGGGAAATTTATAACATTAAAATGTTTGTATTAGAAAAGAAGAAAGGTTTAAAAACACTAATCTAAGCTTCTAACTTATAAACTATATAAAAAAAAGAATCAATTAGGCTCTACATAAGCAGAAAAAAGGAACCAATCAAGAAAAAAAATCAAAGAAATAAACAGCATACCAAAAAATAGAAAATCAGTTAAATTAAAAGCTGTTTCTTGGAAAATATCAATAAAATTAATAAACTTCTAGCTAGATCAGTTAAGGAAAAATGAAAGAATACAAATTACCAATACAAAAAATTAAAAAGCAAATTCTACAGACTTTACATGGATGATGATAGAATATTTTGGACATCTCTTTGTCAAAAATTTGGCAATTTAGATTAAATAGATAAATTCTTCCAAAGACTACTAAATGATTAAAGGTCAATTAAAAAGAATTAATTACCTAAATAGATATGTTTCTAATAAAGAAATTTAATTCCTAATTAACCACCTTCTCAACAAAGAAAATTCCAGATCCAGATGACTTTACTGATGAATTTTACCAAACACTTAAGAAATAATATAGGTAGTAAACCAACTTGGAAAACAGAAGAGGAAAAAACACTTCTCAACTCATTTTATGAGACCAGCATTACCCTAATACCAAAACTAAACAAAGACAACAAAAGAAAAAGAAACTATGGGCCAATACCACTTACGTTCATAGACACAAAAATCATTAATAGCATTTTAATAAATCAGTTCAAATAATGTATATAAAGAGGATAATACTTCACAATCAAGTAGGGTTTATCCCAGGAAAGTGAATTTAGTTTAACATTTGAAAATGAATCGATGTGGGGCGCCTGAGTGGCTCAGTCAGTTAAGCATCCAACTCTTCATTTCAGCTCAGGTCATGATCCCAGGGTCATGAGATTGAGCCCCGGGTCAGGCTCCACGCTGGACATGGAGCCTCCCTTTCCCTCTGCCCCTCCCCACTCCTCTCTCTCTCTTAAAAAAAAAAAAAAAATCAATGTAATTCACTATATTAACAGACAAAATATGTATATGAAAATGTCAATACTGCAGAAAAACAACAGTAATTGACAAAATATTTGACATACAATATAACCTAAATAAACAGAGATGTCCAGTAATATTTATCAAATTTCTACTCTTTCTTCATAATTTATAAGGCCAACTTTCTCATATTTGTTTCTGTACCTTTTATTGACTCCCATTGATTTGCCTATCTCTGCAGTGATACCACAGTAATGAATACTACCATAATGATTCTGACTTTCTAATAATTCCTCGTTACTGATAAGACAGTTCTTCAAAATTGTGGTAGCAATTATTCGTTCTTGGCTTTCCCAAATATACCAAGTTCCATGGACAATCTGGTTGGATTCTGAGTGGAATTTCATTGAATTTATAGATTAATATAAGGGAGAATTTATATCCTTATGAGATATAGACTTCTTACTTAGAACTTAATATATCTCTGCTTATCCATTCCATATTTTATATCTGAAAATGTTTTATCGGTTTTTTTCATAAAAGTTTTATATATCTTTTGTTGGGTTTATTCCTAGGTAACTTAAACCATTTTTTTCTATAAAGAACACACTTTTTTTCATATTTGAACTCCTTAAATTGGAATGTCTCTGATGGATGTTACCTTACAATCAACAACAACAACAAAAAACCTTTTATAGTCAATAGTTAAACTCACCAACATATTTTATCAATTTATGTGGTCACCATTGTTTCTTGAATTTGTTGCCTTCCTTGTGAGTTCACTTCTTTTCTTACTGAAGTTTAACCTTTTTTTTTTTTAAAGATTTTATTTATTTATTTGACAGAGAGAGACACAGCGAGAGAGGGGACACCAACAGGGGGAGTGGGAGAGGCAGAACCAGGCTTCCCGCGGAGCAGGGAGCCCAATGCGGGGCTCGATTCCAGGACCCTGGGTTCATAACCCGAGCCAAAGGCAGATGCTTAATGACTGAGCCACCCAGAGGCCCCCTGAAGTTTAACCTTTCTTAATTAAATCTCCTTGAGTACTCCTGAAGTCCTAAAACCTTGTGTGCTGGGCCTACTATCTGAAGCTATTATGGATAGTACATATCTGGTCACAGAATCAGTAGGTGGCTGGCTCAGTTCTAAGAAATCAAACCTTATCTTTGTGCTTCCCCTTCACTCAATAGGCCCAGAGGTCTCTATAAATCCATTAGTCCTGTCAGTAGGTCTGCAAATTTTTTCAGCCAGCTTTCCTGAGCTTCACCAAGATTGGGGTTGGAAGGCTTGCAAACTCCTGTCCCTGCCTTCACACAGTATCTTTCATTTAGGCACCACAGATTACTTCCAACCAGGAGCCCAGCGGGCCTGTGGCTTTAGTTCCGCTCACAGCTTGTGTTTCTGTTCTACCTCTGGTTCATAGTAGTATTCAAAATACTTAACAACAGAGTACATCCCAGGTACAAAACAATCACAACATATGCCAGCTTGTAAGAGTAGAGGAAGGAGGAGGAGAAGGAAAGAAAGAGGGAAAAATGTATATGATGTTTGAAACTTACTTAGAAAATGCATCCAAAAATGGTTTTGATGGATGGAAAGATGGATAGATGGATACCATTTGATAAAACAAACGTAGTAAAATGTTAATTCTAGATTCTAGGTGGTAGGTACATGTATGTTCACTGTAAAATTCTTTTGACATTTCTGTATGTTTGAAAATTTTAATAATAGAATACTGAAGAAATTTTTGACTTACAAAAGCCATGTCAAGGATGTACAGGATGAAATACAGCCCTTATACAATATGCCAATGGGCTGTGAAATCAATTTAGTGGGTCCACGCCAGCATTTGAATAGTGCCTCACATGTAGTAAGGCTAAATCCTGTTTTGAAAAATTTTTGTTTTATGTACATATGTGGAGAGATATGTATATAATATTGAATTGTAATGTAAAGTATATTTTTTCTTCTGTGAATTATGATATGAAATGTATTTTTTACTATGGATTTCAATCAAAGAAGTTCAAAAGCTACCAATGCGGAAGTGGTATAAAAGCTCAAAGTTCACCTCTTCTCATCTCAAGGAACTGTAAGAAAAATGAGAAAGAGGTGGTGTGGAATGGGTGGGTGGGGGCAGTGTGTGGAGGGAGATATGAGGTTTGGTCTACCATCTCCCAGCTTAGAGAGGAGCAGGTGTGTTAGATAAGTTGAGAAGACTAAGGGCAAAGGGCTTCCATCTGGATTCTCATTTTATATTCTGGGAGATGACTGTATTGAGGCTGTCCCCTTTCACCAATTTTCAGCAAAAGTGAGGGGGATGCAGCCACAGAGTAAATGCAGTGGAATAGTATGTAGGAGGCAGAAAGAGGGTCATCACCTCGCTTTCTTGAGTCATTTTCAGTTGGGGAATGGATAAGACCTACAAATTCTCACATAGCTACTGGGTAACTAAAAGGTATTGAAGTGCCACAATATTTAAGGACCAAAATGCCCACATTGACTGCACTGCAGAGGCTGTTAGGGTGACCTGGTTAGGCCACGGGCAAGATGAAGAATGTGGCAGAAACTCAGTGAGAGCCAAACTAATGCAAAAGCTCCCAGGGAGCACTCCTGACCAAGCAGAGAGCAGATCAGGAGTTACACCAGCTGCAAATCTCAGCAACAAGACCAGTGATACCTCAGCAGATGGAGACCACATGGCTCAAAGGACTACTTTGCTTCCCTGGCATAGTGAAGAGCCCAAAATATTTCACTCACATACTACCTAAAAAAGTTTAGAAAGCTATGTACCCCTCACTTAGAAACCTGTATCATCATTTTAAGTTGCCATTGGAAATGTTTTATTGCTAGCTTAAAAACAGTTGCAAAGATGTCTTTTCCAGCATATTATAAATATTGGCATTACTAAATAAAAATACATTTTTCTTTTAAATCTATCCAGTGAGATTAAGTATCAGTACAATTTTATATCAACCATCATCCATTTTTCAAAATATATGGAAAAGCTCTTAATCAGAAAGTTTATATGTTCCTTTTTCTCCTCAGCTTCGTCTTTCTATCCCATTTCTTTCTTAACAGAAACACCTAAAAAACAACAAGGAAAGGTTCAGAGCCCCTGCAAGAAGTTTATGGCACCAAAATTTCAAAATGTCCCTTTGATGTCCTGTAGGTTTTTATACTCCAGGGTGAAGCACTGCAGTAGATTCAGGATGAGGGAGAGGTATGTTTTGCCTAAGAATAATAGAAGATGGGAAAGGAGAAGTGCCTCCACTGCAGGCACATTCACGGACAGGAGAATTTTAGTAAAAAGTACACTTGGAAGTTGAGAATCTAGTCATTTATGCCTTAAAACTACTCCTCCTGGGGCGCCTGGGTGGCTCAGTTGGTTAAGGCATCTGCCTTTGGCTCAGGTCATGATCCTGGTGTCCTGGGATTGAGCCCTGTGGCAGGCTCCCTGCTCAGCAGGGAGTCTGCTTCTTTCTGCCCCTCTACCTCTCCCCCACCTTCTCTCTTTCTCTCAAATAAATAAAGTCTTAAAAAACAAAAAAACAAAACACTCTCATGCTCTTTGTGAACCTGCAGAGGAACAACTCCAGTTGACTTAAGCTCCTCTTCCCCCCTATAAACCTAGATGCCTTCTTGGAGGAAAAACAGAAGGGCAGAAATATGAGCACCTCTTTATCCAAAACGCTGAGTGTTACCTAAAAGATTGGTTAAATTATTTGGCCTTAATCAAATTTAGTTTTTACTTTCACTAGTACTAGGAGTGGCACTTTCTGAAGTATTTTAAAAATACTTTTTTGCATATCTTGTATAGTGTTTGTGTAATCTTGCTTCCTTGAAACACGTATCTCCTTCCTAGAGTAAACTCCAACATATGTTTTTCAATCTCTGTGACTTTCTTTTTTTTTTTTTAAAGATTTTATTTATTTATTTGAGAGAGAGAGAATGAGAGACAGACAGCATGAGAGGGAGGAGGGTCAGAGGGAGAAGCAGACTCCCTGCCGAGCAGGGAGCCCGATGCGGGACTCGATCCCGGGACTCCAGGATCATGACCTAAGCCGAAGGCAGTCGCTTAACCAACTGAGCCACCCAGGCGCCCCTCTCTGTGACTTTCATTCCCTATCCACACTCCTCAACCACTCCAGGATCTCGGATGCTCCAATTCTGAGGTTGAAGAAGGCCATTAGCCTCAGTCTCACATTCAAAATGGGTCACAAATTTAGCCATTTTCTTTACCTCCAAGTAAAGTTATACATACAGCCAAAAAGATACATTGACAGAACTGACCAAAAAAGACAGTTATAAAACTTTTGTTCAATCACCAGACCATGCTCCCTATGTGGGTTATGAATTAATATTTTTAATAAATTTAGTAATTATCATAAAAAAATAGAACACTTATGTCATGGGGGGTTGTTGGCAGAGTTAATCTTAAGTGTATTCATATAAAATATATCCAGTGGTTTTTAAATCCTATTTTGACATTTCTTCTTTATTATACTGTGAACCTCAAAAAAAAAAAAAAATAGGAGCCATTCTCAACCTATAAGATGTCTCATCCAAACCCACTGCCCTTATTTCCTCAACATCAATTCTTTCCTTAACCCTGTTCACTCTTAAGGTTTCATCATCTTTCAAAATCACCAATAACCTTTCTTGTATCAAGTATAACTTGTTAGAAAATAAGTCTTACTCACTCCTAACTTCATACCATTGCCTATATGAATCTCTTTTTAAAAGCCCTCCCCATACTTCAGTTAATGAGGCATACCTTCCCTACTCTAACATCAAACATGGAGTTCCAGTCCCTTTATAACTCTGTCTTGCTGTCTCATTTTAGACAAGTATCTCAATTGCCTTATCTATAATATTAATAATAAAGGTATTACTTATATGTGGAATCAAAAAAAAATGTCAAACTCATAGAAACAGAGTGAAAAAGTGGTTCCCAGGGACTGCAAGTGTGGAAAACAGGAAGAGGTTGGTAGGAGGGTACAAACTTTAAGCTATACAATGAATAAAGCCTGAGGATCTAAGGTATGACATGGTGACATTGTATCATATTGAAATTTTGGTAACATTGTATCATATTGAAATTTTGCTAAAATAATAGAACTTAAATGTTCTCATCAAAAAAGACATATAAGTATATGGGTGATAGATGTGTTAATTAACCAGATGGTAGGAATCTTTTTACAATGTCAACTTCTGTCAAATCAACATGATGTACACTTTAAATATCTTATAAATTTATCAATTATACCTCAATAAAGCTAAAAAAATTAATAATAAAGATGATAATGATAGCTAACACCTACTGACCACTTACCATATCCCAGGTACTGTGTTAAGAGTTTTATATACATTAACTATTTAATCCTCATAACAACCCAGTGAGATAATTATTATCATTGTTGTTACTCTTGTTATCTGTAAATTGAGAGAACTGGATTAGATGGCCTCTAAATTTCACTGCAACCTTAAAATGCTTTCATTCTATTTTTAATAATCTTTTTTAAGTTCCCCTACAACACAGAATCTAATACCACATATTTTTAGTACTCATGTACATATTGATAAGCATGTTTCCTAAGAGTTTCATGCGCCTATGCTTTATCTACAAAACAAGAATGGAAGCTTCCCAAGGGCAAGGTCTTAGATAGTTCTGCTGTATCATCAACCCTGGTTAATGCACAGATGGAGCACATAAAGAACTACTCAACACTTCATCATTTGAGTCCGTCTTCTTTGGCCCTCTAATCTTTTTTTCACAGAGGAGGGAGATCTTTTTTCACCAAACAAGGTAAGGTTAATTCAATGACTACCACAGTCATAGTCCCTAAAGACATGACACCATATAGTTTACTTATAAGGATCCTGACATACGCTGAAAGTCCTACAGGTGTCCATCTGGTTGTTAGATGACAAATAGATTGTGACCTATGTGATGTAATTTATTTTGTTTTATGAAGACCAGAGTACTTTATCTACTCAACACCGATTTAAACTCATATCATATTAAAAGAGACTTTTTTATTTTGTTAGTCACTGAATGTAAAATTCAATGCCAGAAGTATAATTAGGGTATATAGACTAAATTTCTTTCTGGTAGAAGAGCACTATCCAATAGAATTTTCAAAGATGATGTAGCTATTGAGCATTTGAAATGTGGATAGTGAGACTGAGGAACTAAGTTCTTTTATTTTATTTTAACTAATTTAAATTTAAGAACCACTATTAAGTTTTAACAGTGTAGTGGGCAGTACAGCTCTAAAAGATACAACTCACCTGTGGTTTGCCAAGGCTTAAGACTAGGATCTTTTCCAGTACCTTTTACTTATGCTGTTATTCTCTTTTCTGAAGCTTTCAATAATTACTTCCCAGTGAATAGTAAGTGTTGATAAATGGATTCTTGCTGTACCCTTTATTTATGTATATGATTCGCTTTATTTAGGAACTTGAAATCTTTTAAAAATGTAACTGGATGCTGATTGTTTTTTGGAAATTATGTAAAATTGATTTTTCTGACATAATTACTTTGAAAAAATGTGACTGAAGACACTGATAAATTAATGTTATACTCCTTTGCATCTTTGTTACATATATAAAATATTTGTAAATAATGAGTTATATTATTTAAAAATCAGCAATTTATTGTTTTATTTAACATTTATTCAAGCTAATGTTATTAACAACAGGTGAGAGGAAACCACTATATGCCTCTTAATAAAATAAAGCAAGGCAACGATTTCCAAAACATTTACACTTTCATCAATCAGTAGTCAGACTTAATAATCAAAGATCTTAACTAACAATCACTGACAACACTGATCAATTTGAATAGAAAATAGAAAATGCTAGTCAGTCCTCAAGACAGTTGGTTTTCCTCCCCCTAGGAATATGCCTTCAATACTGCTTTAGTTCTCCAAGGGAAAAAGAAAATTTCATATTCTTGTCCATTCACACAAACCTCTCAGTGAGCATTATTGTTTTGGGAGGAGGGGGCGGCAGGCAGGGGGCCTAGGATGTTGACGGAACAGATAGGATGTCAGGTGAAGATAGAATGCTGTGCCCTCTCTAACCAGCTGAAGACTCGGCATGATTGTTTTCTTACAAATAATACCTGTGGGTGTTGAAACTGTTCAGGGAATCTATCAAACACACTCTTTCACTTTGTTGCTGTAACTCTATAAAATTTATTCTCATTTCAAAAGAGTCATAGGCAAGAATACCTGTAGGTGGTTGAGTAATTTAAAGAAAATTTGTCAGGTCTACTCTCACTTACTTTACCAGAACAATCCTATACTTATTTGGAGGTTTTAAAATGCAACATTTTCTACTCAGTATGATTAAAAATTTCAAAATAAGAGTCCCTCATCTAAAGAGTTGTCTTAAATTAAATATAAGTAAAGAAAATATAATATTAGGACATTTGAGAATAAAACTTTGATCCAAAAAGGAAAATAAATTAATATATTGAATCATTTCCATTTTTTATAATTATAGAAATCATTCACACATAGATGTACCTATGTGTACCTAACCAGTGTGATAGTAGGGACAAAAATGCATTATTATATTAATGCCAAATTATCGTTCTCAGGAAATCATTCTCAGGAAAATCTGATGGCCGAGGTCTATAAACTTATAAAAGCTATCTATACAAACTGAAAAAGATATAAATGGAAGAATAAAGGTAATAACCTTTCCAGATTACCTAACTTTCCTTAGTAAGTCATCTCTATCCATATTAAGTTTACTTTATATTAAGTAATGTAGTAAATGCAGATTTTTAAAATTTTTCTATTATGCAATTTGCATTTTCAGTCACAAGTTCAGAAGGAGAAAAAGCTCAATAATGCTTAGTTTAAAAATGTATTTTCCATATTAATTAATTCCAAAAAATATTAAAAAGTTAAAAGAATCTCCTTAAAAAGTGATAATACTTTTTAAAGTGTTTTTAGATGATTAAAGTGTTTTAGTGATTTAAAGACGAAGATATATTTTCAATCTCCAAGTGGAACTTTTCATTAAAATGTTCATAATGACATAAGCAGGAAAGTCTATCTCCCTATATAATCATTTTAAAATACCATTTTTTAAGTAAGAGCTCTTACTTGTCTCTTATTTCTTGAAGGCGTGTTTAATATTAATAAAGATAATATTTTGAATTGAAAGGTATCCAGTTGAGATGTCAATAAAGCTCTCTGTTTTTATATAACTGAATTACCAGGGGAAAAAAGGAAAACCTCTAAGTCTAATTTTTTTTTCCAAAGTGAGTTATTTAATAAATAGCTTTCATGGTAAAAAGTTCAAATTTGAGCCAGAGATACATATTTGACATTTGGTAGTATAATTCTAAGAGAATTAGAGAAAAATACAGATTGGAAAATTTTTCTCCTGACCTAAACAGCTTTATGACAAATCAAATGAAATGTTCCATGACGATAAATGTGTCATGGATAAATGATGGAAAATAAACAGTATTTCAATATCATTTCCTGTTTTATCCCATTGTGGTTTTTGTCCCTCTCTGTAATAATTACCTATGCACAAACTCTAGATGGCAATATTGCACTTACTGTACTTTCAAGAAAATTGTCACAGTCAGTCCCCACATATCCTCTTTATCAACATTTTATGTGCCACGGATCTATAGCCTCTTATTATAAGTGTAATGAAGCAGAAGTTATTGAAGCATTTTATTGATTGCTCAGATCACAAGTTTACTGCCATACTGAATTGGCACCTTACTCACTGAAGCAAACTGCTGACACCTTTTTTAAAAAGTGACAACTACATCTATTTCATGACCAGAAATCCATTTTCATCTCTATCAAGACAAGAATGCAATTTTCACTTCATTTAACTGATGTTAGGCCTGCTCAAAGCATGACACTTAGAAAAAGACACAAGTTTAAGGTTCTTAAAATACTTCAAGTAACTAGAATGCAGCTTGGTTTCAGGAAAAGAAAAAAAATCAACCATCATTCAAATCTACAAGCAAACTAATATTCTAAACCATTACCTATCAGAACCTTCAGAAGTAGTTTTCAAACTACTTGAAACATCTGCAACACAATTTTAATGTGTTTAATAATAAGTTATATTTATATATTATAAATTTTGTTCCAAGCTTTCAAAAGACATCAAGAAGTTCAAAATTGAACTATTTTGGGTATTGACCCATGAAGGTTAAATCAAGGAAACAGCCCAATTTTTAATGTATATATAGATGGGGATCTAATGTACAGAAAGTGACTATAGTTAACAATACTATATTATATACTTGAAAGTTGTTAAGAGAGTAGATCTTGAACGTTCTCACCACAAAAAAGAAATGATAACTATGTGAGATGATAGAGGTATTAACTAACCCTACTATGGTAATCATTTTATAATATTTAAGTGTATCCAAGCATCATATTTTACACCTTAAACTTACATAATGTTATATGTCAATTATATCTCAATAAAACAGGGAGGAAAAGTAGCTGGCATACCAAAAATAAAGTATATATAAAAAATGAAATAGAAATAGTTATTCCTTCAGTCGTGTTAAGACCAATAAATGATTTTGATCTAAGATACAAGATATAAAAAGATAAACTTTCAATACTTCTTTTATGGAAAATTAAAATATTAACATTCCTTTAAAAATACTTTTTGCAATCGACATATTCTGTCAGCACTAAATGTAATTCAAGCGTATTTTGAACTGAATCTTTTCTGAGTAGAATTATATTATTATTATTATTGGTTTGATATCTAAGTATCAAACTTATTAAGAATGTGGATAAAGTGAACCAACATTAACTTAGGAAAAATTTTTAACAAAATTTAGAGCTTTGGTAGAGGTTAGTTTAATGTATTAATAAAATACTGCAAAACCAATATATGCTGAAGCTGGATGGTCATTTCCTCATCTAATTACATAAATAAAGTTATAGTACAGTAAAGTTATAGGACAATAAAGTTATAGCACAATTCCAGTTTAAAAAGTGAAACCCAATTTTTAAATAGAGATTTAGTGTCTAAGATTCTTAAACCCAACACACCAAAAATGGAACATTTAGAAATAGCATATAATAGCATTTTTAAAAGTACCTTGCTTATATTAATAAATCAAAAGGACCATATATCAAAAAAACTTGAATCACTCAGGCAGAAAATTATAGTTTTCAACAAACTTCATTAAGTAAGGGCCTATTACAAACAGCTCAAGTACATATTTCCAAATTAAAATTACAGAAATAAAACACTTGCCTGCAGCTTCAGACGTAAATAGAAATTGTCAGCTTGTTTTTGTTTGTTTGTTTGTTTGTTTTAAGTTTAGAAAATGCTCCAAGAGTTTAAGAAATATTTGGGTGTATTTTTCTTATTTCTTGTTTTTAAGTTATCAACAAGCTAAAATTTAATTTCAAAGATCATTTCTTTCCAAAGTGCTGAAAATGAGGAATAAGATAAAAAATTTCCTTCAAATTTTTTCATATCTTAAATTCCACAGAGACTATGATTTTCTTCATAATTAAGATGGTGGTTGTTAAGATGTTACAGTTAGATACTCATCTCCTTTGTTTCTCTCTGAATTTCGAAAATGATGATGCAATCAATAACAACTGTTAAGCTATGCTGTATGTTTATGAGTTCTTTTAGAAACTATTTTAAAAGAAGAGTGCAATGCACTCATTATTTAAATGTACCCAGGAATTTTGTTGGTTGGGGGGAAAAATGCAAAGAAGTATCAAAACCGAGAAGACATTTCCAGCAATGAACATTTCCTAAAGATCACGTTTGTACTTAAGATCAGTCATTCCAAATCATTATTTATATAGCCTCCTGGCACAGTTCCATGGACTTTTATGTATCTCTACAGTGTTTCTGAAGAGACTGACATATATTTTGTTTACTGACAGCAACGAAAAGCTCTATGTTGGATCATAAATAAAGAAGATCATGTTTAAAAATCACTAATATCATTTTAAAAGGTAGTGCAGGCTTGTGTTTTGGCCTCTGTTTAGCTGTGTTAGGCCTATGAATGACAGCTTCCCTGCTTGAAGCACACAGAAAGCACAGCCTTCCTCATTCACTGACAGGACTGTGGCCTTTTCACACGTTCCTTCCACAGCAGTGTTTGTCCCCAAACACTGGAACTCGACACAATGGCATTCCTACTTCAACACCCCCACCAACAGCACCACTACTTAACAAGAATGCTAATGAGATGGAACAGGCCCTGTCGCTGAAAGTGTTAACTGCATTTCATAGGAATGCGTT
The DNA here is from genome assembly GCF_002201575.2 of Neomonachus schauinslandi. Taxonomy (NCBI): domain Eukaryota; kingdom Metazoa; phylum Chordata; class Mammalia; order Carnivora; family Phocidae; genus Neomonachus; species Neomonachus schauinslandi. The sequence continues at coordinate 28,268,315 of NC_058413.1, read as the reverse complement.
TATGCTACTTCAAAGATTACCAATTAAATAGATTCTGCTTAGCTCTGAGCAATTTCTAAGATGTTTCCACTTTTAAGGAAATAAATGTGATAAATGTAAGACTAAGTGACTTTATGCTGTCCTAAATATAATATCTCATTTTATATACATGAATCAGTATATATTTAAGACCACACTAATGTAGTGGGCTTAATTCGGTTGCATGCTATAATAGCCAAGTTAAAGTTAGAAATTGAAAAATGAATAAATCTATAAACATAAAACCAGTAGTTCTGACTTTCCTTTTAGATCTATTTTATCAAATTATTTAAAAGAATTTCCCTTTGGGAATCCCGAGACATCCAATTTAAAGATTTAAAGAAATTTCCTTTGACAGAATCCCAGCAAAACAATATCATTGTTTTTGTATATTATCTCAGAAGTGAAATCAATGGAAATAATATCAAGAGTTCATCTAATTCAATAATTTATAAGCTTAGATTTGTTAAGGAAATAGGAATCATCACCCATCTCCATTTTACCTATCTAATGATTCCTTAACATGATCTTATATAAAACTAAATAGAAAAGGCTATCCCTAAGGTCAAATGAAGTAAATGCAGTTCAAATAAAGTTCATTAGTGCTAAGAAGGATATTTGCTAAGAAGCCCTACTCACATTAAAGCGATTGCCAGGCTTAACACTTAGCCACTGATGACCTGACAATGGTATCGCTACAGTGACTTATCTAAACATTGCAAATAATTTTAAATTAAATCATGATATAACAATACAAAAGAGACTCAAGAATACATAGAATTGAGCATATCTAAAAGAAAGAGAAATTTGCACGAAAATGCATAACAGGTAAATTTCTATTTCTTTTTCTTCATGTTTATATTTTAAAATAAAACCTAAACAAGTGTCACATTAAAGCTGTTGAGTGCAAAGATTTAAGTTATTACAACTTAGCAAAAGTAAAAGGTTTAGTTAGGAATGGCAAAGAGCCTAGGTTTTTAAATATTCCCAAATTTGGCAGAGTGTTGATGATCTAGACAACTTCAAAGATGCTTTTTAAAAATGTTAATTATTGTTCATATTTTGTTCAAAATATATTTTTCATCAATTTTGAGTCCTAAAGCAACCTTTAAAATCAAAGCAGTAAGTAATTCTTGAAAAACCTTCTTTTTTCACAATACACAGAACTCTTTTCAATCTAGTACAACTGTATATATCTATTTCAATTTTACATGCTTAGGACAATGGAAGGAAAAAAACAAGCCTTTACTTTCTGAGCAGTTTCTTATCTCTAACATCCTCACTTTTAATAAAACTTAGAAAATGTTTAAGTTTTTTAAGATTTGATTTAAACAGGGTTTTCCTTGAACTGGAGAATGATCTCTTTTTTAAACATCAAATAATTTTAAACTAATAAGTAGAATCAAACCATTTAATACCAAATAAATTATGATAATTAAACTGGTCATAATCTATTTTATATCATTGTATCTTAAAAGTTAAATATATTTCAATTTAAATAATTTGACTGAAATTATAATAAAATATATTTGTACCAGTTTTTATATGTAATATTGGCTTAATAAAAACTTCCAAAAATAAGTTTGGATTTGCATTTTTTCATATTTATTATTATAAATAGCCTTATCTATAATAATTATCAATCCCATTTCTGGGCCCACTAAAATTAATTAACTAAGCAGATAATCACATTTTGAGAATAAAAGTTTCTCATGGGAAGATATTTCTTGCTAATTCTGGATACCTCGTTCAAGAATTTCGTCAATACAAATTGTCCTTTTCCAAACCAGACAGCAGGAGGTGCTGTGTGAACACTAAGACCACATCCCATTCTTACCTCCCCTCCCGCAGCACACAGAGAATAATAGCGTGATGCTTTCAAAATATTCATTTTTCAATGGTCTGTGGCCTGAGATAATGAGCCCAGTTCCTCATAGTTAGAAATGTAAAACCTAGACTTCATTTAAGATGGTAAAATATATGCTTAACTTCTTAAGACCAAGTGCAGAGGGGATTCTAAAAATGTGGTAACTCCATTTTTATTTTAAAAATGGCCATCAATCATTCCGCTTTGCAATGTTAGTTCCACTTTAAGATAAATCCAAGTCCCTATAAGTAGTTCTAAAAATATCAAAGTCTTTACACACATACATACACACACACACTCAGTTATGGAAAGGATACTTAGAAATTAAAGGACAAAATTAAGTTTAACCAGATTCAAATATATTAGTTCTATTTCTTTACTTTCTAAACATACAAGTTAAATAAGCATAAATGAAGTGAGTTAGTCTTGACAAGAAGTTAATTCACAATTTCTTTTCCCAGAATGCGATTGGTTTACATTTTAGCCCAACTTCTACAATAGCCATTCTGATTTCATACTGAAAAAAAAAGAAAGAAAGAAAGAAGAGAAGAGAAAAAAGAAGGCTGAGCATTTAAACCTTCAAATGATTTAGGAGCTATTCATTTTCTTGCTTAAAGTAACTGTCTATAGAAATTCCACATAAGGAGTTGCCGTCGCTTTGCACAGTATGCAGCAAGAAAAGATGAGACATATGACATCCCATACCAAAAGACAGATACAATTAGCCCCATTATTGTTGGCTTTGAGATTACAGAAGAAGCATTTTGGCTCCCTAACGGGTACTGAGTTCACAAAATACATGTCACAGTTTTTTTATGACACAATGCCAATCATCGCCTCTATACAACCAAGTACATTTTAAAACACATAATAAAGCCATTTTTAAAGAGGGATGACTCACCTGTGTATAATATTTTTTTGCAGACTTTAGTCGTTGGTACAAGGCCAAAAGAACTCCTTGGATGTACATCTTAGCTCCTGAGGGGCTGAAACCTTCTCCCTTAGAGACCCAAACTGGTCCCCGCAAAGGTGTGATGGAATTTTGCAGGCATTTTTCAAGCAGAGGAACTATGCAAGAAAATAAGGGAAAATAAATTCTTTTGACCCAACTGAAATGCACTGCCTGGAACACAGCCCCAGTACCAGAACTAACTCTTAACATCTATTATTTATATCTGACCTGGGTTAAGTCTTACAGAGGCAATTCCTGCATTACTAGTGGCCACCATGAAGGATGTATTTATATTGAGACACCCCCCATGCAAGACTCATAAGCTTTGTGAGCACACCTGAATAGTTCTGAAGTGTGCCTAACTAGCTGCACAGAGTGTCATGGTGTGCACTGATTGCCTTATCTTCTCATTTATCACAGATGAGTTGGAACCAACCTTGCTGAAATCTACTTGCATTGTCCTGATAAAATTGTAAGATCCATGTTGTTTCTGTATATAGCTTCCCATAGAGGAGTCTCTATATCTAAAACATCACATCTGGAAATTATTCATAAAATATAATCCACACCTTTATAAGCCATCCTATTCAAGTCTTTTCCCTGCCATTGCTTAAATAACCCATAAAAACAAGGTGGCAAGGCTGTTTAAAAATAAAAGGAATCTTAAGCATTTTATCGTACCTTTTTGTTTTTAAGGTTCTGGGATAAAAGCTAGTCAAAGATTTAGGAATGCTATTCCAGTACCCATTTTGTAAACAGATAGAAGATATTTACTTGTTGGCCCGTATTACAACATCTATACTGGACTTGACAGGCATGTTTATATACTTTTTCACACGATTAGCTTATAAAGTCTTTCTAGTGTAAAATAGCCAAATAACATGGCAACTAGCTAACATTTTCCAAGATTTAATTTCCCTCTGAAATGACAGAAATAAAAAAAAAATCTTAGGTACATTTGGGAACCCAGAAAAATGTAAGGATATCATTTTTTAACTTGGTCTTAAGTATACACATGTAACACAATATAAACATACAAAATAACTATATGGCTTGGCTACCTTATTCTGATACATATTTCTAATAGAAAAGAAATTAAATAGATCACCAGCAAAGAAAATAGCTCCTAGCTCCATGCCATTGGTTATGTTATATGTGGCATATTTTATGCAAAGAGGCCTAGTGTAGCAATCTGGAAATTGAATTACAATTAGGTTCAGCTGAGCTGCTGAGCGGCTGAGTTATGCAAATGGCCTTTGCTATTGGTATTCTGCTGAATTTTGCTCCCAGTAAAAAAGTTATGCATTTTATGGCACTAAGTTCTGCAACTCTCTACCATAGCACAATTTAAATTCTTTCTAATATATTCAACACTAAGGAGAATGTTGGAAATAGAACTTAAGCTTTTCTAAAACTACTATAAATAAAGTTAAAAGAAAATTACGACCCAATGACTATTTAGACATCTTTAGTTGCGTGCATGAAATTCACTCATCCAGCCTCAGAAATTAATTCGTAAAATTCTCATATTAAAACAATGTTTATACTGGAGCAATTATTTCTATTAAGTTTTATCATAAATACCGCAAACTTTTTAAAATATAAGATCACATATACTATAAAAGAAAGAAAAAGAAACTTATTTTTAGAATTACAACTCTTCAATCTTTAAAAAAATGTATGGTATAAACCAATCTTGATTATAATTTTTCCTAAAGAAAACTAGCTTAAAAATCATCAGTGCTTTTAGTTAACTGTTATAACATTCACACATTACTATGTACTGGGTTTTAATTTGTAAACTTTTAATTTGGTACACTCATTGAACCTATTACAGTTTTTGAACATGGAAAGGCATTACATAAATAGCTATTAAGTTGAAATAATTTTAAGTAAATTGAGAAGTAGGTAATAAACCTGCATGATCTACATCCTAGATTTAATCTTGAATTTAAACCTGAGAACATGTTCTCAGATTCTCTAGTGTTATAGCCTTATTCATCCATGCTTGCCACAAAATAACTTTCAAATTCTTTATTTCAGCCCAAGGAATTCCAAAGTATAATTTCATAGATCCTCTAATACAAGTTCCAGTTTTCGCAGTTTGTGTCCTCTTAAATAAGAATTTAAGAAAAAAATTTATATATAGTTTAGGAAAAAAATACAAATTATATCAAAATGCAAGCAGTGTCAGAACTGATACAGGATGGAAAAAACTCCCATGCTCCACATGATTTATGTAATTAGGAATACTATGGAAACCAGAAATAGCAAAGCAAAGAAAGCAGTATTCACAAGCAGGTTTTATAAGGGACTTCAAAATCTGCTCTGAACTTGTTGAATAATCTGTTCAGTATTCCAGAATCTCCCTGCTGGAAGCAGGGTCCTCATTATAACCACAAGAGCGCTAATAAAGGTTAGCCTCTGAACCAGGGATTAGAAGGCTCTTTTCTTTTTGGGAGCTGCAAACTAGTAACTTTGATGATCTTCTTGAAAAGGAAGACAAAGCACACTCCAAGAACAAACAATGTTTCCACTAACTAGGAAGGTACAGAAAACATAAGAAAATGATACGCCCTAAGTACTTAGAAAGGAAGTATAAATAAGCCTAATATATTTAAAAAAATAAAATTTATTAATCAGTTGGAATTAAAGAACTCTCCATAAAAAAGGATTGACCTAAAATGATAGTTTTGAAACAGACTAGAATAATTGATTAAAAACAAGTCAATTGACTTTTCAACCGCAATCATAGATTTTTAATGTTGAGTGTGAATTATTTTTTAAGAATTTTAGAGGATATCTGTAATATTCTATACCAAAAACAATTCATAAGTGTTCTTAACCAACCTTTTTCTTTTATTTAGAGTTCTCTTTTACTCTGTTTCTGAAGCTAAGTGCATTCTATTCTATTAAAGAAGACTATTGCATAAAGATGTGCAAAAAACAAAGGCAATTATTTAGAAAGGACAATAGGCACTTTCAACCTTGGAAAGAGCATAAACCTAGATGTTGCTATGAACTAACAAGGCCCATGAGAGACACTCAAAGAAAAAAAAATATGTCTTTCCCAATGAATGAACTCCAGGGTATTATTTTGTGCATAAACCATGAGTTTCTCCTTCAAACTGCTACTCAGAAACATTGCCTCATTCAATAAGGTTAGCTGGCTCCTATTATCCTATGTTCCTTTCCTATTGGTGTGCATAGGTACACACAGTATTTCTTCTGAAGTTTGGGGCCTTAATTACATGTGTTCTACCTATTTGCTCCTATTTACATAATTGCAACCAGAGCTTTGCTTTTCTGTAATTTCAGTATTTTCATTAAATAGGGCCTCAACATTTTTATTAGATAAGTGGTTTAGAAATTAATCATTCATTAAATTAACCTATATACATAGATCAGTCAAATGTGATCATTCCATTGGGATCACTACCACCACTGGAGAGGTGCAGTTATGAGGATAACTTTTTATCCATTTTGTTTATTCTCAAGTTATGACTACAGTGCAAATTAAAATTAATCCAATAGTTTCAATGCATTTGGAGTTGAGACTGAGGATGCTGAGTAAGTAGATCATGTGACCAAAAGGAGTAATTTCCCTGGTAGAGTTAGTATTGAGCATCATGGGTAAACAGATCATATGATTGAAAGTAGTAGCTATATCAATTTCATAACTATCAAAGGATACTTTTCTCACTCATGCTGTTCCATTTCCCTTGCATTTGTTCCTCCTTTTTTCCACCTGTGAATATATTCTTGTCCTTCAAGGTTCATATCAAATACTACGTTCTGTGGCAAAATGTCCCATTTTATTTAGACTGAATTAACTATTCCCTCCTTTATGTTTCCCAGAGCATTGTTTGTAATTTTATTTTCCCCTTACTGATTTGAATTAATCCTTATCTTCTCCACTCCCATTTCCATCCTCCAGTAAATCACAAATGCTTCAGGGTTTTGAGGCTATAGTGGTTTTTGGTTTGGTAGAAGCGGTGCTCAATGAATGTCTACCAGACAAATTAAAAGTACTTTGGATCTGCTGTAGACAGTCTTTTAGGTAAGTTTTAAGCCCATGAGTTCAACTTATGCACAAAGGCTATGCACAATCACTTAGAATCTGTAACTTTCTGTGACCAAATGAAAATTTCATCAAAATTTAGTAACTATTAATATGCCAGAATTTTGAAGCACATTTAGAATATGAACAACTGTTTTATCTTAATTCTCCTTATAAAATGATCTTGAAGACTAAGAAGGAAAATAATTACAAAAGAAAATGATACAATTTGGCAGTGAAGCATTAACAAGCCAGGAGAAGGCCAGAGGTGGGTATTTAAAAAGTCTTGGAAAAACCTCATGTGCTCTATCCTACCCTGTCATAAATCATGCTACTATGGGGAAAAGCACACAATAAAACCTATGTAACAAAGCAAAAATATTAGGTTAAGGTCAAAATAGCTACTGTAAATAATAAAAATGATACCCTCTAAGGACACCAAACACAATGAGTTCAAAAGCTATTCATAAAAAAAGAAGCTGTGCAGCCTTCAAGAAGACCTTATATTAAAAGCACTTCATCACTGATAAGAAGCTTGAACTTACTTGGATTCATATGGGAGCAGTACAAGAATTTTTGACAAGGAGGCAAATATCTCTCTAAAGAGAAACCACAAAGCTAATGGAACTTACCAAGTAGAAATAGGCTGGAATGTCTGTCAAGTTCTATACCTAGAGAATATACGTCTCTTTCCAAAAGCAACATCTTACGTTAAAAGAGATACTTTGCTTACTCATTTGAATCTACTATGGAAAGCTAAAAAGACGATTTTTTAATTAATATACTTTCAAAAAGCACTGGAAATAATCAAAGGCTTTAATAACCTGTGGTGAATTAGAAATTAAAATTCATGCCAATTAAATACCCAGAATCATAATTTACATAATACAGTAATTTTCACATTTCAGTCAGAGTACATGAGACTATGGGAAAAAGAGCACTGCCCAGAGCATAGTCACCTATAAAGAAACTTCTATATGCTCTCTGGCAGCAAGTTTCAGATCTCAGTCTCAAAAATACTCAGTTATTGTTTAGCAGGACATCATTTGGAAATTTCCCCATTCAGTGGAATTTATTTTTAAAATGAAGTTTATCTAAAAAAGTCTTTTTTGGAGGAAACAAAGTGAGCTCTTTAAAGATACTAAGATTTGACTGCTTCCCATCCAGGAAGTATGCCTGGAGGGAGTTTGAGTTATTGCAAGGTATGTGTGTGTTTTAATGCTCTTTATCCAGCTTTAGGTAATAGTGGGAAAGCTCCCGGTCCCTGAACAACCAGCAGATGCCACTCAAAAGCATGGTCTGCTGGGAAGATTGAATGATGTAAAGCATACTGTCTCCAATGTTGCTTGATTTATATCAGTATATTTTTATTCAAACAAAACTAAACTAACAGCTGCTGTGTACTTTTGTTTCTGTGCTATATGTCAAATGTTATTGTCCCTAAGGTACTTATGTGAAAAGATTTAGCAGTCATTTTCTTAAATACCGATGCCTACCCAAATTTGGATTTTTCCTCCACTGAACAAAATGACAAGCACACGATTGCTATACTTAGAGCAATCTTTCACAGCTGCTTTAGTTTTTCAGTGATCCTATTAAACTGACGGCATATTGCCTGTGGGGTCTACAGTGTTATAATACTGCTCTAAGAGACATTGATTTGTATGATAGGATCAAACAGAATAGGGATGCATTGGGGGGAAGAATTTCATAGGTCATATTGTTTTTACGTGAGTAAAACTTAATTTAGACATTGTGACCTTTGCAGAACACCTGGTTATTTTAATTACTGATATGTGGGTGAACGTTGACATTGGGGCTTAGAAAGTATGAAATCTTAGGTCTCCTCTGTTTTGAAAATGCATCCTGAGTCATGTCTTTTCTTAAACTGAACAAAGTAGCTGTGCATTAAATATGCTGGCACATCTTCTGCTTGAGCAAGTGGACCGAAATGGTGTGAATTGTTAATGCCTTGCTGCTTTGGTTCACGGCTTGTGATTGATCATTTGTAACTATATCTACTCCTTGTTCCATGAAATCAAGTATGGAGTAATGGGTTCATCAGATTTTGGGGTTAAATTGAGAGTGAAGAGGTACTGTGTGTGGAAATAAGAGTTGCCATGTTCAGGGCTGGCCTTGTAACAGCATGGAATCTAAAGGCGATATTCAAAACCACTTCACTCATCATACGCTTACTGATTCTGAATAGGGCCCATTTGCAGGGGACATTTGGTAGTTTTCCAATACGCTTTATGCCTCTTTCTACTTCCACCACCATGCACATCTTTTTTTCATACATCCCAGTAGCACATTGGTAGAACAGGTCAGCCTACACAATTCATTTATTTAAATAACTTGATTTATACAAGTAGAAATAAGCTGGGATTCTATTGTGTCTTGCCTTTCCCCTCAACAAAAATAATAGTGTGTGTGTCTGAAAATACAAGTGTTTTGTGAACTCAGTTCCTTGGGCATCTTAAATATTTGATATTTAGTAATAATGTAAAATAACTTAATTGAATTGATATATGTACAACTTTATGGTTAAACAAACATTGAGAATTAACTCTATCTAATGTATTTTATGTGCCTATAGCCTATACCAATACATAGTAATTGAATATATATGGCCTGCTTTTTCAAACTTTAAAGCTCTGTAAAAAATGTAAGGTCTTACCTTAGAATTAGTTTTGGAAAATACAATACATGGAACTTAATAAACAAAACCAACAGAAACTAGAAGTAAAGGCCGTTAGAAATGTTAATATATAATTGTTTGCTGTAACAACTGATACTTTTTTCCATTATTATTTTTTATTTTTATTACTATTGAGAAAAGCTTAACCCAAATGGTGTTAACTGAGGTACCACTTAACTTTTGACCCAGTAGGAAAAGATGTAACAAAAAACTTAGTAAAACTTAGGAACAAAATCAAATATACAAAACACTTACATGTGTAAGTAACATCAAAAGCAAGCTAATTGTAAAATGTTTCTTTTTTTTTTTAAGGTTTTATTTTTAAGTAATCCCTACACCCAAAGTGGGGCTCAAACTTACAACTCCAAGGTCAAGAGTCACATGCTCCACCAACTGAGCAAGCCAGGCACCCCAAAATGTTTCAAAATTCTACTCTTACATTGTAAAGTAACAACTAATACAAATCTAAAAAAATGTAGCTAGATTCTTTTTCCTTTTTCTTTCTTACTTTCTTTTTCTTTTTTTCTTAAGTCTAAAAGCAGGAATAATAATAATACTTGGCATACACATACCTAATTCAGTCTGCCCTAGGAATCAGATAATGTGGGTCAAGCTGTTTTGGTCTCCTTGGATGCAAATGCCAAATCAATATATTACATTTAAATATTTTACTTAGGATATATATATATATGTCATGAAAAATTTATATATATATGAAAAATTTACATTTTTAAATGTGGTAAACTAAAAAGTCTTAATAGTTTCAGCAATTAAAATGGAGAGTTCCCTTTCAACACTTATTTCTCCACGTTATTTATTTATTTATTTAGTCGAATCCTCTATAATTAGCACTTTTACATATTTTGTCTACTATGCCATCTCTTCTGAAAACTCTTACGGGGAAGAAAGCCAATCTATACTGAGTCATGTTCTTTTACATGGAGAGCTTTGTTAAAAAAAAATTTGTTTTATAACAGATAGTAACAATTAAGCTATTTGTTTGCATTGGTACTTATATTTTTAATAATGAACCTCTAGTATCACTGACACATCATTAAAGTCAGGGTAAGATTTCTGGTTCAAACACTGAGAAGTAAGAGATAAAAAAAGAAGCTAGATGGGGTGCCTGGGTGGCTCAGTCGTTAAGAGTCTGCCTTCAGCTCAGGTCATGATCCCAGGGTCCTGGGATCAAGCCCGACGCAGGGCTCTCTGCTCAGCGGGGAGCCTGCTTCTCCCTCTCCCATTCCCCCTGCTTGTGTTCTCTTTCTCGCTGTCTCTCTCTCTGTCAAAATAAATAAATAAAATCTTAAAAAAAAACAAAAACAAAAACAGAAGCTAGAAAGAAAGACAAACTCAAGGAGAAGACAGAAAGAGCAAGGACTCGGTTAAAACATTACAAAAATAATGAAGCAAGTTTAGCCCAATGAAACCTAGAAGTAATGATCATATCTTCATGAATAGAAAAGAGAGTCTATGTTTTAAAGACTTCAAAAGGGAATTTCTGACAGATATTAAAGTGTCTCTGAGCAGATTAGACTGCTTTGTTAATGTTCATATCACACAGTTCTGCATTCACATATTTAATAAAAGATGACAGTGATCCAATTATAATGGGAGTTCTCCAACTGCCACCAAAAAAACACCTTTTTTTAAATCAAGTCTTTAAAAATTCTTAATATTGTTTATAGATCAATAGTAGAAATATAAATCAGTGATTACTTTCTGCTTTTGTTCAACCAACAAGAATGGCCCAAGTCTGATGTCTGGAGATCACTGGAAGTCACTGAGGACCATGTATAAGGCACCTTGGAACCAAGGCAAAGTCACAGGGTGCACAGTCCTAAGGGAAATTGGAAGACTTCTCCTGAGAGACATCTTTCCTACACAAAAGAACTCTTAACTAGCTGCCTTTGTATATTCCAATGCACCCTAGAGAGATTTAAGGGTTGATTCATAACCACCAGCATTTGGCATCCCTCTTCAGCAAGAGGTCTGAAGTTTTACATTTCATAAAATATGAGAAATAAAGATAAATAGGACAGGGACCCAAGGATTGAAAAGAGGCAATGTAGTTAATTTTAAAGAATTTAGGGGTGCCTGGGTGGCTCAGTCAGTTAAGCGACTGCCTTCGGCTCAGGTCACGATGCTGGAGTGCTGAGACTGAGCCCCACATGGGACTTCCTACTCAGCAGGGAATCTGCTTCTCCTTTTCTCTCTCCCCTGTTTGTGCGTTCTCTCTCTCTCAAATAAATAAATAAAATCTTTTTTAAAAATTTAAAGAAATCACTATACCCATAAGTTTGATCTTAATTCCCTGAAAAGTTCTGGAAGAGATTATAAGATGAATGGTTTGTGAACTCTTAGAAAAATAAACAGTAATCACTAGGACCCATATGGAGTAACTCATATATAAAATAAACTCATATATTAAAGAAATATTTAATGAACCGAGAGGGAAATTTTGGGGGTAAACAGGGAGACTCTTGGGGAAATTCCTTACATGGGGCTTGACATCTCTAACACCAGCATGTCACTATTATTTCTTCCAATGGAAATAGATCCCAATAGACTATAGCTACCATCTATTACCCTTAAGCAAGGACCTGCTACTAAATCTGTATGTCTCTTCCCAGATAAATGGGTATATCTGCAACAAAGTAGGAGAATGTATAATGTCTGCAAACCTCCTGTTTAGGTCTTCTATTTAGAATTCATGATTGTTCTCCTTTGATGTTTCTATTTAAAAATTATAGAGAGTGGATTGCCTGGGTGGCTCAGTCCATCAAGCATCTGCCTTAGGCTCAGGTCATGATCCCAGGGTCCTGGGATAGAGCCCCATGTCGGGCTCCCTGCTCAGCGGGGAGTCTGCTTTTCCCTCTGCTCCTGCACCCCCCACTTGTGCACGCGCTCTCTCGCTCTCTCGCTCTCTCTCTCTCGATCACTCTCTCTCTCAAATAAAAATAAATTAAAAATCTTTAAAAAATGATAGAGAAGTATGTCACTTAGCATCCAAAATGAGGCAAGAGAAAGTTATGAGTGGATACTGCCTTGGATCCCAATTTCTTTCCTGGAGAAAGTAATAAAAGGAATCAGAATGAACACACACACAAACACACAGTTGTCCCTGTGTGGGGCTTGACTGAAGGCTGCAGGCTATATGTACACCCTTCTAAGTCACCTACTCTTAGCTAAGAATGCAATACCACTTACAGAGCCCAAATTATCTGGACCATTGCAGAATTCCACATTTAGCAGAACAGAAGCAGTAGTGATAGCAATAAAAGAGTAGTACTAGGCATTTTTAGGGCATAAACAGAGAGAGAAGCATTTGACTAGACACCTTCTCAGTGTCCTGAATTTTCCACTCACATCAAAAGGCATCTAAGGGGGCAACTGTGTGGCTCAGTCGATTGAGCATCTGACTCTTGATTTCAGCTCAGGTCGTGATCTCAGGGTCATGAGATCCAGCCCTGTGTGGGGCTCTGCATTGATGTGGAGTCTGCTTGGGATTCTCTCTCTCCCCTCCCTCTGCCCTTACCCTTGCTCGTGCATGCTTCCTCTCTAAAATAAATAAATAAATAAAGAAAACCTTAAAAAAAAAAAAAAAGACATGTAAGTACAATGCTTCCAGACAAGGGAAGCATCCCAAATTTTTATGCTATTTTATGATTTAGCCCTGAATTAAACATGGGAATACAGATAAGACTATAAAATCTCTGTCCTCATGGAGCTTAGAGTCTAGAGGACAGATAGATATTAAACAAATAATTCCCCATGCAGTTTTATGAATTACAATTGAGACAGTATAGACAACGTGCTATTAGTATAACAGGGATACCTGTCTTAGATAAGGGAGGAAAGTAGCATAGGAGCAAGGCAATATCAGGAAAGCATTTTAGAAGAAGAAATATTTAAAATAAGACCTTAAGATGAGTAGGCAATAGCTTGCAAAGAGGATAGGGTGAGAGAGAATCCAAGCAGGAAAACATTATTTGGTAAGATACTGGGGCATGAAGAAGCATAAAGTGTTTGTAGAACAGAAACAAAAAATTAAGGTGACTCAAGTGCAGAGATGAAGGAGCCAGCAGTACTAAGTGAATATGGAGAAATTGGGTAGGGACCAAATCATAAAGGTCCTTCAGGACATGATAAAGATTTGAGCATGAGTTCAGTATGAGAAGTTATGATAAGCTAAAATCACTTTTTTTTAAAGATTTTATTTTTAAGTAATCTCTATACCCAACATGGGGCTTGAACTTACAACTCCAAGATCAAGAGTCACATACTCTACTGACTGAGCCAGACAAGGCACCCCCTAAAATCATTTTTTAAAATTACTAGAGTGATACAATTAGAAGACTTGTGTCTAAGCTGGAGATAGGTGAGCTTGTAGATTCAAAACTACATGAACAGCCATATCCATGGAAGATTACCATAAATCTGAGGCAGGAACTCTATTAACATGCTAGAGATCTCTGTCCCTACTCATGGCATACTCAACATTTTTTTAAACATTGTTATCAATAACTTAGTGATAAAATTGGTATTCAGACCACATTTATAAGGGAAAAAAAGATGGAAAAAAACTGTTGATCCCTGGGTGACAGATTAAATACCTGAAAGGACTTGCAAGGCTAAACTACTAAATAAAAACCTTGTAAGTAGAAATTTCATAGGAATCAATGTATAATGTTCTGTTCACATACCTATAAAATCAGCAGTACAAGTACAGGATAAGGAAGAAGTGGCTTAAAAGCAAATTGTGAGCAAAACCTTAGGGGCTTTAGTTGTCTTTAAGTTCAAGTAGGTCAATGATCTGATGTATCTAACAGAAATAGTAATGCAACTGTAGATTATATAATGATCTGAAAAAAAAAAAAGCAGGGGATGTGAGACTTGTCATTGATTGACCTGGGAAAATATATTCTAATAAATACGAACATTTATGTTCTAAATTTCAGAAACCCAAATTACGGCTTCATCTACAGAAAGGTGGTAGATTTACTGTAAAAAGAACACTTCATCTTCTTCAATTAAGGTAGAGAAACAACTGGAAGAAAGTATTACACATCTAGGAAACAAATTTGCTAAAGGAATGGAGGAAAAAGTAAACTGGTTTTAAGTAGGCTCCACACCATGGGGCTTAAATTCATGACCCTGAGATCAAGAGTCGCATGATCTACCATTTGAGCCAGCTAGGTGCCCCTAAAGTGGTTTTAAAATATGCTTCAATCTTATGATCAGAATAAAGCAGTGTATGCACGAAAATAAATAAAAGAAGACAGGTTTATTTAGCTGGAGGAAGAAAGAGATCTCCTAGAATAAAGGTAACTATCTGATCTAAACATATTTTTAATTTTATTTATTTATTTATTTATTTATTTATTTATTTATTTATTTATTTATTTGAGAGAGGGAGAGACAAAGGGTGCAAGAGGGGGTTGGGGCAGAAGGAATTTCAAGCAGAATCTCACGCAGACTCCACATTGAGTGCGGAGCCCAAACCTGGGGCTCCATCCCATGACCTTGAGATCATGACCGTAGCCTAAATCATGAGTTTGATGCTTAACCAACTGAGTCACTCAGATGCCCCAGAACATGCGTTTTTAACAGATATGAAAAAGAGGAACTGAAATCCTGAAGGCCAGATATGAGGGTATCCAAGTCTAACTACTCTTAAAGAGGTTATTATAAAAGGGGAAAATATTGTAATTGTTACAAAATCACAAATAGTAACTGGAGCCCAGTGAAACCTACCAGAGAAATAAAGATCTTAGAGAGTAAACTCAGAGCAATCCCCCAAAGGAGGAAGAATCCGCAAATACTGTGAAGAGGTAACATTTATGTTACAGATAAATTAATAGTAAGAGCAATTGGAGAATTCCTTCTGAGGATTAGACAATTATCCAAAGAGTGCTCATGAAATCTGAACAAATTGGAGAGGGGAATACTAGGGAGATTAATATCAAATACTCAAAAAAAGTATTTAGTGAACCCCCCAAATTTGGGTCTAAGATAAAGAAAAGGCAAAGGGAAGATGAATTATATTACAGAAGATCCAGGCACAGCAATAATAGATCAAGGAGTCAGATCTAAATTAGATGTTAGACTGTGGGAAAATACATCCTGGGTAGGATTATTTAACTCAGGGAGGTGAAAATGGGTAGGACTGGTTTGAACAAAGGATGATATTGACAAACTTGGAACTTATTGACTTCATATCTCTCACTATGAGAGACCCTGCAAGAAAAATATCTACAGGAATATGTTAGAAAAACACAAGAATGAAGCAAATAGCAAAGGGAAAGTAAAAGAAAGAAGTCCACTGCACCAAGCAATGCAGCCTGAGCCTGTTAGAGAAGGGAACCTTTCTGAAAGAAGTAGGAGTACAGTAGAGACAAATCCTAAATACTGTAGAAAGAGGGGACAGAAATGTTAAGACTGAGGAATGACCTGTCTACAGGAGGAAATGACATTGTGCTGGTCCTCACTGAACACTAAGACCATGAGGCTCAGAAACATAAATAGCCACTTCAATTCGGAAATCCACGGAGCAAAGTTATTCTCTGATGGGAACCTATATGAAGATGATGGGGAAGCTGTGTTCACAAAGTAGGTTTCTTTGGCTTAAATGATTCCCTAGCCAGAGGCCATGACAGCAGCCGCTGTGACCCAGGATTGAAATTACTGCTCCCAAGGCAAGATGGATGCTTTGCCACCAGAGAGAGAAGGCTTACCCTCGGTTCAGTATGGGGTTCAGGAACATGGGACTCAGAGGGAAAAGAGTATTAAGGTGTTTGGGATACTTTACAAAGGCAAATAACAGCATCTCAAACAAGTCCTGGGGATGCCACCAACATAAATTTCAAATTGTTGCAAGAATACAAGAGTATCCCCTCTTTGAGAAAAATAATAATAACAGCAATGATGATACAATATTATAATATGCTGGGGCACCTGGCTGGCTCAGTTGGTGGAGCATATGACTCATGATCTCACGGTTGTGAGTTTGAGTCCCACACTGAGTATAGAGATTACTTAAAAGTAAAATCTTTTAAAAAATTGTTACATAATGCTTACCAAGGGTCATGTACTTGTTCTAAGGACTTCCATATAATTCACTTAATCCTTACAACAGCCTAATAAGGTAATTAATTTCATCCCTATTTTATAGGTGAAGAAACTAACCCGTTAGAAAAACTAATTAACATGTCTCAGGTCATACAGTAGATGGTGTAACTAGAATTTGAACTCTGGTTCCAAAATCAGAGCACTTAACCAACATTTTATGCAGCCTCTTTTTAGAGAGGAGACAATGTTACTGGTCAATTTTTCCCTCAAGATATAAATACATAATACTATAATCAATGCCTTGATCGGAGATTGCTTCCCAACGAGTATGTCCTATGTCACAGACACTACTCAACAGCATGAATCAACTGGCATCGTGGAAAGACTGACATGAAGAATGTTTTCTCTTGCCTTCCTTCACTTAGTTTCTGTGATGGTCTTTGGCAACAGTCACATGGATCTGGATCATGCCAAACATAGGGTCCTAGGAACATCATTTTGCTTGGAATGGCCACATTAGAAATTGGGGATTGGCTTACATTCTGAATGTACTGGGTATGGAGCTGATGTTGTGATCACCTTTCAGTTTAACTGGAATTAGGGCACATGAAAAAGTTGGTGTAGACTTAATTCAACTTCTCAGGTCCTAGGGGATGACACCCACTGTGGGAGCCCAGAAGGTAGTTGCTGGAGGAATTCCAGTTCAATCTAGTCATCCAGAAATCATCTGGCTGACACTGGGAAGAATAAAAATTAAGGACCTGAATTTCTTTGAATTTTAACTTGAGGAGTTGGAACTTTTATTGGATTTTAACTCACAAAGGTAAGATTATTTGGTTTTGGAATTCACTCCTGTGTAAATGTAAAGATTTGGGATTTTCATTTCTTTGGAATTTTATTATTTGAATTTAATTTCTTCACAAAAATTCCATAATGGACATGAGTTAACATTCAAGTTCAGGGTATGTTTTTGGAATTTTGTGATTGAAATACACTAATCCTGTCATTTGATCTCATTGCATTATAGAATCTCTGAAGAATGTGTCAGAGAATAGATGGCTATTTTGGACAGTGCTATTACGTATAATTTGGGGTATGAAATGGAATAGAAAGTGAACATTCAGTGTTCAGTAGCATGGCCTTAGAGCTAATTATATTCTAAGTCATTTCGGAATCTTCTAGTGTAAATTTCATACTACCCACCAGGATCTAGAAGGATCCACATAGGAGCTGGTTTTGGTTATTAGAATAATAGGTCCTAAGAGACTGAGGATCTCCTTTCTCAAGAGGCAGAGTGACTTCTCTGATTTACCATAATGGAATAATTAAGCCAAAGAAGTTAAGAGAACAAAAAGTTAGGAAATGTTAGGGGAAATGAGAGTGTTATCAAACAAATCTACCAAAATCTGACACTATCTACATGTGTTCTGCCACTGCTATGGGCTTCCGTAATACCAAATAGCTCAATAGGGGAATGATGTCAGTAGGGTGTAGAAGTTTGGTTAGTGAATATGTGCTTTTTCCTAGGCAAAGAAGACCAACAGAGAAGGAGTAGAATTCTATCTTTTGGCAGAAAAGAAAAAAGACTTTATCTTGGCTGCAGCACTGGGGTTCCTTGCAGGACTCTGGGAGTTTTGCTTCCTCCTGTGCCTTCCTTAAAGGAAGCCCCACTGTCTCAAACCTCCAGTTGATTTCCATCTGCATTGTCTCATCCTCTGTTGTTTTTGTGCAGCTTTAATATTCTCTGAAGCAGCACTCTGAGATACCTATGCAGGCTGTTTACAGTATCTCCTAAGTTAATTATTATTTAAGTTAGTATTCTAGTTTTAAAGGTACATAGATTTTGAATGATCTTCCTCAACCCTATTATCTTCATAGCCTTGTAATTTTGATGGGAGTGATTTTGCAGAATGCATTTTTTGTATTATGTTCTAGCAGAAATGCTGTACTAGCATGCTGACCACATATAGGAATGTGGCATCTTTACACAGTGGGTAGTTCTCTTCCACCCTAGAAGGAATAGATCTTTGTAGGAGCCATAACTAAAGAAATTTTCCACATGTAACAATACAAATTTCTTTGTTAAAATCTTCTATGGTTTAGAAATCTAAAAACATAAACAATTTTCAAATCCCATGGGTTTTTAAGGGTTTCACTAGACATGATAAAGTTTAGTGTCATGTCAGTTGGGCTCATTTCAAAGTATATCTAATTCTAAAAAAGAAGCATTTTATGTATCTTTTACTTTTTAGTCCTTGGTACAATTACACTTCTAATCTGTCCTTATAAATAAAAAGTAATTGCTATGATCTTAACATTAGACACGATTTTCTGATCTGACATAAAACAAGCAAACAACAAGTCATACATCAAATGAGAGTATTAGTGATTATTTAAATTAAAAGGTAACTTTCACATAACACTTGACCTTTTCCAAGTTGAAGTTCAGAAGACCATCAAATATAAAAGTTTAGGGACTTTAATCACTTGATGCACAAATTATACTAACAAAGAAAAAAGAAATGCAAAAATTTAATGTTAAGTGACTAGGGTGCTACAGACTGGAAGTTCCTCCAACAGGATTAGCTTCTTTGAGTATGTTAAGTCTAGTGAACTTGTTATGCTTCCACATGTTAGTAGTTGCATAGGCTAATTTCAGCTGGCATAAGCTTTTATAAGTATGCAAAAACACAGGGCAAGGCATGCATTAAAATGTGATAATAGCACACTTCTGGGACACGTGAAGCATGAGGCACAAATCTGAATGCCTCTGGCATTCATGAAGTATCACACCTCAGAGTCAGAGCTTTTATGTTTTGATAAGTAATTGTGTTATACCACATTTGGGAGGGGAAAAAAATCAACTTTCTAAACATAAATCTTTCCCTTTAACAAGGATTCCTTCTATTTTAATTCTAACGATTTATTCAAATACAGTTTTTTAATTCCTGGTGAGCTGGAAATAATTGAAAGGTAGATAAGTTCTTAAGAAAACATGTTAGTTATTTATTTTATTAATGCAAGTTTAAGAGTGACTATATAATATTGTTGATCATAAAGATCATTTTAGCCAGTGTGATAAGGGGAGATTGCAAAAAGAAGAAATAAACTTCAATAATGATGCCCTCTGTATCCTCCCCACCCACAAAAGACCATAAGGAAGTATTCCCTGTGTTACATATGTCTTACAGGTAAATAACTAGCTAGATAATGAGTATGTCTACAGAAGCTTGGAAATCTTCAGAAAAAACTCCTAATAAAATGAAAAATAATTATCATATCTAACACACATATTAAAAATGACCAAGAAAAAATTGATTTACTTTCTAAATACACAAACACACATATCATCCCTGGCAGAAAAAAAATTTAAGAGTTATAAAAATAAGTATCAAAATATAATAATAGTCACTCAATAGTATTTTTTTTTAAACACTTTATTGACTTATTTATTTGAGAGAGAGAGAGAGAGCACAGAGGGAGGGGCAGATACCCTGCTGAGCAGAGAGTGGGATGTGGGACTCGATCCCAGGACACTGAAATCATGACCTGAGCCAAAGGCAGATGCTTAACCCTCTGAGCCACCCAGGTGCCCCAGTAGCCACTCAATAGCATTAAGATGATAAAGCCAGTAATGGTTTGCTTTTATGCAGTACAAGCAAGGATATTAGAAATAAATATAAGTATAGCCATATCCTAAAAAGACTTAAAGCTTTTTGGATCTAGCCTTGCAGTTTACGTATGCCACTTAATATTTTGGCCCTCTTCAGGCATATGGAGTTAAGGCTTAAATGAAGTGATAGGATCTTAACAGTAGTACATTTAGTAGTGCTAATAGTAACACTACTAAAGTAATAGTAATTACTACTAAAGCAATAAAAAGTAAATTTAAAAAAGTAAAAAGTAAATAACAGTAGCAATTACTACTAATAGTAATTTAATAGCAGTACAAACACGGAATTCATGGTACATTTTGCTTTTAGAGACTAGAAAATCAGTGTTTTTAGAAATACAGATTGACAAAGACATACAATGAAATTGTTTTAAAACACATTTCATAACTTTTGAAAACCTCTAGAAGTTAACCAAAACAATTAAAAAATATCTGAGAACACAGCAGTATGATTTCTCAGTTTTCTCTTCTAAAAGCTATATACCATAGAAAATACCTGTTAAAATTATGAAAATTTATCAATTGCTTTTATTTATTAAGTGATGGCTTACTAAAGTTAAAATACTCATGATTTTTTTTAAATCTAAACTTGAGCTGTGCTATAGGCTGAATGTTTATGTCCCACCAAAATTTAAATGTTGAAACCTAATGTGATGGTATTTGGAGGTAATTGGGTCATAAGGGTGGAGCCCTCATGAATGAAATTAGTGTCCTTATACAAGAGACCCCAGAGGGCATCCTTGCCCTTTCCACCAATAAGGACACAAGTGAGAAAATAGCAATCTATGAATCAGTTAAGGGGCCCCCAACAGACAATGAATCTGCCAGGGCCTTGATCTTGGACTTGGACTTCATGAATATAAGAAATAAATGTTTGTTGTTCAAGCCACCCAGCGTATGGTATTTTTGTGATAGAAGACCAAATGGACCAAAACATGCTGAAATAAAGATTCCTCAAACCTTAATCCCTTTCATAATTTCCTTTTGTACTAAGAATGACATATTTATCCCTGTTAAAACTAAACTTTTATTATAGCTGTTTTCCTTTTAAATATATAAAGTAAAAAAAATTATGCAAGTGCCTTTTGAAATGTTATCATAGAGTTTATAAGATCTTTGTCACTTACCTTTTGAAATATCTTTAATTGTTCTGCCATACAAATCATAAAGATATCTGGCTGGTGAATTTAGGTTCATTCTCACTGTGCAAGTATCTAAAACCTACCCGGGGGCGAAAAAAACCTATAAGTAATTTATTACAGTAAGCTCTGGCTAAATCAAATAAACATTAAAAGTCCTTTCTATACTAAATGGCCATAAAAATTATACTGTAAAATAAAATTTGATGATTTAGAAAATGTTTCTAATATATGAAAAAAAAAAAGCAGTTAAAATTATTAGATCACAATTTTACTTTAAAAACACACAAACAAGGGCACCCGGCTGGCTCAGCCAGAAGAACATGCAACTCTTGATCTTGAGGGCAAGCCCCACACTTATTATTAAAAATAAGAAATAAAAAATAAATTAAAAATATAATAAATAAAAATATGTTATATTTAAAAATATAAATAAAAAATATAAAAAATAAAATAAAAAATAAAAAACACAAATATTAATAAAAAAGAGAAAAGAGATGCAACAAATATTAAAAAGTGGTTATACTGTATTTAATAAATGCTAGAACTATGGGAAATTTTTATATTTTTCTTGCTATTTTCTATATTTTTCATTAATTTATAGTGGGAGCATATTACTTTTAAATTTGGTCTTAACACAAATAAATGGAAAGATATATCATATTAATGGAATGGAAGAATTAACATTAAAATGCCCATGCTGCCCAAAGCAATCTATAGATTCAACGCAATCCTTATTAGAATACCAATAGTATTTTTCACAGAACTAGAACAAATAATTGTAAAATTTGTATGGAACCACAAAAGGCCTGGAATAGCCAAAGCAGTCTTGAGAAGGAAGAACAAAGGGGGAGGTATCACACTCCCAGATTTCAAACTATATCACAAAGCTATAATAACCAAAATAGTATGGCACTGGTGCAAAAACAGACACATAGACCAATGGAACAGAGTTGAGAACCCAGAAATAATCCCACACTACTATGGTCAATTTATGACAAAGGAGGCGAGAATATACACTGGGGAAAAGACAGTCTCTTCAATAAATGTATTGGGGAAACTGGACAGCTACATGCAAAAGAATGAAACTGGACCACCTTCTTATACCATACACAAAAATAAACTCAAAATGGAGTAAAGAGCTGAACATAAGACCTGAAGCCATAAAACTCCCAAAAGAAAACAGAGACAGTAACCTCTTGGACATCAATCTTAGCAAAATTTTTCTAGATATGTCTCCTCAGACAAGGGAAACAAAGGAAAAATAAACGACTGGGACTACATCAAACTAAAAAGCCTTTGCACAGTGAAGGAAACCATCAACAAAATGAAAAGGCAACCTACTGAATGGGAAAGGAATTGCAAAGGATATTTCCAACAATGGGCTAATATCCAAAATATATAAAGAATTCATACAAGGGAACACCCCAAAAAACCAAATAATACAATTAAAATGGGCAGAGGACCTGAATAGATGTTTTTCCCAAGAAGATATATAGATGGCCACAGACACATGAAAAGATGCTCAACATCACTAATCATCAGGGAAATGCAAATCAAAACCACAAGGAGATATCACTTAATACCAGCCAGAATGAATAGGATAAAAAAGACAAGACATAACAAGTGTTGGCAGGGATGTGGGGAAAAGGGAACCTTTGCATGCTGTTCATGCAAACATGAACTGGTGCACATGTAAATTCGAAAACAGTATGGAGATTCCTCAAAAAACTAAAAATAGGGGCACCTGGGTGGCTCAGTCGTTAAGCATCTGCCTTCAGCTCAGGTCATGATCCCAGGGTCCTGGGATTGAGCCCCGCATTGGGCTCCCTGCTTGGCAGGAAGCCTGCCTCTCCCCCTCCCACTCCCCCTGCTTGTGTTCCCTCTCTCACTGCCAAATAAATAAATAAAATATTAAAAATAAATAAATAAATAAATAAATAAAATAAAAATTAAAAAAACCTAACTAAAAATATAAGTACCATGCAATCCAGTAATTCCACTTCTGAGTATCTACCCAAGGAAAATGAAAACATGAATTTGAAAAGATATATGCACCACTATGTTTATTGCAGCATTATTCACAAGCCAAGATATAGAAGCAACCCAAGTATCCATCAGTAGATGAATGGATAAAGATCATATGTATATACAATGAAATATTACTCAGCCATAAAAAAAAGAATGAAATCTTGCCATTCCTAACAACATGGGTGGACCTAATGGGTATTATGCTAAGCAAAATAAGTCAGACAAAGACAAATATATAATTTCACTTATATGTGTAATCTAGAATACAAAACAAATAACAAACAAACAACAATAATAACAAAGAGAAACACATTTATGAATACAGAGAACAAACTAGGGGCTGCTCAAGGGGAGAAAGGTGGGCAGATGGGCAAAATAGGTGAAGGAGACTAAGGGGTACAAACTTCCAGCTATAAAATAAGTAAGTCACAGGAATGAAAAGTACAGCATATAGTTAATACTATTATAATAACATTGTATGGTGACAGATGGCAACTACGTTTATCGTGGTAAGCATTTTGTATTGTATATAATTGTCGAATCACTATATTGTACACCTGAAACAGATACGTCAACTGTACTTCAGTTAAAAATAAAAATAAATAAAAATTGGGGAGGGTATGTGCTATGGTGAGCGCTGTGAATTGTGTAAGACTGTTGAATCACAGACCTGTATCTCTGAAACAAATAATACATTATATGTTAAAAAAAAAAAAAAAAAGAAGAAGATAGTAGGAAGGGAAAAATGAAGGGTGGGGAAATCGGAGGGGGAGATGAACCATGTGAGACTATGGACTCTGAGAAACAAACTGAGGGTTCTAGAGGGGAGGGGGGTGGGGGGAATGGGTTAGCCTGGTGATGGGTATTAAAGAGGGCACATATTGAATGGAGCACTGGGCGTTATACGCAAACAATGAATCATGAAACACTACATCAAAAACTAATGATGTATGGTGATTAACATAATAAAATAAATTTTAAAAAATAAAAATAAATAAATTAGGTCTTAAGGTACTTTCTTTGGGTTTTAAATTCTTTCCAATTGTCCTAAAGTCAATTATAAATATAGTCTGATCACAGTTCAACTTGATAACTTATGTTGTTTGGGTACTAAATAAGTGGAATTAAAAAACCACATTTCAAGGTTTCCCATGAGCCTGAATCTCAAGAACTTCTTGTAATGGTTTCTAATATGGTAAAGTTGTTTTCTCAATATTTTTTTATTTTATTTTACTTTATTTTTTTAAAGATTTATTTATTTACTTTAGAGAGCTAGAGAAAGAGAAGGGGGAGGTGCAGAGGGAGAAAGAGAAACCTAAGCAGACCCCACACCCAGCATGGAGCCCAACATGGGGTTCAATCCCACGACCCTGAGATCAGGACCCCAGCTGAAATCAAGAGTTGGATGTTCAACCAGCTGAGCCACCCAGGTGCCCCTGTTTTCTCAATATTGTAATATCTTGATCTGTCTTGATACAGCCCTTGTAACAATGACCTTTTCAACATCAGTGAAGACTTAAAACATGCATTAGTTAGAGGGAAAGTTCTACTCACAGCATGAAAAAAAATTAAAGGGTCTGGAGAGTATCAAGTAACCTCATGCAAGTTTTATTAGGTTTTTGGAAGTGACTCCCAAAACATGAATCACTATATCCATTTACAAGTATATAGTAGGGGCGCCTGGGTGGCTTAATTGGTAGGACATGCAACTCTTGATCTTGGGATTGTGAGTTCAAGCCCCACATTGGGTGTAGAGATTACTTAATAATAAAATCTTCAAGGGTGCTGGGGTGGCTCAGTCAGTAAAGCGTCCAACTCTTGATCTTAGCCCAGGTCTTGATCTCAGGGTTGTGAGTTCAAGCCCCATGTTGGGCTCCATGCTGGGCATGGAGCCGACTTAAAAAATAAAATAAATAAAATAAATAAAATAAAAATCTTTTTAAAAAGTATATAATACATTCCAAATCCAAATTGAAAATACTTTGTCTTCCATTTTCACTATTAATGGCTATAATGTACTACTGCTTTTGCATAACCTAAACTATTGAAGGATGATGTGCATTACATGATTACATAGTAAAAAGAACATCTTTCCATTGCTGTTACCACCCTGCCTCCAGTTCTGCCCAATTTTATCCCTACCTTAAAGATTTATTTACTTATTTTTAGAGAGAAAGAGAGCGAGTGTGCCTGAGTGGGGGGAAGGGCAGAGGGAGAGAGATAGAGAATCTCAAGCTGACCAGAGAGGGGTAAGGCCAACATGGGGCTGGATCCCATGACCCTGAGATCATGATCTGAGCTGAAATTAAGAGTCCGATGCTTAACTGACTAAGCCAGCCAGGCGCCCCATCCTTACAAAATTGGAAACTAATCCTAGTCCTAGCCCAACCAACTCATTTTCTTTGTGACAACTAACATATTTAAAGAGCTTCATGTGTATATAAAGACAAAGTTGTACTTTCCTTTCAGTCTGGAGAACAACTTTCAAACATTGTGACTAATTTGCTTTATCTAGTTGCTGTATCAAGTGATATGTGTTGCATTTAAAAGGCAAATATCTAACTGACTAATTTAATTTGACAAATTGGCCTTTACTGGATTACATCAGAGGTTCTCAGCCTTTATTCTACCCCTACACATGACCAGTGATGTTCTCATGAGCCACATAGTTCCACAGGCATTTATAGGATTGTGTGTGTTTCTTGTATGCTAGCTGCAGGAAGGCATATCTGTTTATGACTACGAATGAAGTTACAGGAATAATCTTGGACCCTCTAATTTATGAGGGAAATACTCACAATATCAATGCTTTACCTAAATAACAATGTTCTTGCTATGTATTTCACAAGTATTATAAACTCTGTCATATGGAGCCAATCCATGACCTCCAATCTGCCTATTTAGAGGGTATCAGTGCAGGAGTTCAGTTCCTGACCAACTCCATGTGTTCTCACAAGTCAGAGACAATACTCCCTTGGAATATCTAAGTCGGAATAGGCCCATGGCTGGGACTGGTCCTTGCCACCCAATAAAATAAGGTAATAACGCTGGTGACTCTAAATGTTACTCTTCCTGCCTTCCCTCCCACTCTTTTGGGTCAATTTCTTTAGTGATTACTACACATAAGTTCACCTAGGACTCCTATCCATGGGCAGAAACCTTTACTAAAAATGCTTGTAAAGCAATATGCAAAATATAAGAGAGAAGTTATCAGAAGAAATTGGAGTTTTGTCTGTGACTTTAGACAGAACATACTGACATTAGCATGGGATCCACCCTTGTGTGTTTTTTTTTTTTAAAAATTTTATTTATTTATTTGACAGAGAGAGAGAGAGCGAGAGCAGGAACACAAGCAGGGGGAGTGGGAGAGGGAGAAGCAGGCTTCCCGCTGAGCAGGGAGCCCGATGCGGGACTCGATCCAGGGACTCCAGGATCATGACCTGAGCCGAAGGCAGTCGCTTAACCGACTGAGCCGCCCAGGCGCCCACACCCTTGTGTTTTTAAAAATACTTTATTGACACAGTTCGTCTCTGACTAGCAAAATTCTCCTGTTGGTCACTTTAGTCCATGCGACTTTGTCTCCAAGGATTACCCTTTTACTACCACCACCACCCTCTTCGACAGAAATATTAACAGGAGACAATTCAGTACACATTCTTCCTTAGCCAGTCCTCTCTCAACACTATTAAGAATCTATGTTTGGTTCCATAGAGCCTCCTCCCTTGGCTACCCATAGTCTTGATCTTTCCATTCTTTATGTTTAGTTCTCAATTTCTTAATATTACAAATCTATTATTTAAAAGTTCAATGAAGCCCTTTGGCACAAATTATATTCTCTAATTACTAGTGAAGGTTCAAATATCTAAATACCCTCCTCCAAAGTTATAATTTACCAATTAAACTAAGTAAAATGTGAGCTATTTAAAGATAGTCCCATTTATTTCAGCTAAAACTTCAATGATCTTAAAAATTATTTCAAATACTGCTGCCTTTGTATTTAAAAAAATCAGTCAAGTAAAATTACACAGCTTTCTAACTCTAAGAGCCCTCTTTTCATTGTGCCAGAATATCACTAAAAGTGTTCGTGCAAGCCAAATTTTAAGAGTTAAATGAGTTTAAAAACTGCCATTAGAAAATCAGATACTAGAAATTTATAATGCATCAGCAACACTGTCATTCTCTTGTCATCCTTGCAGTGTTTAAGCAATGCCAACCTTCAGAAATCATTTTCTCAGAGTACATTATCAGTGGTATGAATTAGTATCAATATAAATTTCTGTCAAAAGCCCTGAAATGAAGCCTCTACTTGCAAGGTCATTCTTATAATTCACAATGGAAAATATTTAACAGTGTCATCTTGCTGTAATATTAAGGTTAATTAAAATGCCATTTCCACTCATCTGTACCTGTTAAGCTTGTTAAAATATTATTTTTACAAATTCACATTTTGTTAATTTCTTACAGCATAGGTAGGTTGTAGAGAACCCTTCTGATCTGAAATTTAAAACCATCATGCTGTAAAACCAGACTCTTTGACTAGCAGCTGGGAAGAGATTTTCTACAAACTCTTTTTAGTTTAATCTGTTTACCCATGGGCTTATCTGGTGCAAAGTTTACAGTTTCTGGAATGGCTACCATGGAGGTGGTGTGGTTACACAGTCTAGAGCCTCTGGGTTTGGCTTGCCACTACCCCAGTCCAGGTGAGCGAGCTCAACATCACCCCTGGCCAAGTGAGCCAAATCAACAAGCCATTAGATCCAACAAGGCCCTTCTCCTCAAAGTATGTTTTTATCATATGTTTTACATGTTAACATCCAGAAGTATAAGCCCTGATTCACACTTCCCCATAAACTGTTTTCAAAAGATCTGTGGCAAGGGTCAGCAACTTACATACCATGGGCTAATTCTGGCCACAACCTGTTTCTGTATGGCCTATGGGCTAAGAATAATTTGTACAATTTTAAATGTTAAAAAAAATCAAAAGAATAGTGTTTTGTCATGTTAAAATTAACATGTCAGTGCCCATAAATAAAATTTTCTTGGAAAACAGCTATACTCTTCATTTGTATATTTTCTGCGGCTGCTATCACACTACAGCAAGAGGGTCTTTGCATTGTGCAATCTACAAATGCTTCCCCTAAGCAACAAAATGGACTGGACCCTCAAGCTCTTTTAAAGGAAAACAGGCTTTCCTCTGAATTCACTAATTTCCTCAGGACTCTCTCAAACGCTGGGATTTTATTCTCTCATACTACAATCTCAAAGTGTTGGGAGAGGATGGGAAGGTGGGAAGGGGTGTTACAATGTTATTTCAAGATTTCTCTCCAACTCTCTTATTGAACAAACAAAACAACCTGACCTTCAACTGCACCATCTTCCTTCACTCTAGTCATTCTTCTTCATTCATGGATAACTTCTTTTTTTAAAAGATTTTTTTATTTATTTTTTGACAGAGAGAGAGACAGCAAGAGAGGGAACACAAGCAGGGGGAGTGGGAGAGGGAGAAGCAGGCTTCCTGCGGAGCAGGGAGCCCGAAGTGTGGCTCGATCCCAGGATCCTGGGATCATGACCTGAGGCGAAGGCAGATGCTTAAAGACTGAGCCACCCAGGCGCCCCTCATGGATAACTTCTGCTACAAAAATCCTAGCCCTGGCTGATGCTTACTATCCACGTGCTATGCACACACCAAGAATCTTGGTGGTCCTGAAGAAATCACACAAATGACCACATCAGTATTAGTATTATTCATAGTCACCAAACTCCTTGGTCCCTCAATACTGCGCAGTCACTTCTATTTCATTTGTTTGGTTAAATATCTCCTCTACTTACCATAATGAATATTTCAAACCATCTCTGCTCTCTACCCGGCCTCCCCTCCTCTACTTCCCTATTTATTTTTGGCAGACTACAAGCCTACCTCTTTCTATACCTATTCTCTCCCTTTCCCACTAGTTGGAAGAGTCTATGCTCCTATCTAAGACCAATATTGCACCTATGCTTTCAATTATGTTTGCTCTCAACTTTTAAAGTAGTATATATTAGGGGCGCCTGGGTGGCTCAGTTGGTTAAGTGTCTGCCTTTGGCTCAGGTCATGATCCTGGGGTCCTGGGATCGAGGCCCACATCAGGCTCCTTGCTCAGCGGGGAGCCTGCTTCTCCCTCTCCCTCTGCCTGCTGCTTCCCCTGCTTGTACACTCTCTCTGTCAAAAATAAATAAAATCTTTAAAAAAATAAAATAAAGGAGTATATATTATCCATCATTTCTTCTCTTTCATATATATTCAGCTATTCCTTCTCAATGAGATTTTTCCTACTGGCACTTAAACATGATTAAGCCTATCCTATCTTAGAAATTAAATTAAATTAAATTTTTAAAAAAGGATGTATAATTCTATAAAAGGAAATTTCCAAATAAAACTGCTTTTGCTACCAGAGCACTAACCTTATACTGACCTCAGGAAATAAAATAAGAAAATCTCTTCACATTTGTAGGAATTCTCTCAGTGGCCTACCCAATATTCATTTTTTGCCTCATCCTTGCTGTCCTGATTTTGTTTAGAGGTTCACTTTTACCGCTTTGGACTCAAGGTAGACTACAGTTACCTTGATTGATCTAGGTCAATCATGGTGGTCCCATGCCTCTTGTCAGGTTGGGAGTAGGCACATAACCTAGTTCTGAAATAAGATATGAGAAAGGGCTTCTGGGAAAGGCTTCATCATTCACAGGGAAGAGACAGTCCTTTTCTGCCACTGGCCAAAATTGTACCTGGCTGTGCAACAGCCATCCTGTTACCAACATATGAAAGAGCATAAAATCCAGAAAATTAAAAATAACATAACTGGGGGGCACCTGAATGGCTCATTTGGGGGAGCATGTGGCTCTTGATCTTAGAGTCATGAATTCCAGTCCCTTGTTGGGTGTAGAGATTACTTAAATAAATAAAACTTGTTAAAAAATGTAACTGGAATCCTATCGTGCTATGCTTAAAACTGTCCTACTCCTAGATTTCTTGCTTCCTTTTTGCTTAAGTCTGTTTAAATCAGGATTCTCTGTTATCTGCAGCTATCATCCTAACTCCATAAAAAAAAATTTTTTTGGCCCATGTTCCTCAAATGAGGAACATTGTTTCAACTAACTCAATGAGTATTTGTACAGCAAATAGATTACAACAGTATTCACTATATAAACCTCCTAAGAAGCAAATCATTTAATTAAGAACCCAGAGAAGAATTTTAAAGGAAAGTTAGCAAGCTGAAAACCGTGAAAATTAATGGATAATTATGAAATTAGTTCATTGGATTACTAAAAATACTTCACCTTTGGCAATTAATTGTATTTGTTCAGTAGAAGAGAATACAATTTATCATGAATATTTTGAGGAGAATCTGTTTTTACAGATTTTTTTGGCTTACTGAAAGACTGTCAAATACATTGTGAATTTTCAAAGAATTAAAATGTAATAAAATGTACTAAGCATAACTCTCTGCTAAGACCAATATTTTACAATGACTTATAATAAAAATTATGATCATATTTTCAACCTGAAGATGCCAGGAGATTGGGATGAATTTGTAACCATCTTATTAAATAACTTAAAGGTACTTTTCTGAATAAATCCTGGAAATAAATTTACTGGCCAGTTATTTGTCTTTTTCTCATAAAAGTGGGTGATAGAATGCATGCCAAATCTAGTTATTTGCTCTTACTAATAATGAACATCCTTATGATTTGTAAAAGCAATCATTTCTGGTGAATTTGAAATGTAGGTGTTCTGGCATTTTATTATTTAAAATGTGAAAGAGAAGTAGATAACCAAAGGAGATTGTCCAAGTAATCTATTAATACATACTCTTTAGATACTCTAGCCTTAATTGATCTCTTCTTAAAATAATTAAATAGCCCAGGTTACTTTAAAATGTTTATAATGCTAATTGTACTGTTATTTGCTTTTTAAAATTATTATTTTGATGTACAATTTACATGAAATAAGCTGTACCTATTTTAAGTGTACAGTTTAACACAGGTAGAAAAAAATGTATCTGGGGCGCCTGGGTGGCCCAGTCAGTTAGGTGTCTGCCTTTGGCTCAGGTTATGATCCCAGGGTCCTGGGATCGAGTCCCACATTGGGCTCCCTGCTCAGCGGGGAGCCCTGCTTCTCCCTCTGCCTCTCCCCATTTGTGCTCTCTCACTCTCTCTATCGCTCTCTGTCAAATAAGTAAATAAAATCTTTAAAAGAAAAAAAAAAGAAAAAATATATCTGTGTAACCACCACCACAATCAAGATATAGAATATTTCCTTTACTCTCCAAAATTCCTCATGCTCTTTCCCAATCACTATTCAGTAAACTTGACCCCAGGAAACCACTGATCCCTTTCACTAGAAAAGTTTTGTTTGTTCTAAAATTTCACATAAATGGAATCAAATAGCAAGTATTATTTTGTATCTGGCTTCTTTCATTTACCACAATATTTGTTCCTTTTTGTTGCCAAAGAGTATTCCTTGGTATGGATATAGCACAATTTGTTTATCTATTCATTTGTTTTTTGGTTTTTTTAAGTATTATAATTCTATAGTTTTATTAAGTCAAAAACTAACAATGTGGTATTAAGTTTACATTTAAACAAAATTTTCACAGAAGCCTAACACATGCCTAAAAAGATTTTACAATGCAGTTCTAGATGCAGACCTAAATGATGCCAAGAACTGATGGATCTCATGATTCAAGACAACATTTGGGTATTAGTTAATTCTTAGTATTAAAAAAAAATTTTGTTTTGTTTTATGTTTTAAAGTGAACCACTGGCCCAGTATGAAAGTTTAATCTTCTGAGACCAGGGCTTTTGAAATCATTCCACTCTTGAAGTGATTTAGCGAACTTGTGCTGTCAGTGACTGAACCCTGACACCAATGATTTCAAAGTTCAAAGTTCAAATAACAGGCTTCAGGAGTTTTCTACCCTAAGAGCAGGGACCCTTGCTTTTCCCTACTCTCCCATCTTCTATACCACCTTTTTCCCCTCCCCAAATACCTCAGCCAGTGGCTTGGATGGGCAAGCTGATGTTTAAAACTTCATTAATTGGAAAAGAAAGGGTCTTCTTATCAATTCCAAGAATAGGCACCTCTAAGACAGAACTACCTGTCTATGTATATGCTCCAATAAGATTTTCCCTCTTCAACCAGTTTCCATCCCCAAAATGGCAACTTTGGTAACTTATTAACTGGCTTAGTTCTTTGTTGGGAACAGCACTAAGCTCAGGCAGGGAATACCTGGACTTCTAAGTTTCAAGCATTCACAGCTTTTAAACAGTTTCTCACAGTCTTCATTTAGATTGCCAAGGACTTTTTTTGAAAAGATATAATATTCTGGACACACCACTAGTTTATTCTTTCCATTGCTTCACCATTTCCCCCCTCAGGCCCCAAATTTTAACAAAAAATGATCCTACCCATCTCTGTTCCTTTCCACCCCCATCCCTCCCACTCCCAAATAATACACCAGTAATAGCCAAAAACTACACACATGCTATGCTGTAAAAATGCAGAGTTAATACTATTGGGAAGAAGGCTGTGGTTTGTGCAGATGCGCTTTGAAAATCTACAGTATCTTTTGCTCTCCCACACACCCATTCTGTAAATTTTGTCTTTCATGGAAGGCCCTTTGCCTTTCTCAGCAAACTACACAATGGGCCATCTTGCAGCACTTCTCCTTCCCCTTCATTGGGAGAGGTGTGTGCAAACTATACAGCATGGAAAGGCGTTAAAACATTTTGGCTGCCATAGGGCACAGAAATTATATTGACTCTTCAAAGGACATCTTCTTAAGCCATCTCTGGTGTCAAGACAAATGACTCCTTCTCTCCCCACTCTAAACCCACAGTCAGATGTGACAGGAGAGTTAATTCTTGTCATCTTTTTTGTCATCAGCCTCCAAGGGGTAAGAATGCCATGTCAGCCTTTTCTCATAGAAAGATATGACCACTTGTAGGCACTTGACATTGACTTCCATGGCAGGGACTAAGTCAGCCTCATCAGAGTTTTTCCATTTCATCAGGAATATGAGTTCTCTGCTGGATTCTGTAGCTCCAATAATCCTTTCTGGCTCCAAATCACAGGCAAAGACTCCTGGCTTTTCTGACTCTTCTTTCCTCTGTTTTGGTTTGCTCTCCACTCCTTATCTTAAGAACCAGACTCAGCTTTGTGCTTGCCTCCCTGATTTATCTGTCTCATATGCTGTTTTCTGTGACTGTAGAAACTCAGCAATGAGATCAGGGCAATCCAGGTTCTCTTCTGACTCCCACATGTTATCCTCATCTGAGAACCCCTTCCACTGTAGGAGGTACTCCACTTTGCCCTTTACCACTTGACAGTCAAGAACTTTATCCATCACATATTCCTCTTTCTCCTCATCTAGCACCTCCTCCACTTACTTCTTGTTTTGTGTCATCCCCATAGTGCCCACCAGCTTTCTGGTCTAAAGGGTGATGCTGCTCAGAGCAGCACCTAAGAGCCAGAGAGAAATTCAAATGGAGGGGCGTCTGGGTGGCTCAGTCAGTTAAGTGTCTGCCTTCAGCTCAGGTCATGATCTGGGATCCTGGGATAGAGCCCCGCATTGGGCTCCTGGCTCCGTAGGGAGTCTGCTTCTCCTTCTGCCCTCCCCCTTGCTTATGCACTCTCTCTCTCTCTCTCATAAATAAATAAAATCTTTAAAAAAAAAAAAAAGAATAATTTGCCCCAATGTGGGTCTATTTCTGAACTCTGTATATCCTTCCATTGCTCTTTCTGTGTATCCTTATGTCAATACCATTATATCTTGATTACTTTGTAATAAATGCTAAATTCAGTAGTGCAAGTCCTCCAAATTTGGCTATTCTAATTCCTTTGCATTTCCTGAGCTTTCATTGAGCTTCCTGGATCTGTGGGTTGACATTTTTCAGGAACTCAAAAAAATTCTGGCCATCACTTCTTCAACTATATTCTCCCTCTCCCTAATCTTTCTAGGGCTCCAATTGTATATCTATGAGACTGCTTGATATTAACCCACAAGTTACTGACACCCTGTCCTTTTTTCAGCCTTTTCCTTTTTCTTCTCTATACTTCAATTTGGATAGTTTTTATTGCCCTATCTCGAAGTTCACTGATCTCTTGTTCCCTAATGTCTAATCTGCTGTTAAACCCACCTGGTGGACTTTTTTTTTTCCTTTTAAGATATTGTATTTTTCAGGTCTAGAACTTCCATTGGTTCTATTTTTAGTTTCCATTTCTCTTCACATAATATTCATGTTTTTCTTTAATTCCTTGACATATTTATAATGGCTTTCAAAATGTCTTTTACTGGGGCGCCTGGGTGGCTCAGTCAGTTAAGTGTCTGCCTTCAGCTCAGGTCATGATCTCAGAGTCCTGGGATGGAGCCCCACATCAGGCTCCCTGCTTAGCTGGGAGTCTGCTTCTCCCATTCCCTCTGCCCCTCCCCTCAAATAAATAAAATCTTCCAAAAATAAAAGTCTTTTACTGTTAAGTCTATTTGGAGGGTCTGCTTCTATTGAATTGACTTTTCTCCTGGATAATGATTACCTTTTTTGGGATCTTTGTGAATTTCCCACATGTTTAACAAAATCTCTCTCCTCTGACAAGTCAAAACACAAATGTATACCTACCCTGAGCACACTTCCATAGTTATTTCCTTTTCACATCTCCATTAGTTGTTTTTTCCCTGGTAGTTAGTTGCTTATGCCAAGCCTTATGGAGTTCACCCTGTGCATGAACAACTTAATATTTAGCCAAGGATACAAGGGGACCCCCAAGCAAATTTTGGGAACTATTATCTAAGTAGTTCCTTAATTTATGACACTTCATGGAAAATTCCAGACATTTCCAGCTCCTACTACTTTGATGTCTTTCTCCTCAGCTTGCAGAGACTACTGTGCTTTTCTTGGATTTTCTCTCCTTATACCACAGTCCAAAAAATGCCTCCAGGTATAAAGATGGGGTACATAGTAGGACTCACCTCAAGTTTTCTTCTCTCAAGCTTGACTACTCATTATGTAATGTCTAAAAATCATTGTTTCATATATTTTGTCCAATTCCAGTTGTTTAAAATGGGATGGCTAGTCTCATACTAGTTATTCTGTTATGACTGTAAACAGATATTGCACATTTTTTCATGGTTATGTTAACTCATTTTTAAGTGAGGACACATAGGAATTAAAATGTAATAAAAAGTATATTTGTGGCACTTTCCCATAATGAAAAAAATCTGAAGTAGAAAAATGGGTTCCAGTCCTAGCTATTCCACTTGATCAACTTTGGATAGGGCAGCTATAACTTCTCTAAGTCTCAGTTTTCTGAGTTGCTTAATTAGATGATTTCATAAAATCTGTGATCTTAAGATTAAGGATTATCTGTCCTTAAGTATCATTTGTAAAGTAAATCTGCAAACTGAAAATTCTCATTTGCTTTTATTTCAGCTGAGGAAATTCACATTCCCGCCCCTCACACATAGGATTTTATTCAAGAAAATAAATTCTGATTACCAAATAATTACTATAAGATTCTAAAATAATCCAATTGTAAAACCCTGAAATTGACAATAAACAGAGGACAATTGGCTATCTACGGCCTCTCGAAAATAAATTCCAGTATCAAATTCCATATTTTAAAAAAATCTGCTTTCATATTTTAAAATCTGATATTAATCCCTGGTCTGAACACTAGACTAATTTTTAAAACAATAATAGTATCAATGGGTTTTTCCCTCATCTATCATAAAAAGCTCTTTAAAGAACTTCTAACATACTAATTATGCATGTCCTCCCCTGTCGGAATCCATGATGAGCATCCTTAATCAAATTTTGTTACTCCATGTGCTCCCTTTTGAATCTCTTAAAATGTTCTCTAAATTCCTTTACCCACACTATTGGAAAAAATCTCTGCTGTTACAGTTACTGATCTGTGTGTGAACATTCCATAATAATGCTATTATGTTGTATTATTTTCAATTGAATTGTATGTTTTAAAACTTGAACATTTTCTTGCAGGCTTTTTGTGTTTAGGCTTACTGAGTTATTTTCCCAATTAACAAATGTGAGCATCATAAAAGCCTGGATTTTCCTTTGACTTAAGGGTATCCATGATTTATTTATACCTTGACAGAAATATATAAGATATTCTCTCAATCCTTATGTGGTTTTTTAGTAGTAACAGGGAAAAGTCGCTATAATGAAATATGTTTACATACAAATATTAAGGGAATGTTTATTTCTTCTAAGTCAGAGTTGCCACATGGATTACTCCCTGCTAACTTGTAGAATTTTTCCTCTTCCTGATTTCTTAACTTCCTGCATTAGTTCTAATCTAACAACTAGTGATCTAATTTCCCATAAGCTGTTTTCTATGTCATACAACTTATATTCTTTCTCATAAACCACATCAGAAGTATAGGAAAACAAACAAGGAATCTATGAAGATTTCCATTAATCAGTAAATGAAGTTTTAGAATACCAGAACAGGAGTTCTCAAACTTAGTGGGGCTAGGAATCATCTGGACACATTTGTTGAAGTTCAGATTCCCAGGCCCCACACTCAGGAGATTCTTAATTCAGTAGGCTTGGAGTGGGGGCCAACAGTTTGAATTTTTAACACATAGTCCAGATGATTTTGATGCAGGTGTTCGGTGGACCATACTTTGAGAAACACTGAAGGCCCTTTGTCTGCAATAAGTATCTTATGTCTCCAGATGACAGGAAAAATTATTCTATTCTCACTCAAGTAGATTGAAACTATGTTTTCCAAATCAGATGTACAAACCTCAACACACTGCACAAAACAATCCACTGGGATAGAAAGAAGATATTGGAATTATCTTTTCACCTAAAATAATCAGCTTTATCAATGTTAAATAAGAGATTGATACTTGGCATTTTGAAAAAGAGAAAGAACGAATCAGAAAGGAGCCTCCAGTAACAAAAATTCTGGGAGCCAGAGGAAAAATAAGTAAGTAGTAAATGATTTAGCAGACCAGAAACTTCAAAACCGAAGCTAACAGAAGTAAACTTGCTTTGTATTGCAAAACCCCAGAAAGGCACTCACAAATTTGAGCGATCAGATACCTCTAAAAAGTAGGCTGAAGATAAGTTGACTATTTGTATAAAAAGCAGTTAAGTCCCTCAAACCCTCCCTGAACACCAAGCATTCAGGTAACTATACTTCTGCCATCAGAGGAGAAGACAGGAGATTTGGTGTCTGGAGAAGCTAAACCACAGGAACTCTGAAATCAGAGGCACCAGGCGGAGCTGAGAAAGAGAGCAGTTTACTGAAAAGAGAAGAATTAAATGAAAATCTACATACTGAAAATGTAACTCTTAGTCCCCTTTTCCACTTGGCTATGAGATTGCATTGGCAGATTCTCGCTGGAGAAACTGATCAGCCCCAAAGTAAAGACAAACACTGACAACTCCCCCCACCCTAAAGAAAAAGCCTAGTCAAAACACTCTCCATTGCAACCCATGCCTCAATAAGACGTCCCTATACTCAAGAGCTTTTCAACTGGTGTTAAGCTCTTCACTGTTAAATATTGATGGAAGATTAACCCATCTTTAAGAAAACTATAACATGAAAGACAGAAAACAAAAACAACAAACAAAACAAATACTTAGAAAACAGAGATAGTGCAGGAAGCAGAAGCAATAATATTCATTGGGTTAGAAGGTAAAATAAGGAAATCACTCAGATAAGAAATTCAGAAGTTCAGGTCAGAAGATCCAACATATAAAAATAGGAGTTCCATAAAATCAGAACAGAAGAAGAAAAGAAAAAAGATATTGTCAAAGAAATAATTCAACAAAATTTCTCAAAAGAGAAGGGTGAGACTTCAGACTGAAAAGACATGGTGAGTGAGTAACTAGCACATCTTGGAAAAACTTTTGAACCCTGGGAAAAAAGAGATAATTCTAAATGGTTTTGGAGGGGAAAAATTAAAAGCAGGTCACCTACAAAGGATGCGGAATCAGTATGGTATCAGACTTCTCAATAGCAACACTGGAAACAAGAAGCAATGAGAAATACCTTTAATATTTGGAGGGAAGAATGATTTCCCAAGATCTCAAAAAATTTATCTCCCATGTTTTTTTTTCTTAGAAAGCAACGGGAATATGTGTCTAATAGACTAAATGAAGACAGAGGAAGATTAGAGAAGTGGGAGAGAGGGATCCAACAGAGGAGAGAGGGAAAGATAATCCCCAGGCTGACAGTGAAGGGAGGTTCCAGGATATAGGTTATAGAGAACAATCAATTCAAATTAGACCAAGGGGACAGGGCACTTTTTCATTGTTTCATTCATTCATTATCTTTTTTCATTGTTTTCTTCACCACTGCAATCTCATGCCATTTATGATAGTACATAGAAAACCAAGCAAAAAAAAAACAAAAAAAAACCCAAATAAATAAGATATAACTATTAAGTGCTGAGGAAAAAAAAAGTATTTCTCATAAAGGAGATGATATCCTAGATAATAAAATAATCGATACAGTTAATGCCACTTCTTTGGCAATGAATCTAAGAGATAATTGATGGAAAATAAAACTGATCCACCATCACAATGCTAGCCTTAAAAAGTTATTTATCTGGAGCAGATATTTTTCATTTTCCATTAACTTTGTATCTTGTGCCCAGAAATTTTTCTTAATACCTTTTTCTACCTCTGAATACATATGTTTAGCCTACGCCTCACAGTAGCAGGTGCCGTGTGATTATTAAACCATACCAAGTAATTCTAAAACCATCTGATTCAAGTATCAAAGAGATGGGCCATAATTGGGATTTCCCGAGTTTAGAAGAAATATATCACTTTGGCCCTCATTTCAAACTTCCTAATTATTTAACCTTTTAAAATAAGTAAATGGATTTCCTTCTGATTTGCACTTAAGATTAAAATATAGTCATTTTCCCATGGCTCCATTCTGAGCTCAGAAAAAACTTTTATGCCTTAACTAACTTACTTTACTACCATCGTCAATAATTTTCTCTTTATCCTACTGCAATAGCCTTCACCATATTAGAGTCTTTTACATCCTATTCCAGTTTTTTATTACTTCATAATAACCTAAAAATAGCTCCTAATCTCTGACCTTCCTAATATTTTATCATAAAAGAGAAAATAATTTGTATTTCTCCTATGACCACGCCAGTTTTTTATTCCTTTTACTGACTTGGTAGTTAATCTATAAATATGCATTATCTTGTGATTATCAACAAAACTTTCAAAAATTTAAATTTTATTTACAAAATAATTAGCTAGCCTTACTTTTTCCCTTCAAAAACTTCTATGGATACTCAGGGCCAGGATTCTGTTGCTTCCTATCCTTTACCTTGTTCATATAAATGATATTTATTTATTAAGTATTTTTTATTTGAAGTATAGTTGACATACAATGTTATATAGTTTCAGGTGTACAACACGGTGATTTGATGGTTCTATACATTATGCAGTGCTCACCAAGGTAAGTATAGTTTCCATCTGTCATCACACAAAGTTATAACATTATTATTGACTATATTCCCTATTCTATGTTAAAAGCGATATTTCATCAAATATTTACAAATATGCTTATTACTGAATCATATCCTGAATTTTATAAATTGTGAAAATTCTTTAAATTTTACAAATTGTAAGGAGAAAAAAAATAAGCTAAAGAATTGCTTGATCATCCAGTTTTAAATAAATTGCTCTCTAGAGTCAAAAAGAAAAATACCAGTGACATTTTTACTTATACTCAACCTTTCATCTAAGAGCATGTAATGTTGTGACTATTACCCCCATTTTACCACCAAGGCATAGAATTACAAAGATTGAACTGAAGTGAACTCAAGAGGTTATCTAATCTAGCTTCTACCTCCAAGAATGACTGCATTTTAACAATACAAGAGGTATGTCCATCTTCTCTAGTTTTCAAAATCTCCAGGAAAGATGTTACAACTTGCCTTAGCAATTTATTCTGGTGTATAATATCCCTTGTTTTACTCATAATCCAAATCTGAAATAAGAAGGAAATAAAACCTGGTTTCCTAGATTCTCAGTAAACACTTACCCAGTTGTGGTTATAAAATAACCACAAAAATAAGAAGATGAAGAAATAAATATTTCAATAAGAACAATTTCCAGTATCTAGTCAACTATTCACCTGTTTCAAGCAACAGTCATTTTGAAAATACTCTGGCATAAAAAAATGATTTATACCTGTCTTGATTTCATAATAAATCTCTCCCTTTAGTAAGGGAAATAATTTCTAACTATTAGATGTATATTTATAAGTCCTAAAGATAAGAATAGCATATATTTATTGGGAACTTTCTGGGTGCTGGCACTCCATGCATAATATCATATTGAATTTTCATATCATTTCTGTTAGGTAGGCACTATTGTTATTCCCATTCTTTAGATGACAAAATGGAGGCTTGGAGAAGGTAAAGTGTCCAAAGTCTCATAGATTCAATGACAAAGCCCGGGTTAAAACCTAGACAGTTTGGTTATGTTTCACTGTCTCTCTAATACGTATTTAATAAATTTTAGTGTTATTATTAGGCTGCTTTAAGATTGGCTGAGAAGCCCTTATTCGTAAAAAAAATTTTTTTTCCTTCAAATTCCCATTAGTTCCTCCATATTTCTGTCAGACCAAAGATGATCTGGGAAATATACGCACCTCCTAAAAAACATGCATTTATATGACAAAATTTGTTTCTTAAAGTTTGCTTGATTGTTACATGATTTTTCTTAGACCCATCTAGATTTGCTTTTAAAAATGCATATGGATACTTTTAAAACGAATCTTAGTTATTTTGGACTTTACTTACTCATTCCAGAAGCAGGGGTTCTTCCAGGTCTTACTATTTTTATTATTATTATGTTTTAAGATTTTATTTATTTGAGAGACAGAGAGAAAGTATATAAGTGGCAGGGAGGGCCAGAGAGAGAGGGAGAAGCAGGCTCCCCACTGAGCAGGGAGCCTGATGAGGGGCTCCATCCCTGGATCCCCTGAGATCATGACCTGAGCTCAAGGCAGATGCTTAACTAAGCCACCCAGGTGCCCCTAGGTCTTATTATTTTAAAATGAAAAGAATCAGGGGCACCTGGGTGGCTCAGTCATTAAGCGTCTGCCTTCGGCTCAGGTCATGATCCCAGGGTCCTGGGTTTGAGCCCCGCATCGGGCTCCCTGCTCAGCGGGAAGCCTGCTTCTCCCTCTCTCACTCCCCCTGCTGTGTTCCCTCTCTCACTGTGTCTCTCTCTGCCAAATAAATAAAATCTTTAAATAAAATAAAATGAAATGAAAAGAATCAGATTTTAGATTTGAAGCTAGATTAGATTGGTTTCAATCTAAATATTTTATAAAATATTATAACCAACTAGAATGTTCTCTAAGTGTAAGCATAACTTTTAACTAGGTAAATGGCCAACTATATGTTAGCCAAAGAAATCTTGTTGCTTTACTAAGGTAATTTATGTTGTTAGTATAGTAAGCATGCTTCTAAACAGCTGAAGTTTTACATTCTTTATAATACCTTCTTAATATTTCAGTTTATTAGTTGACACTGATATTTAAAAGAAAAAAACCAACACATTTCAAAAGCTATGAAAACTTTGAAATTTAATTTATACTTTAATATTTCAGACAACATTACCTTTTCCATTGTTTCCTTTCCCACTGTAATCTCATGCCCATCTTGCCCCGTGCCATTCTTAAAGAACAGAATTCGGACTGAGGTCTTCTCAGTAAGTTCCTTCATTCTATCAGAAAGAACAGGCTTGATTTTCTGTCTTTTAACATCAGTAGGAAGCATCAG
The DNA here is from genome assembly GCF_002201575.2 of Neomonachus schauinslandi. Taxonomy (NCBI): domain Eukaryota; kingdom Metazoa; phylum Chordata; class Mammalia; order Carnivora; family Phocidae; genus Neomonachus; species Neomonachus schauinslandi. The sequence continues at coordinate 28,225,973 of NC_058413.1, read as the reverse complement.
TCCATTCATTGTCCAAGTTACTTTCTTCATTAACAACAGATGGTCTAGAAGAGAATTTTTTTTTTAAAGTCAAGTCAATATTTGGCTTCAAAACTAGAAATGGACACATCATATTTCCCCTCCCCCTCTTACCTATATCATATACACTGGCCAGTCTCCATTTAGATGCTGGTTTTCTGAAATGCTACCACCAGCTTCCCACTAACTGTGACATAAGCTGTAGCAAGCTGTCTGCTCTGATAGCCTGCATAAATCATCATTTCTGAAGGGAACAGATGTTCAGGGTATGAAAGAGTAATACCACAATTTAGTCCTAATTAAAATTCACCTTAGCATGCCTCTATCGCTGATCAGATGCACGGGGCTGAAAGGGTCCATTGAAAGGGTCCAAGGTCCTTTGCTCACTATAAAACAATATGGGTCCTGAAATTTTGTGTTCTTTAGGGTTGGGAAAATGCTTTTTTTCCTCCTTAATATGATTTATTATCCATGTTGTTTTAAAGATGATGACCTCCAAATAGTAACCTTATACATAATTCTTCTCCTGCGACTAGAATGAAAGTGCCTTCTAGGACATCTTTGGTGAGAGATTGGTAATATCTCACTAAAACTGAAAACCAGTTCTGCATTAACAGTTTACTTTGACCTATACATTTTCAAAGATGTGTGCAGAATTTAAGTTTCAAAACTCCCACTCATATTAATGGGAGTGAAACTAAATTACTATGTATCACTTTGAAAATGTAAGGGTAAGAACAGAAGTGAAGTATATTGCATAGCAAGGTTGCTATCAGCATTCCTCTCTTTTCAAAGGTTTCATTTCATAAATAAATAATTTACACCTGGGTTATTTTTTTATTTGTGCATTCAATCTATTTTAGATTATATTTTCTTTTCACATAAATTACAAAATGTGATTTTACAATTACAATGATCCCTCCCTCATTTGCTCTATATTTGTCCTAATGAGAGAAATAAAATTTTATTTGCATACAATTGAAAATAGCTGCATTTGTATGCCCAAATTTCTAAATAACCCTTCTCTATTAGCACTTAACTTTGAAAGATCCATGGCCTCTTTAACCTAGAAGTGGTACTTTACATAAAATCTGCAAGTATCTATATGAAACACAAGCAAATAGTTCTGGGAACTTCGAGTCCCAGAATGGTTACATTAAATGTTAAAAAAACAAAAACACTGTCTTTCCCTCTCTTTCTCTCTTGTGTACATACTCACACACATATACATGCACACATACATATACAATAGGGAGCAATATGAGCAAAACTTGTAGAATAAACTAAAACTAGATCATAGATATGAGTAAGTCTTTAAGAAGAGAAAAAATATTTTTACAGAAATTCCTGTATCTTGTCATTTGTAATCTAAAATTCTAGGGATTAGAATTAGAAAAATAAGCTAGACATTAATGAGTTCATAAATGCCCAAAATAATAGAAAACAGGCACTCAAATAAATACACGTACATTCATGTTCATAGCAGCACTATTCACAATAGCCAAGAGGTGTAAGCCAAATATCCACCAATGGATGAATGGATAAATAAAATATAGTATATACATACAATGGAATATTATTCAGCAAGGAGAGAATGAAGTACTGATATATGCTACGCTGTGGATGAACCTCAAACCATTATGCTAAGTGAAAGAAGCTAGACATAAAAGGCAAAATACTGTGTAATTCCACTAATATGAAATATTCAGAACAGGTAAATCCATAGAAACAAAATTCAGGCTAATGGTTGCAGGGGTGGGAAGAGGGTGGAATGGGGAAAAATTTAATAAGAAGTTTTATTTTGGGGGTGCCTGGGTGGCTCAGATGGTTAAGCATCTGCCTTCGGCTCAGGTCATGATCCCAGAGTCCTGGGATCAAGTCCCGCATCGGGCTCCCTGCTCAGCAGGGAGCCTGCCTCTCTCTCTCTCTCTGTCTCTTATGAATAAATAAATAAAATCTTAAAAAAAAAAAAGAAGTTTTATTTTGGAATCATGGAAATGTTTTGAAACTAGATATAAGTAATAGTTGCACAACACTGTGAATATACTGAATGCCACTGAATTGTTCACTTAGAAATGATTAATTTATGTTATGTGAATTTACCATAATAAATAAATAAAGGAAGAGGAGGTGAAAGTGGGGAGGTGGTTGGAAAGACTAATAGTATCTCTCTGAAAATAAAAAAACCATCTCTCACTGGGAAAAAAATAAATTTACATATTTGATAGTTTATCTACAATCTGGACACACACATACACACATGTTTTGCATAGTGAAAAAAGTATAAACCTTCAAACTAGGTGTGAATAACAGCTCTAGATGACCCTAGATGAGTGATAATTCTCTGATTTCTTTCCTATAAAGTATCCAGTGGACACCACTCCACTACCTGATGAAAATTAAATATTTTATATGTCAAAGTACCTAAAGCATTGAAGGTACTCCATAAATATTAGCTTCTTCCCCCACATCCCAGAAATTCTATGCTTATTATGAAGGATTAGAGTATATTAATTGTTATATCAGTCAGGGTCCAACCAGAGAAACAGAATCCACTACTCAGAGTATTTGAGCAGAGGGGACTGACTACAGGGAATTGGTTATGTAAGTAATGGAAAAGACGGAGAAGCAATCAAAGGACAGTGAGGCAACCCAGAAACTGGCAACAGCAAGAAACCACTCCCACATTGGGGTGCCTGGCTGGCTCAGTCGGTAGAGCATTAGACTCTTGAACTCAGGGTTGTGAGTTTGAGCCCCATGTTGGGTGTAGAGATTACTTAAAAATAAAATCTTAAAGAAAAAAAGAAACTGCTCCCACCAAGGCCTCAGGGAGGAGGCGTTACAGGTGCCCAGATTTAGAGAATCTTACCAATAAAGGGTTTTCCCCTTTGCTGACTGAGACCAGGGTGAGGATTAGGGTGAGACAAGTGAAAGGTCAACAATGCAAAACTGAAAGAAGCACACTCAGTTGTGCAAATGCAGTAACCAGTATGTAACCCTCAGTAAGCGCCTCCTTAGATTTTGTCCCATAGGTTCATCACTCATCTTACACGAGTCTCAGCCTGCTTTCTCTCTTCTCTATGTAGACTCCTAAAATTCAACTAAAATAATGCTATTAGCTGGACACTGTTTTATATGATTTATAGATAATAACTCATGAAGTCCTCTCCACAAGCTTATGAGGTAGAAAATACCATTATCTTCATTTACAGGTAAAGAAACTGAGGCACAGAGAAGTTAAATAACTTGAGTAAGATCTTGCAGCTGGCAGGTGGTTGCACCAGGATATGAATTTAGTTCTAGAACTGTACTCCTTTAAAAAAAAAAAAAAGATTTTATTTACTCAAGTAATCTCTATACCCAATGTGGGGCTCAAACTCACAACCTAGAGATTAAGAGTTGCAGGTTCCACTGACTGAGCCAGCCAGGCACCCCTACACTATTTGACTCTTCCATATATTTTATGCTGTTATCTCAAACAAAATTTCACATCTTTCCACACACATTGGACATACTCTTCACATTTCTTATTCTTATCAGTGTTTCTACTTCTTTCACAGTTGTCCATTATCTCAGGAAGATCTTGAACCCTTACCTCCTAATCATTTCTCTCCATCCATTTTTTGGGTGTCCATTCATCAATGCACCCAGGGTGATAGTTATTAACAGGACAGAGTAACTTGTGCAGACTACAGCCTGTTGGGGAAAGACAGTGGATGTTCTCTCTGAAAAGATGACATCTGAGTAGAGAGGCTTGCACAATGAGAAATCAGTCATGAAAATCTGGGGGGAAAGAGCATTCTAGGCAGAATAAAAATCAAGCACAAAGTCTCTGAGATGAGAATCAGCTTGGCATGTTTGAGAAAGAAAAAGTTTGGATAGAGAGAGAATGTATAAGCCACAGAGGCAGAAAGAGACCAGATTGTATAGACCAGGATAAAGGGTTTGGATTTTACTCTGGATGTAAAGGGAAGCTACTGGAAGGTTCTCAGCAGGGCACTGTATGAAGAACAGACTATAATAGGGAGTAGATGACACTGGTAGTATCCCCCACCAAATTCCTTTTATCAGGCTAGTGCACCCAAACTCCAGCTGCTGTGAGTCATGGTCTCTTAACACCTCACAACTGCATCCTTCTCCTGAGAACTGCCCTCAGCTGAAAGGAACCAGCCACCTAGTCAGGAAATGCCTATGAGGTGATGGTCTCTTACTTCCTACCTACCAATGACTGACTGACTGGGGGACATAATGGCCAGTTTCCTGGCCTTCAGGAGGGGCAACTCTGTGGTATGCTTCCCACTCCAAATTGAGGCTAGACTTCAGCTGAACACAGGGCATGGCTTCCTCTATTCTGTTGCTTCCCTCCCTAAGTCCCTTGTAGAAAAATCCCCATCTCAGGCTCTGCTTCTAGGGAATCTGATCTGAGACAGAGTCAAAGAAAAGCAACTTAACTCTTTGCTACCCTTCTTCTCAGTAACCTTTTTTTTTTTTTTGTAAAAGCATTATTCCTTTCCATTCCCAGCCAAAACCACCTGTCTATTTCCCTCTCAGTCTCCTATCATCTAAAAGAGCTTCCTAATTGTATTTTATTTTCCTCCATCATATCTGACATCCTATACTCCAATTATAGCTGAATTTTCCTAAAACATCAATTTTATCATTGCCTAAAGAGAAAGTTCTTGGAACTAACTTTTGAAGTTTCCATTAGTCAATCACCCAGTCTGTCAGGTAGTCAGCAAATACTTATTGAATCCATCCTATGTGTCAGACCCTGTGCAAGGAATATGAAAAAGACCCATTCCCTCACTTAAATTTATGTTTAACAGAAGAGTTTACTGACAATCTGACACTATCCAAACTTACATGTCTTTATCTTTTCCTAGTTTAAAGCACTTTTTTACCTAAGCCAAGCTGTTCATTATCCTTTGAGTGTACCAAGGGCGTTTTTAAGTGCATTCTTCACCTACTCAGACTCAAGTCCTCCTCAAGATCCAGTTTAAGATCTTCCTTTAGTGCTCCAGCCACAAGGATCTGTCACCTCTCCGAATCCTTAGAGCACATGTGGTCTATACCACTTACCCATATATTCATTCATTCAGTAATGTTTGAGAACATACCACATTTCAGGTCCTGTATTACATATTAAGGAAAGAGCATTAGTGATCTGGAATTACGTAAACATTTTATAAACATAGATCCTATTTCTGCTTCCATACTTAACCTCATAGAAGGTAGGAATCAAGTCTATATTTATTATTACTTTGCTCCAGGGTATATATAAGTTCACTGCACATAGTATAATTACTAGATGTTATTTCTTCCTGGGCATTTAAATGTTCAATTGATAAAATTTAATTTTATGTCACTTTATATAACATACCAGTTATGTAAAATAAATTTATTGCCTGTGTATAGATATACCTACCATTTTTATTCTATACAACCCCCCGGTATGAACTTAAATATGACTGATCTATCACCTTGACTCTTAACATTCTAGCATGGAGAACCTGAAGATGCTCAGCAAAGACCTGACTAGGTTTTAGTCCTGGTGAGGAAGAGGATTATGCAAGGCTGGGAGTGGGTAGAAAGAGAAGTAATCAAACGGTAAGGGGACAGCTGGGTGAGTGGGGCAGGGAACAAGGCCCAGTATTAAAACAAAAAACTTAATGCCATCTAAACCCACTTTGCTGGGGTGCCTGGGTGGCTCAGTAAGTCATGATCCCAGGGTCCAGGATCGAGGCCTACACTGGGCTCCTTGCTTGGAGGGGAGCCTGCTTCTCCCTCTCCCTCTGCCTGCTGCTCTGCCTGCCGCTCTGCCTGCTTATACTGCCCCCCTAACCCCTGTCAAATAAATAAATAAATAAAATCTTAAAAAAAATAAACCCACTTTGTGCTTCTCAGAAAACATATTAGCCATAGCCAGCAAATGCTTTCTATACTTTTCTTTTGCTAACTTCCTCATCTCAAAACCCTGGCATCCCTCCCAGGGCTGAGGCTATCTGGTACCTTTGTAAGAATTAAAAAACAGCCTCTGGGGGCGCCTGGGTGGCTCAGTCGTTAAGCGTCTGTCTTCAGCTCAGGTCATGGTCCCAGGGTCCTGGGATCGAGCCCTGCATGGGGCTCCCTGCTAGGCGGGAAGCCTGCTTCTCCCTCTCCCACTCCCCCTGCTTGTGTTCCCTCTCTCGCTGTGTCTCTCTGTGTCAAATAAATAAATAAAATCTTAAAAACAAAAACAAAAACCAGCCTCTGCACCTAACCCCCATGGTGGAACTGGAAAAAAGTGAGTCTAGCTCCACAGTCCTTCAGCTGTGCAAAACAGGGGGCAGTGGCCCTGAACCTTCACAGAGGTCACACCACCTCCTCTTTCTTACTTCCTTACTTTCAGTAATAGTTAACAAGCACTGTATGCAAGGTACTATGAGAAATACAAAGAGAAGTATTAAATGAAAGAAGAGAGCACCTCCCACCACCACTACCACCAAAAGAATGATTGAGGGGAGATAATGGGCAAGAATGGGCATTCCTGAGAGGATGTAGAAGGGCTGAAAATCTCAGATCTACAGGTTTCTGGGAGAATCTTTTATCCCAGCACTTCACTTCTGACCATTGTCTGGTCTCAGACAAGCATTAGCATAACCATTAGCCTCTCTGCCATGTAATTATTCTTGGGCTGGCTTATTCTGGCCCCCTGCCAAACAGGAACATTCACAAATCTACATATGAATTTGGGGTAGGGGATTTTTAATATACTCTTCCTAAACATCCACTTACTGTTTACAGCTGAGCCTGCTGCTTTGATGAGGTCTATTTCCACCCCTCCTGGCAGCCACCTCCTTGAAATATGGATGGTTCACCATGATACCTATTTCATTTGGTCCTTCATTCATCCACTGAACAGCATTTACTGAGCATCTATTAAGTGCCAGACCCTGTACCAGAAAATGATGGTGAATAAGGAAGCCAAGGTTTCTGCCCTAAGCTAACTTGGTCTAGAGGGAACAACAGACACTTATTTGACCAGTAATTACAAATCTGATGATTACCAAAGAGGACACTGAGAATGCAATGGGAGCTTATCCTTATTAGTGGGAGCTTCCCCAGAGAGTAGGACAAAATATAACGCCTATCTGTATATGAGCTCAATAGCAGGATCCTTGGAGTTCCCCTTTGGAGAGTTCTTGAATCTCTACCTTGTTGACAGTACAAGCAAGTCTCAGTCCCTATGCACCCAACTGCCAAAGAAGGGGTCCTAGTCTTATCTCATCTTCTCCTTTAAATTTGCTAGCCACACCTAGTGGGTTCCAAAGCAGTCACAATCAGACCTGTCTCTGTCTTTCTCTCCTCAGGCACTAGTAATTAAGAGACCACCAGGACAGCGGTGGAGGTTGCACAACAGTGAAGTTCTAAGGCTCAGTATAACCTTGGAAAATACCTCCCCAAAGGGCCATATCCCAGATGCTCGGGAATTGCCAAGTCCCCTTGATTATTCATACATTTACTCTTCTGCAGCACTCAGAAAATGTTATGCCCCAACCATAGGTTATATTTTATTTTGAAGAATCCACATCTTATTTTATTTCCATGGTTTTGTTTATAACTAAATCATTAAAAAGATAAAGCACTTTCTAACCTGCTTCTATGTTAGAAGGTCTACCTATAATATCATTACATTTTCTCAGTCTACTTCAAAAAAGCCAATGCCTGTCATAAAATTAAATAAATCTGGATGCTCCCACATTGTAATTTTCCATTTTGCATGTGCCAGGCAAAAGAATACTACTTTCTATCACCAAAATAAAAGCAGCACATTTGCAACTTCAAATCCATGAGCTTATTAAAAATCTTATTTTTAAAAATTCATTCTCTTGTAGTTGGGCAAGAAACTTGAAAATAGTTTAATGCTCTGATTGTCAAGTAGGTATAGATAATGACATTAAATATGAACAAGCACATCATTTCATGGGTGCAAGATAGGTTTATAAAATATAAATGCTCTGACAGTAAGAAAACATACTGCTATACTCAATTATATCATCTGTTCAAAATACAATTGCTTCTATGTTTGGTAAATAGAATAATCCAGGTCACATTCCTGTGTTCAACTGAGTTTCTAGTCCCTCCCTTTTCTCTAAATACTTGTGTTGTTTCTGCATGTTCTTAAGTGTCATCATGTATTGCTATAGGCATGATGGCTATATTTAACTAATAATGACAAGTGGTTGTCATTAGATTTTAACTCAGTAACACTAGTCTGACATATCATTTGAAGTATGTCTTCAATTTAAATTTGATTAAAATTACAAACATCCCATCTATTGTGCCAATCAAAATGTTGTCACCCTTTCCCTGAACTTTTCTATGAACTTTCTTGAAATAAGTTATGGCAGCTTAAAGTGAAGGCTAGCCTTGGGTCATAAACATATTTTAAAATATGACTCTTGGAATAGAGCAGAGCAAGGCCACTTGGGGCTCCTTTTAAAAAAGGACTTGAGTTTGACTTACATGCTGAACAAATTCTCAAGGCAAAAAGCACAATATTGTAAGAGTTCAAAGGCTCTAACTCAGATTCCCATATCATACTATGTATACCAGTGCTCAGCAGGGATTTTAATTTGGCTGTGTGCATTTTAAGATCTCAGACCTAGCAAATACATTTGGTAGTAAAATCGGGGACTTGTGACAACCTGCTTGAAAAGCTGGTAGAAATGTGCCTAACAAGAGATAGAGCAAAAGAAGGAAAATAAATAAAGATTATGTGGAAATACAATGTTTTTGACACCTATTATATATGATAGGCTTTTACATTGATCATTTTATGTACTCCTCATAACTCTGTGAGGAGTCTACTGTTGGGTTCAATTTATGAATAAGAAAACTGAGGCTTAGAGAGGTTAAGTGACTTGCTCAGGCTCACACTGTAGCTTGCTTCCCTGGCAGTAATGAAGAAAGCAGAGATAAATGTTTTTGTTGTTGTTTTCCTGAACCTAGCTAGCTATTCTGGGGAGGGAGGAGTACACACAAGGTTCTGATGAATAGCCTTGGGGTTTTAATAGCAATTAGAATCTTAGTTATGTTTAAGAAATGCTATTCTCAGTGTTCTGTTCAGACTAGATATTTATAGACATTTAATTTCTAAATAATTTATCTTTTTGTAGAAACAAAGACAATATCCAATAATCCTTTAAGATATTATTACCTCAATTTTACAGGTAAGGTCATTGAAACACAGACCAATCTATTTAAGGTCATATAAAAGGGACTAGAATCTTGCAAGATGATCTGACTTCAAGTATAGTGTTCTTGCCACTAAATAATAATGCATTTCTCAAGTCTTTCCTAATAGATGTCTGAAAGCTTCAAAAACTGATGGTCTAAAATTTAGGAAACCCTTGAAAGAGTACCTACCTAAAAGGCTTGATTTAGAGTTTACTACAAATGCCTGTTTCACTTGACCAATTATCTCCTTTTGTTTCCATGACATTATTTGTTCTTATGATACCACCCTTTTGATTTCCTTTATAACACCACTGTCAATAAATACCTTATTTACTTCTTTATATATTTATTGTCTTTGCTCCTTCTACCTCACTAAGCTCCATGAGATCTCTCTCTTGTTCATGCCATAACCTTAAGATTGGAGCAATGCCTGACACACTATAGGGACTCAATAAATATTATGATTAAATGAATGAATGGTCTTTCTTTAACTATTCCTCTGCCTCCTTAGATGGAGAACTACTTTTTTCTTTTCTTTTTTTTTTTTTTTTTTACCTCCCACACACTCTCTCAGCTCTAGCCAGGGAGATATTCTCTCTGTCCACTTTTACCCATGTAGCAAACAACTCAAGGTGATAAAGACAGTATTTATAACACTTCTGAGTTAATACTCTATGAGAATTAAAATTTATCTGGTTTCTTTGCAGCTATGACAGAAAGACCTTATCCAAACTCCCTAAGTCAGGTGTAATTCCATAAATAGAACTTTTGGATTCAAAAGTGTTAATACAGTGCATATATCCTAATAGTGCATAGATCACATATTAAGTAATGCATCCAACAAGGTTTAGGGTAGCAGTCCATCATCAAACATAGTATTTTTCAATAAAACAATTGATTAGTTATACTAAATAAGGTTCTGTTACCAAATGAGTTATGAAAAAATTTTTTTATCTTCTGCAATTTTGGATTTTGAAATTGCATGTAAGAGATTATGGAGTTGTAGCACTAACTTAGGAATTCTGAGTAGAAAATATAATACACTTAAAGCACAGAATGCGGGCATGACATGCAGAAAGTGTTCAAACTATCAGGACAGTTAAGGTTTGTAGGCCCCTTCACCAAACAAGTGTAGTCTTTATATATATATGCAATTCAGCTATTCATGAATATGTCAAGGATTTAGATGATTCTCAATGATTTGGTAACTTACAGTATAAAGAGATGCTGCCATATGCATGCTCTTGATTTCCCTACTAGCTAAGGACAGTTTTTGGAGGGTCCATCTCTTGCAACATTCTTTAAATCTACATCTGTTTATATAGTAAAGATAATCTACATACTTATTTACAGGTTTTAAACATTTGGGATAGGGAAATAAATAAAATATATGCCTAAGTTTTATCCTGACTTGTAAAAATAGATAAAAGAATCATGTGCTGGGATGCCTGAATAGCTCAGTCAGTTAAGCACCCAACTCTTGATTTTGGCTCAGGTCATGATCTCAGGGTTGTGCGACTGAGCCCTGCATTGGGCTCCGTGCTGAACATCGAGCCTGCTTGGGCTTCTCTCTGTCTCTTTCCCTCTGCCTTCCCCCACCCCCCCACCGATAGAATCACGTGCTATCTCAGAACAAAGTGAGTTTTTATCCTCTAATGTTATATTCTTGTTTTTGAATATATGCAGCTAAGTGGGAGATTTAAAATGGACTGACAAATAATCTTGCCTAATACAAATACTATTCAAACAATATGATAACAAGGAATTTGGGAAATCCCCCCCAACTCCTGTAGTAGTTGCTCAAATTAAGTAATGCTCTCCCCATAGGTGATCATCACAAAGCCCAATATTAGCTTTAGCAGACTAAAGTAGTCCTTGGTATAGTCAGAATTATAGCATTGTCTTGAGATCTAGCAGCAAGAATAGCAAGGTGTGATTTGAGGTGGGTAGTGGGTTATTTCTTGAAACTTGTGCTTTTAACACAACCATTTAAAAATCAACAAATTCAGGAGACACATAATGGAACAAAATATAATGCATGAATCCAGGTTCATTAAACTAATGCATTTTTTGAAAAACAAAATATGACAGAACATTTCATTATTGACGCAGATAGGAGAAAAAGTGTTAGGCTGCTATTTAGAATGTGTCTTGTGTGTCGTGGAATTGAAATATTTCCAAATCATCAATAATTAAAATGATGAGAATCCATCATTTCACTGACATTTACTTCTACATGAAGAGATGGCCTATTTTAAATGTGCTCACACATATTCTTGTCAATCACAAGCTGTCACAGCAAATTATTTCATTTTGTAGATCACATGGTAGTTAGCAGAAAATCTCTAGGTTTAAATTTAGATCTTAGGTGTAGTATCAAGAACACTTTTTATGGATTTTTTTCTGTGATTACATCTTTGCAATACAGTATATTATAGATATAAAATCTTATTCATAGTACTCAGTTTCACTTCTGGTTAACAAAACACAGGACTGAAATGAATCACTGTAAATGACAGCTCTAAAAGCCAAATAGTAGAATAGAATATACATAAAAGAATGAAAATATAAAACTAAAAAAATTTTTAAACAATCAGAACCCCATACAATGGAATTTGGATCTAATGAGTTAGGTCCAAACAGTTTTTTTCTCTCATCTTCTTTAAGACATTTAAGCAATTGCCAGGCATTTCTTATGCTAGGTTGGCACTGCCTACAGCTTCTAGCAGTTATAAAGGAGCTAACCTCTTATAAACCCCATGAATCAGATGTAAGAATTTTCACTGTGCCACCATTAAAGAAGATTCAGGAAATGGTGAATAAAACCTAAAGTGCATGCCCAAGGATCTGAAAGCTTTTAAAATGCCTCTTCAAACAATTCGTTAACTACATCTTCACAATTCTAAAAGGATCATTAATAGATTTCAGAATCTTCAAATGCCAGAATTATATGACCTAATCAGACAGTTGATCTTCATCAGCAGTCTTTATTAAAAAGATTCTATTTTCCCCATATATAATCTTCTGCTTTGGCATTTAACTTCAAAATGTAAGAATTATTCTAATACTGCATTTCAACAGGGAATGCTTCATGTCAGTCTTGACCTTGGCTTGACCTCTATAAGAAAGCTTTGTGTTTCGAGGTATGTGATGAATAGCTCTCTGGCTTTCTATTAAATCCAGTGGCACTGACTGTCAACAGTGGTACTCAAAAGGGGTAGTAAAGTAGTTAAAAATCAGAAATATTCCTTAGGTCTTTTTCTACCCTGGTAAATCTGGAAATAGTCTGAGGCAATTTTCACTATCTACACTGCTTTTCCAAAGAATAAGAAAACAATGAAGTATGGAAATATAATTGCCGAAATATACATAGACGTATTTGGCCTTCCTGTAGCAGAAATAATGTAAATTTTCCTTTGGAGGACCCATTTGATTTACGTTGTTGAATAGGGTTTTCAGTTTTAAGGATTTATAACTTACTCAGTTTAAGCTCCTTAAAGACCAGGACTTCTATCCCTAAGTCAGGACTGCATACATAATAGATACTTAATAAAATACTTACTGGTTTACATTTAGATCGAACTGAATTAAACTGAATTTAATATCAGAGATTTTTGATAAAAAAGAAGTCAGACTATAAGCCCCTTTTTTCATCTCTCTCTGAACTGGCCTAGTACCTGGCACATAGTAGGCTTTCAATGAATGTTTGCTGAATGAATGAAAATCTTTATATTAAAGTAATGACTAATTACTGACTCTAATGCCTGTTGCTTAACTGCATGTAAAATATTCATGTTCATGTAGAAAGATACAATAGTAATACCCAATTTTGCCAGCAGTTTTCACCTTATTTACGTTTAGAATGCCTCCTTACTCTAAATTTATCTACCACCTTTGAAGCTATTCATATGTGTCTTATTTTTATGGTACATCATCATAAATTATTGATTATCTATAAAACACATGCAAGAAAGGTAATTTTAACCTGATTTGAAAAAGTACATGTGAATATGTAGGATATATATATATGAAATCTTCCCCACACTTCTCTCAAAATATTTAATTCAAGTTAAAGACTATACTATGTATAGATAATATTTATTTACATTTATATTCTTAAGGTTCTGGAAGAAACCAAATATCAGTCTTTAGACTTACAGGCTTATCTATGAGCTTAAGTTAGACAAGTGGCTTTTTCCCATTATACTTATCCTAGGTCTTTTTAATGGACATGTGATATGCTAGTCTGTGTCCAACCTCACCTACAATTTCTTTTCTCAAAAGACAAGGCACATCTGCCACCTGCTCTACTCCGTGTCCCAGCAACAACTGTCGAGCAGCATAAAGATTGATTATCAGTCAAAAACCATTGCACAACACCAGATTTTGGTGGGTTAAGCTTGCTGATCCAGCAAGAGATGGTGTGAAATTTTCAGGAGTGTGTGCCAACATTTTGGTGCTAAAAGAACAGCAGTGCATGTCACAGTGAAACACAGCCAAAGATATGCAGACAAAGCAGAGAAGTTTTTTGTTCTGGACTTGGCTTTAAAAAGGATAAAAGAGAAAACAGAAAGTAGGAAGAAATTAGTTTGTACATTTAAAAATCATCCACCAAGCTAGTCATGTGTGTAACACTGTTATTTTAAGCATACATGTCCAGAAAAATTTCTAAGAAGTTAACTATAAATAATTTTTATAAATCTCTTCTACAACACCATTATCATATGAATGGCAAGTATTTCTTATTAATAAAAATAATCAAGGATCTTAAGGAAGCACTCATTACATATACATTTAAATATACAACAGTCACAGAAACATTTACCCACAAAGACACATGCTTTTATAGAAGATGATTTATACAAATGATTCAATGAATACAAAATAAAAGCAACCATAGTTTAAAGTTGAATCAAGATTTGAAAAATACATGGGTCTATACTCCCACATAGGTAATTTTTAGTGAGTACTATAGCAACAAGTTTCTTTACCTTGAACTTTCTACTGAATTCAAGAAATTATTTCCTGATGATCAGGTATTTTGAAAGAGAGAGAAATCCTAGTTTCATCTTATATAATAACATTAATATAGGAAGAATTTTCATCACTTCATCTGTAATGAACTCCAGAATTACTTTTCTTCCACTTACGCAATTACTGCCTAGACTTGTCCTTGGTTCACCAGCTTTGTAGCAGTTTCAGGAAAAAAAAATACTTCTAATAAGGTAGTAAAAGTACAGGGGAATACAACAGTTAGATACACTGAATTTGTATGCCAAAGTTCTTATGTCATTTAAATGTGATTACCATTTATAGCACTTGATAACAGATTATGGTATGACATGTTTGTAAGAATATTCTTCGATAGTACTTTTCTTTCTTTCTTAAAATGAATTCTTTCCCACTGAAGAAAGAAAAATGTTTGTTTTATTTTAGAAAATCACATTTCTGAAATGCTAGAAACAATGGACTTTTTAAAAAAAGACCTCACCAGCAAATATGTCTAAAATACATGTTTATATTTTGTGTATATATTATTATGTATACATATAAATATAAATTACATATATATATATACACACACACACACACACACACATTTCAAGGTTTAAAAAGTCAAGCTGCAGCATTTACTTTATGAAAAATTTTGTTAGGAAAATCGCATGTATATGAGAATTATATGTTCATTCTGACCACATTTTCATAGTTATGTTAATGCTCTCTGAAAAAAGACCAAGAGTGTAAATGAATAAATGCTACTTGAAACTTTGAACTATTTTCTGAGAGAATAAATCTAATGAATTATGTCTGTTGGGTGTCACAGAAACTAAACAGTAAATTCAATAATCTCTGATTTAATTTATTATATTTTCACCATTTAACCTCCTGCAGGCTCCCTAATGTCTATTCAGATCTATATTAAATTAAGCACCAATGCTAATGAAGGGCAATAAACGTGGCTGTCAGTGGATTTTTCTTTCATTAAGCACATTATCCTCTTACTGAGCTGTAAATGCGTAAACATTAGTTTTGTTAAACCATGCAAAAAAGACAGGATGAAAATCATTTTTTAATTGCACCCCTTAAGCAATTTACTGGGGGTGGGGATAGGGTATTTTTTTTTCTTTTTTACCTTTAATTTTTTTGAATGGATCTAAAAAGGGCTCTCCTGTTGAAACATAAACGTCAGCTTCATGGGGTATATCTTCAGGTTTGAGGGCTTCAGTGCCGTTTGCCAAGAACACTCGTCGTGCGGCCATGTTCAGATTCAGCTTTTCTGTGCACTCCTCCAGCAACTAGAAGAAAGCAGGCAAGAGG
The DNA here is from genome assembly GCF_002201575.2 of Neomonachus schauinslandi. Classification (NCBI taxonomy): domain Eukaryota; kingdom Metazoa; phylum Chordata; class Mammalia; order Carnivora; family Phocidae; genus Neomonachus; species Neomonachus schauinslandi. The sequence continues at coordinate 28,210,418 of NC_058413.1, read as the reverse complement.
TAAGAGAAAGTGATTTAGGACAAAGAAAGCAACACATTGCCATGAAACAAAAGGTGCTAACAATGAAAACAGACACCCATTGAGTCACTGGCCAAGTTAAGTAACTCAAGTAACTCCACCAATATATTTTCTAGCACTTGAAAATATAAAATAAAAGGTAAATCACAGCACTGAGACTATCTAACGATCGTCTAATTTTAGTCCTTGTTCTGTCTGTTTAACAACTCCACAAGATATAAAGCTATTCTGTTTAATTCAATATACCACTTATATATTGATAAAAAAAAGAAAGGAATAAAATACCTGTGAGATCTATGTATATATAAGCATTTTACAGATTCATTACTAAAAAGAAAATTTTAACACAATAAACATCATCTTTTTCATTTCTTAAATTATAAAAAGAGTAAGGGAAGAAATAAAGCACTGAAAACTTTTGAACACTATTTACCAAGGTGATGGTTGGTACTGTAACTTTGGCAAAGACTGCTCTAGATCCATTTTTGTAAGCTGTTACTGTAATCACTCTGGGATGAAGTTTGTGACTTTGAGACAATCTATGCCAATTCTGGGCTGGCTGAAATTTTAAAGAAGAGAACTCTGCAACTCTGAAGGAAAAAAACCCACAAAATTGGTGCATGTTAATTAGTAAAAACATTTAAATAAATATTATCCTAGACATTTTTTATAGATATAAGCCCTAATGATTGTTCCCAAGTATTGCTCAAAAAAACTTTTTATAGGCTAAGATTGTCCATATCTACTTAAATATTTTTAAAAATTTAACACAGGATAAGTTTGCTAAAACTGTTCATGTAAAACACCTATCTGAGAATAGATGATTTTTTATCAATTAACTTATAAAACACCACAACCCTCATTTAAAAAATCGTATGTATACATGCTGTGTTCTGTTAGAAAACAAAAAACAATAACATAGTCCTAACATCATGAAATAGTAAATGGCTAAGATCTTCCCTTAAGTTTTCATGTTTACCAAAGTTCTTTGATTTTTTAAAAAGATTTGAAATTCAAATAGTTTCTTACTCTAAGTTTCTTATTCTAAAGTTAGTTGTAACTGGTTTCATCTCAAATTTGTTTGGGGGTAGAAAGGGAAGATTTCTAAGTTTTGTCTTCATTCAAAATCAGTTTCGATTCTTATTATTTTCTCAGCAAAAGTACATGACAAATGACTAGCATGTTGTATTTTTCTTCAGAGTTCTCTAACCCTGTAATTCTTAATGCCACAGAAGCAAAGTAAACATTTTGAAATAAAAACTTCAGGTAAATTAAAATCACAATATACCCACCTAATCAAATATATAAAAATAATGGGAGTATCAGTTTCTTGGTTTGATTTTTGCTTTTGCCAACATTTTCTTCTATTCATAAATTCTTAGGTTAACAGTTTATGATAACAATCTTGATGTGAAAATATATACACAAAATGGTTTTATAAGTCCATTTCATTTTGATTTTATTACAAAATATTGATTAAATATCAAAAGTATGCATTTTGATTTTAAACAAATATCTGGTAAACAGATATTCTGTAGTCCTAGCCTGATTCTCCTTCAAGTATTTTTTCTGAGTTTGATATTATCCACATTAAAGTGTATCTCATGTTTTCCACAAGTGTAATTAGCAACATTCTACTCAGGTGTTTTCAAAGAAAAAATAAACAAAACAAAAACAGAAACAAAACCCTAGAGATGTGTTACATTTTAATGTCTGAAATAGTCAATTGAATCATTATAAATTCTGCTCAAAGGAAAAAGCTTCAGCAGTCGGTTAAAAGAACAGAGAACAGCTTTGATTACCTCAGTTGACCCACTGGAGCACTGACAGGTCTGTTTCTCTTGGATGCTGATAAAAAACAAGAATTGTTTTTACTGTTTGATTTGTAGCTATATGGGTCTGATATTTCATCATGGCTATGATCTGATGCTGTTTGATGTGTGGAGCAATCTTGAAGTCCTGACCCTTCTGATACTGCCGCTGAATGCAAAAGTCTGTTGGGGCCAAACTGCAAATAATCTTCAGTAGTTTTAATAACTGCTTTTGCCTGGGATGACATAAACTCTCTGAAAGAAACAATCCATGGAAGAATACAGTGAATTGATTTGTAATTACTTATTAACAACTACCCCATAACTGGTTGTGTGCTATGTGCTAGACAAAATACTACACACTGGCCAGTATTGTATTTAATCCTTATAACATCCCTGGGAAGTGGGTACTATTTGTATCCCCATTTTACAGATTTAAGAAGTTGTGGTTCAGAGAGACAATTAACTTGCCAAAGTTCACATAATCAGTAAGCTGACAGGGTGAGAAACTGAACCTAAGCCTGTACTAAAATAAAGCCCACATTCATAACCATTAAATTGAATTGCTTTACTCTATTAAAGAAGAAAGCTTGTGTAATGCTTGAAAACAATGCAAGTAAAATTTTTAAATTCTTAGATTCATTTATTAATAACTAGCACTCTGCTCAGTATTAGGAAATATAAAAGCTAAAGATATGTGGCTTCTACCCTCAAGAAACTTGCAAACTATCCCCTAATAAAGACAGAATATATGTTAAGTAAGCCACTTAGAACTATGGGTATGTATTAACTATAAATGCAAAACAAATTCCTTGAAAGCAAACTTACATTGTCTGGAATAAAGTTGATAAAGGCTTCATAGCAGGCTGGGATTAGGGTGACCAACTCATCCTGGTTTGCTCAGGTCTGCCCAGGCTTTGGCAATCAAAGTCACACACCCCCAGGAACTCCCTCAGTCCCTCAGTCCCTCAGTCTCAGACAAATTGGGTTGGTTGATCACCTTACCTGGTAGTTAAGCTGGAGGAGTAGCATTTAGATGAACTATGATGTTTGAACAGGGGACCATATGACCTGTGACAATATGTAAATCTATGTAAATACCAACTTAGGAAGATGGAATATATAGAGAATTTGCTGGTATGATAAAATGAAACAAGCTTTAACATATTTAAGAATATTGAGCTGTGTGATGATTAGGCATAGAGGATAGTAAGCTTCCATGTATTATTTCAGTATTCCATGTATTTGTATTTTTATACAAACCAAATCTGCTTCTGTCCAATTTGCTAGTTCCTCAGCAGTTCTTATACATAATGTAATATAACCCCACCCACCCGTGCAATTATAAAACAGCATATGCTTAATGTGGAAAGCTTGGCACAGACAGCCTCTCCTCCAGTTTTTTCTAACCCACCAATGTCATTACAGTCACAATTATTTCTCCTGGCCTGTCCTCTCTATGTTCACAAATGTGTAAAATGGTTGATTACTTCCTCTGAAAGAATGGAAGGCAGTCACGTGCCACGGGGAAAATTGGTGTGGGTGTGTGGATGAGAGTTGACACAGTGCATCAATAAAGCTAAAACACTGGGATCCAAGCAGTTGTATTTGTTGTTATCACATGTTTTCTATCCAAGTCTGTCCTGAATTGACCATAGCTCTATGGTCTTCCCTCTGCTCTGAGGATCTACCCAGGCTCAGAACTTTGGTAAACAGCCTTTTGAATTATCGCTGGACTTGAACTCTGGCAGAGGCGAGACCTCCCTTCAGACCACCTGAGGTACCTCAGATTTTAACAACAACCATGGTGGCGGCAGGTGGCAGCGGTCAGGTCTCAGTGGCAGCGTTTCTGCAGCACCAGCTGTGGAACTGCAAATGGTCACCAGGCTTTTCAACTTAGGGGAAGAGCCGCAAACAGGCAGGAGGAGAGATCTGCGGATCTCAGACAGTTCCCAGTGCCCATAAAGAGTCACTTGGAGGGGCGCCAGGGTGGCTCAGTCGTTAAGCGTCTGCCTTCGGCTCAGGTCATGATCCTGGGGTCCTGGGATCGAGCCCCGCATCGGGCTCCCTGCTCGGCGGGAAGCCTGCTTCTCCCTCTCTCACTCCCCCTCCTTGTGTTCCCTCTCTCACTGTGTCTCTTTCTGTCAAATAAATAAATAAAATATTTAAAAAATAATTTAAAAAAGTCACTTGGAAAGCAAATTCTCATATAAAGAAAGAAAAGGAATTCTCTACATAATGCAGATTGGGTGTCTTTTTAAGATTTTATTTATTTATTTTTAAAAACTTTTTAAAGATTTTATTTATTTGAGAGAGAGAGAGGGAGCATGAGTGGGGGGAGGGGCAGAGAGAGAAGGAGACTGACCCTAAGATCATGAGCTGAAGGCAGACACTTAACCGCTTAACCCACCGAGCCACCCAGGTGCCCCGATTTTATTTTTTTTTGAAGTAATCTCTACACCCAGTGTGGGGCTTGAACTCGTAGCCCTGAGATCAAGAGTCACATGCTCTTCTGACTGAGCCAGCCAGGTGCCCTGTGTCTTTCTTTTTTAATGAACACATTTTGTTTATTGTCAAATATTTTTATAAATATCCTCATGATTTTATATGATAATCCATTTTCACACCACCAGAAAGTGAAAGGTTTTTATTTTTTCCAAATTTCAAAGTTTCAGCTGTATTGATGAGAGGGCAAAACGCAAGCTGAGGGCAAAACTGGAGCTGACACCCCACAAGCCCCACTCCCCTTAGGGTGGGATATGTGTAACATTCCTCAGGCACTGTAAGAACAAAGATAGGGAGAAACAAATTGTCAACTGATAATGATCGCAGTCATGCAGGACAGGAAACTCCACTATTGTTTGTAACTGTCTTAATGATTAACAAGAAAAACACAATCTTAATAACAGCCAGACCTCCAAGAACCTATAGACTCAATGTCCTGGAGCCCTACCATCACCTTCACTTCCATGGGATAGAAAACCCTATATAATCAGTCACTTCTCACAATCACAGTGCCGCCCATTCTACCCACGGGTCCTGTCCCAGTGTGCTAATAAAAACATCTTTTTGTACCATAAAATGCCTCAAGAATTCTTTCTTGACCATTTTGCTCGATGACCCTGCATCATGTGTCACACTTTTAATTCAGTATCTTGCCTTTTTTACCTAAATACTGTCTTATAACCATTTTTCAGGTTGCTATACGATCTTTACAGATTTTACTAGAATGTAAATTTTATCAAGTAATTTTACTTATATCTTGCCTTCCTCAATCTAGTCATGTAAAAGTTATTTACTGTTTTCATCTGCTGGCATATCTTCCCCCTGTCTTCTGGTAAGAGCATTGGAATCCTTTAGGGAAACTCGCATCCTTCTCCCTCCCAACTCCACGTGATTCTGGTAGGGTTAGGACAATAAATTATATGAGATTTACCTGGTAAATGGTTAAAAGAATTAAACTAAATTATATGATTTTACCATATTTATTTATTATTGGTTTTTCTCTAGTAATTTATATCAAAAAGGGGGATAAAAGGTAGTTTTTCATGTGAAAATGTCGCTTTTGGCCCACCATCTGTAGTCTTCAGTTTTGATTTGTTTTATCAATGCTGATGACAGGTTTGCACTAGTTCTTACACACTATTAAACTCTTCTTTAACAGTTGATGTGTTGCCTAGTCTTTGGGTGTGAGAAGATAATCACAGAACTGTTTGGCAAAGCTAACTTGTCCTACAAAGGGAATTAAACCCATACACATGGTTTGTTAAATTAATGCTGGAAATGAGGGTGTTAGGACCATTCAGCTCAAACACACTTGGGTTTCAGGTGACTGAGCTTGTTACTAGTATACACAGAAACTTAAAAAAGAAAATAAAACCACTCCAGCAGGGCACAAAGAGAAGGCCATTCACTGTTCTTCAGAATATACTAGTGACTTAAAAACAACTCCTGTAGTAGTGATTATTATTGTAATAGCATTGTCTGGGAACAGATGGTAGCTATACTTGCGGTGAGCATAACATAATATATAAACTTATCCAATCACTATGTCGTACACCTGAAACTAACATAACATTATGTGTTAACTACACTCAACTTAAAAAACTAAAAAACAAGGACCGCTGTCTGGCTCAGTGATTCTTGATCCCTAGGTCATGAGTTCAAACCCCATGCTGGGCATCAAGGTTACTTAAAAAAAAAAAAATTACAAAACAACAACAAAAACCACAACTCTAGTAGAGTGCCACATTTTTTGACTCCACAACCTCATCTATCCTTCTATGCCTAACTGGTTCCTCTTCTTACATCATTATTGCCTAACCTACCTCTGTTCTTCTCAGTCCTCATGGGTTCTGCTAATTCCTCTATGTATCTCCCCATTTCTATACCACACTACTTTCTGATAACTCTCTATGACTTACATTCAATGCCCCCAAAAGTTTAACTGCATCACTACCCAGTTTAGGACACCCTGTTGGATAGAATTCTTAAGCTAGGCAATCTCATAAGCCACTGGCAAGCCTGTGGATGGGAAAGTACCCGTCAGTGGCCCAAAAACTATGGACAGGAGAGCAGGATAATAAGATGAAGAGGGCTTCGAGTAAGATGGACTCTCAGATGCATGCCAAAAGAGGAAAACATACTTGGCAGGGGAATTGCATGGCCTGTCTCCTATACCAAGATAAGCAGAGACACTGCATCGTGTGACTGGAGAGGTGGGCAAAGGAGGTAGCTCTACACTAGAAGCAGTGAACCAGCAGCGCTCTTTAGCTAATAGAACTCTAACGTGTAGACTGTATTTAAGTCACCACAATTGTGGTCTCTTTATTTGTCTTTCTTTCTCTTATTCTCCTCACCTTTTTTCTTTGAAAGATCCTTTTGCCTCCTCTGCAAAAATTTCTTAGAAATCCCATGACATTCAGATTTATTAAAGTGAACTTCCTTCCACCTCCAGATTTATACATATCTTCACATAGCTATCTTCCCCCCAAAGTCTTCGCCTTCTGAGAATTGTACTCTACATTCACATAGTTATCTTATTCACCAAGAAGTTTTTGTCTTTTAATTGAGAATTTGGCCTATAATCTTACAATTTGTTTTCTATTTTTCCTATGTATTCTATGTTCCTTTTCATTCCTTTCTTGTTTTCTCTCAGATTAAATAACATCTTTTTTATTATTTCATTTTCATTTCTATTAGGTTGAATGTCCTACATTGTTTAACCTTACTTTTTATGGAAACACTAGCTATTACAATATGAATCTTAATCTTGTTAAAGATTAATTTAAATTACTAATTAATTACTTTCTGGACAAGGCAAGAACCTTAGAACACATCATACCCATTTATTGCTGCTTCCTTGGGCTGGTGGTCTATATTTTCTTATTCCATTTTTCCATGGGTAGGTATATCTATCTTTCATGTCTCCTGATTTTATGCAGGGAACTCAGCTCCAAAATTCTGCTTGCCTGGACTTGAGGTTTTACACCCTGTCCTCCCTGTGCTTCTTATAAATAATAATTACATAAAATTTACACTATAATTCATTTTATTTTATTTTATTTAAGATTTTATTTATTTATTTGACAGAGAGATAGACAGAGCCAGAGAGCACAAGCAGAGGGAATGGCAGAGGGAGAGGGAGAAGCAGGCTCTGCATTAAGCAGGGAGCCTGATGTGGGACTCGATTCCAGGACCCTGGGATCATGACCTGAGCCAAAGGCAGACGCTTAACCATCTGAGCCACCCAGGTGCCCTATAATTTATTTTAAAATCTAGATTTTGTTACAACTGTTTTTTATAAAATTTGATAAGCTGAATGGCAGTTTTATTGGACTTTGTTTTTCCCAAATGATACTGAATTTAGTTTAATACTAAGGTCACTTTTATTTATTGGCTTATCTTTATTCTCTATGGATGGGTGTAGGAATACCATGTGGATTCCTAAACCAATGTTTTAGGAAACGATCCTTTATCATAAAAAATAACCTCACTTTGTCCTCACTTACTGTTGAGGCTATCTACCACATTCTGGAACCTGAGCTAATTTTATAACACAGATTTTCTTTTTAACATTTCTATGTCAGTCTTATTATCTTGTCCTGGAAGTCTATGATGTGTCTCTACTATAAATCTTTTATTATATCTGTAAAAGATCCACATATATACAGATCTCAAATTGTTCCTTCTTTGGTAAGATTTCTATGCTACCCTTGTTGTTTTTTTTTTTTTTTAAGATTTTATTTATTGATTTGACACAGAGAGAGCACAAGCAGGGGGGAGCTGCAGGCAGAGGGAGAAGGAGAAGCAGGCTCCCTGCTGAGCAGGGAGCCTGACGCTGGGCTCAATCCCAGGTCCCTGGGATCATGACCAGAGCCAGGGGGCAGACGATTAACCGACTGAGCCACCCAGGTGCCCTTCTATGCTGCCCTTGTATATAGAAATGCATTTCCTTCCTGGGCATTCACATTTGCCCTGGTAGATTTGATAGCTGGAATCACTGTACTTCATTGATTATGTCCTCCATCTAAAATGCTAGGCCTCAATTTCTGTCAAATATTCTAATTCATCACTGTATTATTTACTCTTTTACCACTGGTAAAAAGCATTTTTTTTTCCCAGCCTAAAACCTAAATTATACTATATTAGGTTGGTACAAGAATATCAATCACACTACTTCAAAAATATAACTTCTTAAAAAATATCTGTTATCTATCTATCTCTATTAGTTTCCTATTGTTGGGCAACAAATTACCACAAACTTAGTGGTTTACAACAATACCTATTTATTATTACATGGTTTCCCTGGGTCAAGAGTCTGGGGAAAACTTAGCAGGACCCTCTGCTCAGGATCTCATAAAACTGAAATCAAGATGTCAGTGGGGCTACAGTCTCATCTGATGCTCAGTCTTTTTTCCAAGGTCATTCACGTTTTGCCAGAATTTAGTTCCTTATAGCTGTAGAATTTATAGTGACTATCATCTTCCTTGAGGCCAACAGAAACTCACCTTTTTGATTTTTCTGTTTCTGACCTCTAAATTTTCATGTAAGAGTTGATCTGATTCAATTAGGATAATTTCCCATTTAACTCAAAGACAATTAATTACATACTTTAACTACAACTGCAAAAATCTCTTGTACCTTATCATGTGACCTCATTATGGGAGTGACATCCTATCATATTCACAATCTTACCCACACTCAAGAGGAGGGAATTACACCAGCCATATACACCAGGAAGTGGGAATCTTGGGGGCCATATTAAATTTCTGCCTACCATAATTATGCAGTTTTCATTATCCTTTTTTTATGCCAAATTTAGATTCTGATCTGAGGTACATTTTCTGGAAAATTTAAATATAAGTACTTAAGATTGAGTTTTGTTATCACTCAGTACTGAGGATATGTAAAGAGTATGTCACAGATTTTGATGACAAATTCAAAGAGGAACTAAAAAAATGCTTTGAGAAATGGCATTTTTATTAGAATAAATTACTTCCTAAAGAGAGTATTTTAAAGGAGGAGATATTCACTTGGATGTAAAAGTTCTCATATGTTTCCTTTAAACAACATCAGCAACATTACTTCTGAATTAGTTTATTTTCAGGTATTAGAAAACACTATTCAAGAACAAAAATTGTGATGAGATGTGTCTACATATATTAAACTATGTATAAATATATATATATATATATATATATTTTTTTTTTAAGATTTCACCCATTCATTTGACAGAGAGAGAGAGAGCACAGTAGGTAGAGTGCAGGCAGGGGGGAGAGGGAGAAGCAGACTCCCTGCCAAGCAGGGAGCCTGATGTGGGGCTCGATCCCAGGACCCCTGGATCACAACCCAAGCCGAAGGCAGACACTTAACCAACCGGGCCACTCAGGCACCCCAAACTATGTATATTTTTAAGGATTTTATGTGTGCTTAGATGAAGATGAAATAAAACATGTCAAAATTTAACCTTAAAGCAGTATGAATAAAAACTATCAGTTAATTAAAAACTATATACTTTAGGTAAATGAATTTTTTTTTAAAAGATTTTATTTATTTATTTGAGAGATAGGTAGAGAGAGGTGGGGGAGGGAGTGGGGAGGGAGTCGGGAGGGGCTGAGGGAGAGGGAGAAGCAGATGCCCCACTGAGCAGGGGAGGCCAACACGGGGCTTGATCCCAGAAACCCGAGACCATAACCTGAGTTGAAGGCAGACACTTAACCAACTGAGCAACCCAGGTGCCCTGGTAAATGAATCTTTTAAACAATTTCTTTACATGATATAATGGATATGGTAAGTTACAGAACTACAAAGCTCAAAGGTACATTAGTAGATTACGCGTTTATCCTTTTCTCAAACATGACTATACCTCGTCTACATATCAGCTTTTTATCATAATCCAAAAGATTATCAAGGATAGATCCTATACATTGTAGAATTTGTAGCCCCCTTGATAGTCTAGACTACTGTTTAATTATGCTTTACTTTTTGTAATTTTTGTTAAATCTGATGTACAATTTTTACTTCACAAGTAACAACTAAATAAAGATCTGAGGTCCAAAAGTCTAAGAAAATATGCTCAGAAAGTAGTACAGAAAATTATAAGACTATGATAAGATTTAAGGGTATAACTCTAGTTTTGACAAGAACAATTTTTCTTCCCATTTCTCTGCTTTAATAGCATTAGTGGGTCTTAGTGGCTTTTTATAGAAATTTGAGGAAAACTAATAAAATCATACTTGTCAATCTCCTATTCAAGGAATTCTACTGGTTGGTCCTGCTCATTGCTCCTCTGTAATATCTTTCAGCTATAATTACACCACATTGCCTTCATTAGTTCTTACCAGTCATTTGCCAATGGGTTTCATTCAGCTGATCTATACCCATTACTGTACATCTTTCAATAAGCAGGTATTTAATAAATATTAATCTAAACTCAGTGGTTACATTTTCTAGAACTCCTTCCATAATAACAATAATTGTCTAGTGGAAGAGAGAAATGTTATACAAATAGTCACGCATATAAACTTACAATTATTAACTGTGATTAGTACTGTGAAGGAAAGTCCTGGCTACTATGAGGGAGAAATTCAGGGGTTAGCAGAATAGAGGAGGCCTCAACAAAGCTGCTCAAACTGACAAGACACATGAGAGGAGTTAAGCCTACTAAATCCTAATCATTCCTTATTTCTAAATCATCCCCCCAAGGTCCTATATGAACTAATGTACTAGTTTACATATTGAAATGTTTGCTTTGTGATTTGCTATGTAATTTCACATGATTTTATATCTCACTCTGCAAGGGTAAGGTCTTTGTTTTGTATCTTTTATACTTCTACTAGAACTCAACCAGTAATTGATATGCAGGATTTATTCTTTGATAATTATGACATCATGCCAAAATGTGTCACAAAAATGTCACCGACAAACACAATTTTAGAAGTAAAATATAATAAAGCCAAAGCCAAGAGTTATGTCAGGTAATATTTATTCAACAGTTTTTCCATTGATTTTTTCTTTAAAGAAAAGCCTCAGTTATATTTGAGGATTCATCCTCTTTATATGCCCATAGTAGGTATCCCCTGATTAGCTCCAGTGGGTAAATCTCAGTGTCTAACACCAATGGTGGTAATTATATTTCCTTTTTCCCTTGCAGGTTAAGTAATCACCTTGTGATCCAAATTTGGCCAATGAGACATAAGGCCAAGTCGTCTGGGGAAAGGTTTTTTGCCCTAATAAAAAGAAATATAGGAGTGCCTGACTGGCTCAGTCAGTAGAGCATGCGACTCTTGATATGGGGGTTGTGAGTTAGAGCCCCATATTGGGTGTAGAGATTACTTAAAAAAATCTTTAAAAAAAAGAGAGAGAGATAAGTGATCAAATATCCATTTTCTTTAGTTGGACATTGTTGAGTGAACATGTAATGAGCCATCTTGCAAGTAGGAGGAGTCATACCCAAGGATCTAGCCAATATTCTGAGGATGGCAAAGGGAAGGAGCCAAAGAGCCAGGCTCCTTGAAAATACTGCTGAACCACTGAATTTAACCCTAGAATTGCCCTGCATCTGTTATGTAAGATAATGAATTCTTCCTCATTTTCTTCATTTTTAAAGTCATTTTCAGTTGAGTTTTCTGTTACTTTGTGCTAATAGTATCCTAACATACAATCAGTTCTTGAATCACACTTGCTTTACTTTTTGTTTTATTCAAAATCTTTACTAATTTTATAATGGGCTAAAGTATAAACTACTATGGTATTTTCTAAACATTTTACTTTTACTTAATCAGGAACATTTCACCAGAAACTTCAGCATAAGCATAAAAATGACAGAGTTTTTATTTCCCTGCTCTTTGAAACACAAAGCATGCTGGGTGAATTTAGATTTCTATGGAAGAAATCTGCATGTGGCTAATAATTCTATTCATAAGTGTGGCTACTTTGACAGATCATGGCTCAATAACCAACATGCAGGTCTAACTCATCACACAGTTTAGATATGAATTCAACAGCAGAATAATGACAGTTGCCAAGGATTTGTACTTGCTGTCGCTTCATACCAGTGTTGGCTGTCAAAATGTCTCTTTTTCTTATACAGAAGCCATAGATTTTTTTATGGATAGCAATTACTTACAATATACAATGAAGTACATCAAATCTAACAACCACTCTTTAGCCCCTCATTACTTGGTAGTCTCTTTGTTAAATGTAGTCAACCATTTTCATCTAAATTATTTATTTATACTGTATATTTGACAAGCATATCTTTCTTGCTTTATATTCGTATGGCATTTAAACCTTCACGAAGAGTTATGTTTTTTTTTAATATTGTCATTTGTAAAACTTATCTTTATCCTATTACCATTTTAATGGTAATTAAACGCTCTAATTGGAATAAATACAAATAAGAAAATGTAAACATAAGGGAAAATAACCCTAAGTACATTCAATAATAAATCACCAGCTTAAAATACTGAAATGCAACTGATAAAAGAAATAACCCCACATATGTTTGGTGAATGTAACCTGCTATAAAATCTCTGGAGTACATAAAGCACAAAAATTTCATTAAACTTCATCAGAACCTTTATCCAACTTGATGAAATGAATAACCTAAAGATATAAATAACTTTCTACAATTACTAGATAAAATGTGATTTAAACATCATAGAAAGTAAATAACAGAAGTGATAATAATAAAAGTGAACAATTCCCCCCAAATTTTATTTCCAATAGCAGAAGAAATTGTATTTCTAGTTTGGCCTAGAAATTTAGGTAAGGGTATCCCAGTTGCAGCACAATTTCCAGTTGTTTTATAACACATACTACTATTTCAAATTTTTACTTAGAACTTGATGATTGAATAATAAACAATGTGTTATGTTCAAGCCACATATATACCCTCTAGGAGCTATTCAACGTTTGTTAAATTGAACTTTTTTACTTTTACAGAAGGAAATTCTAAACGAGAAGAGCAAGTTCTCTGGGTAAAGGACCCATTTGAGTATAGTATCATCCCACCCAAAGGAAGAAAAGAATATTTGTGCTTATGCAAAATACAAAGGAATAAAAACAAGGTACATCTTAAATCTAAAACTGGAGGAGGTTACAGATACCATATACAACGTTTCCAGAGGAAATGTAAATCTTCCAAAGGAAACAATATAGTCTTTTAACATTTTAAAAGGAAATAATATATTAATCTTTAGATCTGTAGAGATTTTGTTTTTGAAAAAAAATTTTGAAAAAAGTTATGAACTACGCCAAATGTAATTTGTTGGGAATGAAGGTAGAGCACTGAAGGTGTTTCCTTGCTTCCTTCACTGCTGCTATCTTCCCTCACTCCCTTCTGCTGCCCATTCCATGCTGAGAATGGACTGCTCGTCTTTGGAATGATGAAATTGCTAAACTTAAACTGTCCCTGGAAAAGGAAATATGACCAAATTTTTCTATTTAAAAAAGAATCTAAGATTCATTCCAATTAAAAATAGCCAAGATCCAGGGCACCTGGCTGGCTCAGTCAGTAAAGCATGAGACTCTTGATCTCAGGCTCGTGAGTTCAAGCCCCATGTTAGGCACAGAGATTACCTAAAAAAAAAGAAGTAAAAAAATATCCAAGATAACTAAAATGACATAAAAAAGCGAATGAATGGTTTAGGTGCTATTCGTCTCCTTGAAAGCAAGATTTGTCTGTGAAAAAGCAACCCATATAATATATAACAAAAAGTTGTTGGTGATTCACTTTTAAAACTGATTTAAGTCCTGCGGCACCTGGGTGGCCCAGTCGTTAGGCGTCTGCCTTCGGCTCGGGTCATGGTCCCAGGGTCCTGGGATCGAGCCCCGCGTTGGGCTCCCTGCTCGGCAGGAAGCCTGCTTCTCCATCTCCCGCTCCCCCTGCTTGTGTTCCCTTTCTCCCTGTCTCTCTCTCTCTGTGTCAAAATAAATAAATAAAATCTTTTTAAAAAATTTAAAAAAAACTGATTTAAGTCCTTATTTAATGCACTAAAAATAATTTCTCCCACAGGGAACTAAAAGAGTTGGCAACACACTCAGCTGCAAGCAGGATTAAAAAATACTGTAACTTTCTATTGTAAAAATCATGAAATTACATCCTTTGATGATCATCAGCTAAAAATCATTAAAATACTTTATGCGTGGGGTAGAAAGAGATACTAATTTTTTACAACATTCTCTTAATTTTAAAATGCAATTGTAATTTAGAAATCTTCTACTCAGCATTTGGAAATACCTTCTATAAATATGACAGAACTGTCCATAGATACCTGTTATCAATAAATAATTAATTCTGCCATCCATGTCTCAAAGCCTGGTGCCCTGTTCCAGGTCACCTGGGAATACATCAGACTATAGCTAGGTAGGAAAAGTTTCTTATTGTGCTGCTTTCCTGGAAATAGCCATAGGAATTAGGCTAGATATTTCCAGTTATCTGACCTCCTAGTGGTAAGTCATAACATGCGAGGATCAGACCTTCTTTGGCACAATACGTTGAACTCATTTACACTGTTGGTGATTAGTTTTCTTGCTGGGGGAAGGAACGTGGCACAGCAGTTTTCACTCTATTACAAACAAATACAACAGAGTGACAAAGGAAAAACATTGAAAGAACACAAGAGAGAGGAGAAGAGTGGATAATGTGAATACAATATAGAATAAATTAATAGCACTGGGTAATAACATGAGAATAAAGTGACCAGTCATTGTATGGCTTGCAATGAACGGATTTAATACATGTGGGCATATTTTGTAAAACGTACAGTGTGTTTAGTGAAAAGAAACATAATCTCTTGTGATATAAGTAAAGGAAAAACAAATTGACTATATTTTAATAATTATTTCTCATAAAAAGATCACAAAGACGTTGGAAGAAAGGTGGCAAGGAAAACAAGAATGAGACAAGAAACGTTTTAACCTCAATCAGGGGGAAATGTCTTTACTTATAGAGAAAATTGCCTCTCTCTGATAATCCTATTAATGCCAACCATTAGCCTTTATGAACCTGACCCCTTACAGGTTGAAACTCATCATTTTCTTTTTCATGAAAGTAAAAGATCTCTGTGTACCTCTGAAACAAATAACGCAATATATGTTAAGAAAAAAAAAAAAAGAAGAAGAAGAAGAAGAAGGTAGCGGGAGGGGAAGAATGAAGCGGGGGAAATCGGAGGGGTAGACGAACCATGAGAGACGATGGACTCTGAAAAACAAACAGGGTTCTAGAGGGGAGGGGGGTGGGAGGATGGGTTAGCCTGGTGGTGGGTACTGAGGAGGGCACGTTCTGCATGGAGCACTGGGTGTTATGCACAAACAATGAATCATGGAACACTTCATCTAAAACTAATGATGTAATGTATGGGGATTAACATAAGAATAAAAAAAAAAAAATAATTGAAAAATGAATAGAAAGTAAAAGATCTCTGGGCATTATCTTTGACTTTCCATTCAATTACCAAGAAAATGTTTATTTTCTAGGTGCATCATAATCAAAGTTGATGGTAACAGGTAATAGTGGCAAAAAAGAAGTCAGGATTCAGACAAAGAAATATGAGTAGCACATTGAAATAAACTATAAAAAAACAGATGACAGGAAGGTGTCACATGAAAAGAAAGACTGACATTAAAAAAAGGACGAATAAGGCCAGAGTTAAAAAGAATCAGAATCAAAGAAAGAAAATGAGAAGAAAGCAGAAACTGTATAAATGAAATTATAGTTAACTCTAACAAAAAAATAATCTAAAAATACACAAAAGATAGTTGGAATAAAAAGCACTATTTTAAAAGGAAAGTTGATAAAAATAAATTCTAAAGGGAATAAAAATGTGTAAATACACATTATATTAGCAATGGCATTTGTAGAAAGGAATACTTAAAAATCTTATTTAGAAATTGTTTTCATTGTCTTATTGGAAAGAACACTTTCATGAACAACTTACATCTCTACAGTATAACTATACTGGGTAATGATGTTCTAAAAAATTAGCTAGGCATATAGCTAGTACACTGGGTAAATAACCTCAGACACTGCTAATATGGACTCAGAGGTCAAAGGAATAAAGCAAAACAAAAATTAGCTAAAAGTCTAGATTTCACTTTCACCTAAATTTACTAACAAACAAAAAACAAACCGCTTTAAGATATAAATGTAACCTGGCATTTTTATAAGAGATTAACATAATTCTTAATTTATTAATATTTTCTTTAATGCTCTTATAGTATATATTTTCTATCTAAT
Organism: Neomonachus schauinslandi; assembly: GCF_002201575.2. NCBI lineage: Eukaryota > Metazoa > Chordata > Mammalia > Carnivora > Phocidae > Neomonachus > Neomonachus schauinslandi. Next base: position 28,193,846 of record NC_058413.1, on the reverse strand, counting down.
GTTAAGACTATGACATCACATTTAGCCAGCCCATAGTTTATCAAAACCTGATAGGGGTGCCCAGGTGGCACCACAGTCGGTTAAGCATCCAACTCTTGGTTTCGGCTCAGGTCATGATCTCAGGGTTGTGAGACTGAGCCCTGCATCAGGCTCTGTGCTGGGCATGGACCCTGCTTGGGATTCTTTCCTTTCCCTCAGGCCCTCCCCCACCTCCCCCACCCCCTCCCGGTGTGCTCTCTCTCAAATAAATAAATAAATCTTAAAACACACACACAAAGACACACACACACACACACACACACACCTGGCAGATACTTTTTCATCCTTCACTTTCTAATGGAGAAAAAAACACAGGAAAAATACCTCTGTCTCCTCTGCTTTGCATTTCGAGAAGTGTGGTAGGATATAGCAGTTAAAAGTTCTGGCTGTGGAGTTAGATCCACATGGGTTCAAACCATATGTTCTCTACCTACAAGCTCTGTGATCTTGGTCCAGTTAATTAACCTATCTAGGTCTTTGTTTCTTCCTTGGTAAAATGGAAATGTTTAAATACTACCTGCCTTATATTCCCCCCAAGGTTGTTTGGAGAACTAAATAGACACAATGCAGGTTAAGTGCTTAGTATGGTGAATGGCATAGAGCAAATATTATCTGCCCTGCCATTATCATTTTTATCATTATGCTACTGTCCAAGTCAAACTCCAGGGATAATTTCTGTTTATTGCATCATCTACCTTTTTTCTTCCCATAGAATAAAAGAAATTGAAGGGCTCTAATCCAGGCAACAACCTTCATAGCCCATCATATCTCCAAGTTATTATTGACATCATCTCCACAAAATATTGAGCATTTACATAGACAACTTTCTGTAAGCACTTTATCTCCTTCAGGATTCAGTTTAAGCTGCTGAAATAATATTCTTACCTTGGTAAATCTTTTGAAATACATTTATAAGTTGGGTGAATGGTATTTCCACTGAAGGTGCCTTCAGCATTGCTCTGCGGTGATACCTCCATGGCGTTAGTCAAGGGTGATAAAGAAGACTGAGAAAGTGATGCTCCGTGATCATCTGTTTCTCTTTTTGCCATTTTCAGCTAAAAATGAGGAAGAATTTTATTTAATTTAAAAGATAAAACTCTCCAGGGTTATAAATTGAGGCTGGGCATTAATCACAATTTATTTCTCATCATGTTCTAGACTATGCAGCAGTTGCTAAATGTGAGATCTCATAATTAAAAAATGATGAGATGAAAGCCTAAAGGAAAGCAAAAGTATGAATCTAAGTCTTTGAACGGTATAATCCTGGGGCACCTCGCTGGCTCAGCCGGTAGATCATGCCATTCTTGATTTGTGAGTTTGAGCTTCATGTTGGGTGTAGAGGTTACTTTTTTTTTTTTTTTTTTTTTGAGAGAGAGAGAGAAGAGCAGAGGGAGAGGGACAAGCAGATGCGGGGCTCGATCCCCCGATCCTGAGATCATGACCTGAGCTGAAACCAAGAGTCTGACGTTTAACTGACTGAGCCACCCAGGGGCCCCAGGAATGCAATTTTAAATAGGTTTGTCAGTATAGGCCTCTTGGCAAAGACTTGGAAGAGGGTCTTTGTTGTCTGCAGTTGAATCTAATCCCGAAACTCCTGATATTCCTTGAACTAAACTGCTTTCCAGAAAAGCAAGTTAGCTAGTTAGCAAGTTGCTAGACTTATTGTTAACTAAGCATATGGAAGAATGAAAGAACTATAATTTAAACTCACAAGTATTATGGAGAAATACATACCTATAATACATAAGATCATGTCTTTCTCTCCCACTTTCTAGTTATGGGACCATGAGTATTATAGCCTTTCTGTGCTTTAATCCTCCCATTTGCAAAACTGGTTATCTACATGGTTATAAGGATTAAATAAATAAAATGGTGAACATGAAAGCATCCGGCACAGTGCTTGGCATATGGTAGACATTCATGAAGTGTTAGGTGAATTTGAATCTATATCAAAATAAGAAAATGTATCTCTTTCTCCATACTTTAATAAGGAAAGGTGCTATTCTTTGCCCAGCACTCCTCTGGTATTCCAATTGAAGACCAAAGGGCTGTTGGCCTTCACACTACCCCTCTCCCTTTAAGCTTCTCACAGCAGGAGGAACAAGGTTCTCTCAGGCTTCTATAACAACCACTGTTTGTTCAGGTCCTTCATAGGTTGAATCTTCCTAATTGAGGAATGCTTATAAGTGAAAAACTCTAGCTGTGTACAGCAAGGCAAAATTATGATTACAAAGTAAATCACCTTGCAGAATGAAATCGTTTGACTGCCCTGGTGTGTTTATTATATAGTCCAATTATTAAAAACTAAGAAAATTTGCATCAAACTATAACTCTTGAAATATAGAAATAGTTTTACTTTTTACTTATGCATGATTACAATCCTAATCTTCACTAAAAGAGGCAATCATTTGAGTGATGGTATAGTTTTACTTTCCATGTAAAATAGTTTCAGGATGCTTTTTGGTGGAATGAATTATATAAGTGTGAAATCACTACCATTATTAAATGCAATATTTCTTCTATAATGTTACTATAAAAACAGTGTTATCCTCACTAAAAGTAGAACATATAATAGGTTAAGTAGAATATGCAGAATAGAATAAGTTTGCAGATATCATTCATGCACATTACTAATTAAATGAAAACTAATTGTTAATTAGAGATTAAAGAAATAAAAATGTGTTAATTTTAATTTGACTGACACTACTATGGTATTTTAGTGAAGTACAGGTAAAGGCACTGCCTTATGTTTTATTAACACATGCATAGTTTATTTACTGACACACTGAAAAACCACTATTTTTTTTACTTCCATCTCTTAATCATTTTACATGAATAGAAGCTCTCACTCATGCCCACCCCTAGATCTGCTCTTCCACCCTTTTTTTAAAAAAGGCATTCAAGCACACAGTGGTTATAGGCCTGGACTCCGGAGCCAGAGTGTCTGGGATTACATCCCCGCTGCCCACTTACTAGCTGTGACACTTTGGACAAGTCACATAACATCTTTCTGCATCAGTTTCTTCATTTGTAAGAAAGGGTTAAGAATAGTACCCACTTCATAAAGTTGATGTGCTCACACATAGCAGGTAAAATGTGTCAGCTACAGAAGAGAAAAGGTTTGATGGTCTTCAGGTTGGGGTACTAACTACCAATAATAAAACAGTACATGGGGCTTTCCAAGGGGCAAGTAAGTGTGGATAGTTATAAGCAAATCAATGTCCAGATCCTTGCCTTCCATATATATGTTTTCTTAAAGAAAGCCTAAAAAAGACTTTCAAGCATAAAAGATAAAATTCTGTAGAAGAAATGCAGTGGAAATAAAAGTTTGCGGAGAGGGGCGCCTGGGTGGCTCAGCTGGTTAAGTGTCTGCCTTCAGCTCAGGTCATGATCCCAGGGTCCTGGGATCGAGTCCTGCATTGGGCTCCCTGCTCAGTGGGAGTCTGCTTCTCCCTCTGTCCCTCACACTGCTCCTGAGCTCTCTCTCTCTCAAATAAATAAAATCTTAAAAAAAAAAAAAAAAGAAAGAAACAGCTGTACTTTAAAACTAACCAATGAGAAAAAAGATGTGAGCACGCACATGCATAAGTGCCATGTCATCCCCTACCCAAAAATGTACCCAGGTCTCTAGATCTAACTTCTAGTTTGTGAGAAATACTGGAGGTAGAAAAACGTGTTAAATGACATGACACTGAAAATAAAGATGGAGAAATGTTACAGGTGAAAAGAGACTAAGAATTATATCAACCAAACACAATTTATAAACCTTGTTTAGATCCCAATTTGAACAAACTAACTTTTTTTTTTAGATTTTATTTATTTGACAGAGAGAGAGACAGCAAGAGAGGGAACACAAGCAGGGGGAGTGGGAGAGGGAGAAGCAGGCTTCCCGCAGAGCAGGGAGCCCGATGCGGGGCTCGATCCCAGGACCCTGGGATCATGACCTGAGCCAAAGGCAGACGCTTAATGACTGAGCCACCCAGGCACCCCAAACAAACTAACTTTAATAAGACAAATTTTTGAGGCAATTGTTGACATTTGAACACAAACTGGGTATTATAGATACTAAGGAAATTATTTTATTGGGTATGAATAAATGGTATTGTTATATATATTATCTGTTAAAAGTTTATTGGGCATATTTGTCTTCATAAGTTATTTGCTATTGGGTACAACACTCAGTTTTGGATATTATGGGTAATGGTATTATGGCAAATAGGGGTGCCTGTGTGGCTCTGTTGATTAGGCATCTGACTCTTGATTACAGCTGGGGTCGTGATCTCAGGGTTGTGGGATTGAGCCCATGTCAGGCTCTGCTTGTGCTCTCTCGCCCTTCCTCTAAATAAATAAATAAATAAATAAATAAAATCGTAAAAAAAATGGCACATAAAATAACAATTTTATGCTTGTGATTTAAAAAAATATATTATCTGTTAGAAATAAAAACCAAAGTGGTTTTTTTAAAAAAGATTTTATTTACTTATTTGAGAGAGAGTGCGGGTGCGCAAGGGGGAGGGGCAGAGGGAGAGGAGAAGCAGACTCCCCGCTGAGCAGAGCCTGTTGTGAGGCTACATCCCAGGACCCTGGGATCATGACCCGAGCTAAAGCAGATGATTAATCGACTGAGCCACCCAGATGCTCAACATTTCTTATGAGTGTCATCATCCCATTTGTTTTTTTATCTTGTATAGCAGAATTGAATATTCAAACTCACATTATATGGTGCTTCTAGTGGGCTGGAGATAGAAGGAAAGGAAAGCACTCATGTGGCAGAAAGATATAAAGCAAGAAGACAAGAAGTATGGAAATACCATCATCTTAAAAGGCTTCACATCTGGTAATTCCACTACTGGGTATTTACCCAATATATACCCAAAGAAGACACTAATTTGAAAAGAAAAAATGAAGCCCTATGTTTATTATAGCAATTATTTACAATAGCCAAAGTATGGAAGTGCCCATCCATAGGTGAATGGATAAAAATCTATCCATAGATTAATGGATTAAAATATGGAATGGATATTACTTTATATATATATAAAGGAATATTGCTCAGCCATAAAAATGAATGAAACCTTGCCATTTGCAACGACATGGATGGACCTAGAGGATATTAATGCTAAGTGAAATCAGTCAGTCAGAGAAAGAAGAACATATGATTTCACTCATATATGGAATTTAAGAAACAAAACAGGGAGGCCTGGATGGCTCAGTCAGTGGAGCATGTGACTCTTGATCTCGGGGTCATGAGTTCAAGCCCCAGGTTGAGCATAGAGAGTACTTAAAAGAAAAAAAAAGAAACAAAACAAATGAACAAAGGAAAAAGAGTCAAACAAAAATACAGACTCTTAAATACAGAGAACAAACTGGTGGTTGCCAGAGTGAGGTAGGTGGAAGTATGGGTGAAAGAAATGAAGGGGATTAAAAGTACAGTTAACTTGATGAGCACTCAGAAATATATACAATTGTTACATCATTATAATGTAAACCTGAAACTAATCTAACTGTATATTAATTATACTTGAATTTAAAAAAACATTACTACTTACATTAGCACTCAAAAATGAAATATTGAACTCTGAAACAAATAATACATTATATGTTAAAAAAAAAAGAAGAAGATAGCAGGAAGGGAAAAATGAAGGGGGGAAATTGGAGGGGGACACGATCCATGAGAGACTATGGACTCTGAGAAACAAACTGAGGGTTCTAGAGGGGAGAGGGGTGGGGGCAATGGTTAGCCTGGTGATGGGTATTAAAGAGGGCACATACTGAATGGAGCAATGGGTGTTATACGCAACCAATGAATCATGGAACACTACATCAAAAACCAATGATGTAATGTATGGTGATTAACATAACATCATTAAAAAAATGAAATATTGAAGTATAAATCTAATAAAATATGTACAAGATCTATATGAGAAATACCTAAAAAGCCCAGAAATAGATCCACATAAGAATAGACCCACACACTGGGGAGGGTATGTGCTCTGGTAAGCGCTGTGAATTGTGCAAGACTGTTGAATCTCAGATCTGTACCTCTGAAACAAATAATGCAATATATGTTAAGGAAAAAAAAAAAAGAAGAAGAAGAAGGTAGCGGGAGGGGAAGAATGAATCGGGGGAAATCGGAGGGGTAGACGAACCATGAGAGACGATGGACTCTGAAAAACAAACTGAGGGTTCTAGAGGGGAGGGGGGTGGGAGGATGGGTTAGCCTGGTGGTGGGTATTGAGGAGGGCACATTCTGCATGGAGCACTGGGTGTTATGCACAAACAATGAATCATGGAACACTACATCTAAAACTGATGCTGTAATGTATGGGGATAATATAAGAATAAAAAAAAAATTAAAACTCAAAAAAAAAAAAAAAAAAAGAATAGACCCACAATTATCTTTGACAAAGGAACGAAGTCAATACAATGGCATAAAGATAATCTTTTCAACAAGTAGTACTAGAGCAACTGGACATGCACTTGAAAACAAAACAAAAAAAAGAATCTAAACACAGACCTCATATCCTTCACAAACATTAGCTCAAAATGAATCAAACTAAATGTAAAACAAAACTATAAAACTCCTAGAATATGAAATAGGGGAAAACATAGATGGCCTTGGGTATGGCAATGACTTTTTAGCTATAGCACCAAAGGCACAATCCATGAAAGAAATTATAGACTAGACTACTTCATTAAAATTAAAAACTTCTGGGGCGCCTGGGTGGCTCAGTTGGTTAAGCGACTGCCTTCGGCTCAGGTCATGATCCTGGAGTCCTGGGATCAAGTCCCGCATCGGGCTCCCTGCTCAGCAGGGAGCCTGCTTCTCCCTCTGACCCTCCCCCCTCTCATGTGCTCTCTGTCTCTCTCATTCTCTCTCTCTCAAATAAATAAATAAATCTTTAAAAAAAAAAAAAAAGATAAAATTAAAAACTTCTGGGACACCTGGCTGGCTCAGTCGGTAGAGCATGAGACTCTTGATCTTGGGGTCGTGAGTTCAAGCCCCATGTTAGGTGTACAGGTTACTTAAAAATAAAATCTTTTTTTTTTAAAGATTTTATTTATTTATTTGACAGAGAGAGACACAGCGAGAGAGGGAACACAAGCAGGGGAAGTGGGAGAGGGAGAAGCAGACTCCCCACTGAGCAGAGAGCCCTATGCGGGGCTCGATCCCAGGACCCTGAGATCATGACCTGAGCCGAAGGCAGACGCTTAACAACTGAGCCACCCAGACACCCCTAAAAATAAAATCTTAAAAAAAATTAAAACTTCTGCTCACTAAAAGACAGCATCAAGAGAATGAGAAGACAAGCCACAAATTGGGAGAGAATATTTACAAAAGGTATATCTGATAAACGACTGTTATCCAAAATATAAAAATCACTCTTAAAACTCAAGCAATAAGAAAACAACCTGATTAAAAGGGGTCCAAGACTTTGAATCTGACCAAATAAGATATACAGATGGCAAATAAGCATATGAAAAGACGCTCCACATCATATGACATCAGGGAAATGCGAACTACACCAACACTGAGGTACCTCTTCGCACCTAGTAGAATGACCAAAATCCACAACACTGACAACACCAAATACTGACAAGAACGTGGAGGAACAGGAATTCTCACTCATTGCTGGTGAGAATGCAAAAATGATACAGCCACTTTGGAAGACAGTTTGGTGGTTTCTTAGAAAAGTAAACATACTTTTACCACATGATTCAGCAATCGTGCTTCTTGGTATCTATTAAAGGATTTGAAAACTTATGTCCACACAAAAAACCTGCACCTGGATGTTGATAGCAGCTTTACTCATAATTGCTAAATTTTGAAAGCAACTAAGATGTTCTGAATTCAGTGGGTACATGAAAAACTATGAAATGATATATTGAGCACTGGGTGTTATATGCAACTGATGAATCACGAAATGCTACCTCTGAAACTAATAATATACTATATATTAACTAAATTGAATTTAAATTAAAAAATTAAAAAAAATTTTAATTAAAAAACAAGTAATAAAAATTAAATAAAATAAATGAGCTACTATGTCATGAAAAGACAGGGAGGGACCTTACTATTAAGTGAAAGAAGCCAATCTGAAAAGTCCATGTACTCTATGATTCTAACTACATGACATTCTGGAAAAGGCAAAACTGTGGAGCCATTAAAATGATCAGTGGTTGTTAGGGGCATGGGGAGGTAGGAATAAATAGAGCACAGAAGACTTTTATGGTAGTGAAAATATCTTATATGAAACCATAATGATGGATACATTTGTCCAAGCCCTTAGAATACACAATGCCAAGAGTGAACCCTGTGTAAACTATGGACTCCAGCTGATTATGATGTGTCAATGTAGGTTTATCAATTGTAACGAATATACCTCTGGTGGAGGATATTGACAATGGGGGTGACTATGTATGTGTGGGGGTAGGGGTTTTATGGGAAATCTCTATACCTTTCCTTCAATTTTGCCATGAATCTTAAACTGCTCTAAAAAATTAAAGTCTTAATTTTAAAAAAGGCTTCAGGTCATTGTTCTCTAGTTTCCAGCAGAGATAGCTTGTACATATTTAATGAACCAAGCATCAGATTTAACCTCCAAAGGCCAGTCCCAAGCAATGCATATTTGGAAATCCTTAGGTAGAGCTCTTGGCTATATTTCACCTAGTCAGAACGTATATCTGTCCACTGAGGACTACTGTAGCATTCTAGCAGTGGAATACCGTACTTCTTGTCACCTGATTTGGCCTCATTGATTTAATTTCCATTAACTTCTCCCCAATGCTGAAACAATGTCTCTGTACCACAGTGGAAGTCATTATACTTTGTGGTTGCTCTCAGGTATATTAAAATACTGTCAAGATAATGATCTTATTAGGAGACGTGTGGAAGGCTACCTTTTCAGATATCTTACTTTGTAAAGGCTCATCTCCCACACAGTTTGTCCAAAAGGCTGATTACTCAATTCACTGAAGGAAGACACTTGATTTCTTCATGAAATGTACTTTTTGGTGTTGTATAAACATGTAAAATATGTATTAATCACCTAGATTGCTAATTATTATTAAAATGACATTTTCAGCAATAGAAATATAGCTTACTGTGGAACAGTCTATTTTTCTAATTTTATAATAGTTGTATTTCAGAGGAAACCTGTTTTATCAAAATTTGTTTTATAAAAATAATTGTTCAATTGGGAAAAAAAGTTGGAGGGTTAAGTACTCGAGTCCCAGACTCTCAAGTAAGTTATTTTTCCTGCTGGAATGTTTTATTCTAATAGCAATAATTATACAACTATACAAACTAAATGTACTAGGATAAATCCAGCCATCCAGGTTTTGCCTTATTCTATGCTACCAGAACTATGGTTAGCAGAACAGTTGTTGCATATTCTTATTACTTTATTATCCTGTCACCCATTGTTATGATAAATCAAGTTTACTTAAACATAAAGAAGGCATCTTTGTGGTCTTCCATATGTGTTCTCCCTAAAACCACTTTGCTAATTCCTGATCCCACCATTATTCCATTCAAACCATCAAATATTTATTAAGTACTAACTATTCCCAGGCTTTAAATAGACAATGAATTCAATGTTGAACAAGACAACATTACTTCTCCATTAGCTAAATTTTCATTAATGAATATAAACACAATTTTAATTAACTTGTCCTATTAAAAACAATTTGATGATAATTGGAGTTATTACTGAAATACCCATATTAAGATTAGAGAAAAAAGTCTAAAAAAAGAAAAGTCTCTTATAATCTCTTACCCTTGGAGTTAGCCACTATTATAATTTTTGAATATTTGTCTTCAGGCTTTCATCTATGATTTTACAGAGATACAATCTTTTCTCTTTTTTTTAAGATTTATTTATTTGAGAGAGAAAGCATGTGAGTGAGCACGAGCACGGGGAGGGGCAGAGGAAGAGAATCTTTAAGCCAACTCCCCGCTGAGCGTGGAGCCCCACATGAGGCTGGATCTCATGACCCAGGAGATCATGACCTGAGTCAAAACAAAGAGTTGGACGCTTAACCAACTAAGCCACCTAGGTGCCCTGAGATATAGTCTTTTCTTTATTTTTTATTATTTTTTAAAGATTTTATTTATTTATTTGACAGAGAGAGAGAGTGAGCACACAAGCAGGGGGATTGGCAGGCAGAGGGAGAGGGAGAAGCAGGCTCCCTGCCAAGCAGGGAAACCAATGTAGGGCTCGATCCCTGGACCCTGGGATCATGACCTGAGCGGGAGGTATACACCTAAACGACCAAGCCACCCAGGCAAATCTATAACCTTTTCTTTAAACAAAGTGTGACCATATTAAATATATAGTTTATGTACACTTGTGTTCACTGAATGAGAATATTTTTATGTTATTAAATACTTGTTGAAAACATAATTTTTTATTTTTTAAATATCCTAGCTAGTTGCTCCAAATGCTTCCTATTGTAAATAAAGCTCTGGTTTCCATGCACCTTTGACCGTACCACAGAAAAGTTCCTAACTAAAAGAAGCTTTAGAAGTTAAATTCCCAGATCAAAGTGTATGAACAATTTTAAGGCTGTTGATGTGTATTTCCAAATTGGATTTCTTTTTAGAAATGTACCGATTTCTGGGGCGCCTGAGTGGGTCAGTCATTGGGCGTCTGCCTTCGGCTCAGGTCATGATCCCAGGGTCCTGGGATCGAGCCCCGCATCAGGCTCCCTGCTTGGCGGGAAGCCTGCTTCTCCCTCTCCCACTCCCCCTGCTTGTGTTCCTTCTCTTGCTGTGTCTCTCTCTGTCAAATAAATAAATAAAATCTTAAAAAAAAAAAAAAAGAAATGTACTGATTTCTAAAGCTACCAAAAAATAGCATATGAACACCCATATAGTAGTACCCATTACTAGAATAAAATATTATCTCTTTACCAGACCAATTGTAGAGTTATTTTCTAACTGGTAGTGAAAATTTAATTTTTAAAACTATCATTATTTAAAGTTTTCATCATATTAATACTCGAGGAATATTAAGGGATAATCAGAGAGATTTTTATGGACTATAAATTATTTTTAATTCTACTTAGAAGCCAGTCATTTAAAAGAAGAAATTCCTAAAATATAAAACATATATGTTAAACTTCTAGATATTTTAAAGATAACTGAGTTCAAAATATCTAATTAGCCCAATACCCCCTTTCCCATATACTTATGAGAACATATCCAATTATCTTCAAAAAGGCAATTAAAATTACTATTAATAATCTTAATACTAGGACATGTTATAATTCATTTGATAATTACATTTCCCACAAAGATACTGTCAACATAAACTGTGAAACTGCAGATCCATCCTATTTACAAGTAGCAAAGACAATATGCTCACTATTCTGTTGTACTTAAATGTTGTATTGCAGTTTTTCTTAACAGGTAATACGTGACATGAAACATGTCTGATTTTATGCTTCATAACTTCCATTCTGATGTTTAACATTAAGAAATTATATTTATGTATCACACATGTCAGAAAATAATTTAAATAAACTAAGAAAAATAATAATAACCATGCCTTTCATTTCACATGCAAAATATAAATCTTTTATTCATAGATATCAAAGTACCATCTGCAATCAGAAATGCAAACCATTTATATTTTCTGATTTATGTAGCTAACATTAAATATCTAAGTGCTCTTGTTTTATATTTTCAGAAATTTATGAATCAAAATATTAAGTCATAAAAATAAAAATCAAGAGACTACCTTTTAAGATTGACTCATGAGGGTTTTTTTGGTTTGTTTTTTTAAAGATTTTATTTATTTGACAGAGAGAGAGACACAGCAAGAGGGGGAACACAAGCAGGGGGAGTGGGAGAGGGAGAAGTAGGCTTCCCGCTGAGCAGGGAGCCCGATGTGGGGCTTGATCCCAGGACCCTGGGATCATAACCTGAGCCGAAGGCAGACGCTTAATGATTGAGGCACCCAGGGCCCGACTCATGAGTTTTAAAAATTCATTGTTCTAGGGGCTCTTGGGTGGCTCAGTTGGTTAAGCATCTGCCTTCGGCTCAGGTCATGATCCCAGGGGCCTGGGATGGAGCCCTGCATGGAGCCCAACATAGCATCGGGCTCCCTGCTTGGTGGGGAGCCTGCTTCTCTCTCTCCCTCTGCCATTCCCCCTGCATGTGCTCTCTGGCTCTATCTCTCTGTCAAATAAATAAATAAAATCTTTTTTAAAAATTCATTATTTCTATTCTTTATTCTGATTTTTATAACAAGGAAAAAAATGTAATTATTTTGATTTTAAAAACATACACTGGAAAAGGTGCTATTTAAACCAGGCTGAAGTTTACATTATTTATTGCTATTTTTCTTAAAAAATAGGCATTAGAATAAATATTTTTCTAAGCTTCAAAATAAATACAGTACATAGTTCTGGCATATTTATTTTTTTTGAAGAGGTGCTCTGAATCTTAGACAACATAAATACTAGGCAGTGTGGTGGTTGCCATAGTAACAAATAAATAGCATAAAAATACGTTCCATTTTTCAAATGTATACACTTTTTTCATAAATATGCATATTTTATAGGTAAAGGATTATTCAGCTCTTGCTTTACCTTCCCTTTGAGAGAGAGAAACATCTAATTCTTTAGAAATAAAAGATTATCATGCAGCAGTAGAGTAGCCTCAAAAAAGTTTTAAAATGCCATATGGGAAATCTTAAGGTTTTTATGTCAATTTTCCAAAATGAAGATAGGAAAAAAAACTCCTTTCATTTTAGATTACTTTAATGGTCAGTTCTTAAGGTAAGGATAAAATTGCATAAAATTCTTTTCCTCCCAAGCATGAAATTCCCTTTTATTTTGCATAAGTTTTATTATTGCCATGCATTAAATGTAGCACTTGACCATGGAAAGCTGAAAGCTCTGTTGATCACAAAGAAGCCCAAGAAGTTTAATACTAACCTATGAGCTACTACGTGAATAAATGATCTGAAAATACTTATGCCAATGTGCTAAATTGGATTTCATAGAGTTCTTTCCTTTCTCCTCTCCCTTCACTAAAATACAATCTTCCTGTTTACAGATATCCCAGTAGTCACAAAAAGGATATTGATAAAGTGTTCTGAGTTTTATACTTACAGCTAAAGAGGATTTACCATACATTTTATAGGGTTGGAGAGGGGTGGTGTGATAGGCCATGATGTCAAATTTGAAATCTATTGAAAGTTACTGAGGTAAGCCAACCAAAACAGAACAGGAAGATTGCTCAATTATTACTGGGAGACAAATCCTTCAAATCCAATTACAGTAATTTGGACTTCCAATTTGTTTCAGTAACAGCTATCATGTAACATTCTCTTAGAGTGAGAATTCAAAATTTTAAAAGATCACCATCTAGGCAGAGTGCCAAATAAGAGGTGACAAAGCAGTGCCGTGGGGCTTACCTTGTGCTAACTCCTTGATGGAAAAGCCATGTGCTGTAATGGCTGAGGAAGACTGAACTAGCCTGTGAGAGCACCATCCTCATCACGCATAGGTATGATCCCACTTATTCTTACTGAAGAGAAATCAAGTTTTTTCTTGGGGGAGATAGTAAATTTAAACTTTAAGAAGTCCGAAAAATGAATTAAGATATTAGTCAACTTTTATGACTATTGGAATAGAATAAGTTACACAGATGATGTGACTAGTGCAAAAGGAAAAAAAAAATCTTGTCAGTCCTCTTTCCTCCCAATCTTTTAAGCTATATCCCTCTCCTTTCACTGTCTTAAAATGGCGGGATAATATCCCTGGAGACTAGAAAAGGGAAAACATACCCATCTTTAAAACAAGAGAAACATGATTTGGCAATTAGACAGCTTAGTTTAACCTGGGAACATGCAATAACAAATTAAACAACCAATTAGTAACACCCAGAAGGGCATAAAATACTGGAAAACAACCAACATAATATCTCAAAGGCCACATATGCCAAATGAACTTAATATCTTTTTTTTCTGATAGAATGGGACAGGTCATATTGTCAAGTAAGAAGTGAATAGTGTAGTCTATTTCAGGGTTGTAAGACTTTTTATTCTATTCTCCAATTCAGGGTAAGCAAAAACGGTTAAGAAGAAAAGAATGTAAAAACTGTCTTCATTGCTAAACCAATGACTATTGACACACTTCCTCTCTCCTGAGGATCTGTTTCAGAACTCTTTATTGATGACTAGTCAAGAATCTTGACCTCTTTTTTTTTTAAGATTTTATTTATTTATTTGACAGAGAGAGACACAGTGAGAGAGGGAACACAAGCAGGGTGGGTAGGAGAGGGAGAAGCAGGATCCCTGCCGAGCAGGGAGCCCCATGCAGGGCTTGATACCAGGACCCTGGGATCATAACCCAAGCCAAAGGCAGATGCCCAATGACTGAGCCACCCAGGCGCCCCAATCTTGACCTCTTTTATATTTAGCTCCACCATGTCAGATCCCTGAGATGTTTCAAAATTTTAAAGTTTATTTCCTTAGTTTTCTTTCCAATTTGTTGACCCTTCTTTTCCCTAGGGATCTTAAATGGCTTGTTGCTTCAACTAAGTGATGCTGCATTGGGACAAGATATAAATCCATTTTAGGTAGAAATTTTGAGAAGGAAAGAGGGAATGCTTTGTGAATAAAATTAAAAGGATTTTCTATGACTAGAGAAAGTGATAAGTAATGGAATGGTATTTAAATAGAAGTGCTCATAAAAACACTCAAAACTTGAATAGTGTGAAGAACTGCTGTTATTTGGTTAGAAAAGGGAGATATGTAAAGAAGATCAAGTGTGTGGAGTCAAGAAATGAACCCAATTTTCAAGGAGAGAAGTCTCTGTGTCATATGACCAACTAATTACACAAATGGGTCAGAAGAATAACTATGGTGGAAAGAGGCACCAGTTGAAAAAGGAAGTAAAAAATCTGGTCTCTAATACAGAATCAGACAAGAAGCAACTGCTATGTTGAACTAAGCTGCCTATTGTACTAGGAGAATTGTTGTTCCTCATTATGTAATTAATACCCTTGTTTTTCCAGCTTCTGTTACTATTTACATTTATATACCTTAGGAAGAAAAAAATCTGATCCCTGAATTGTTTGTTTGACCCTAACTATTTTTCTAACCCTAAATAGCATGTAAACAATCAACCAGAGATGCTCCCAAGTTAGAAAGTGTCCCTGGGACATTATCTATGCGGGTAATCAAGAAGGAAATGGGGCGGGGTGCATGGTGGCTCAGTTGGTTGAGCATTAGACTCTTTTGATTTCGGTTTGGGGCATGGTCTTGGGGTCCTGGGATTGAGCCCCACCTCAAGCTCAGCGGGGAGTCTGCTTGAGGATTTTCTCCCTCCGCCCCTCCCTGCTCTCTAAAATAAATAAATCTTAAAAAAAAAAAAAAGAAGGAAATGGGAGCAAGTAACAACTCCAACCTTCCTCTCCTGCACTCTCCCAACACAAACCAGTCACATCCCTCTCTTCCACTCTCACAATATTCCAGAATGTTTCTACATTATGAAAAAGTTTTGCCAGATAAAACTGACTTCATTTTATTACTAACAAATACTAAAAACAGGGGGGAATACTTATATTTCCCAAGCAAGGACCATAATCAATAATTTATTTTAATAGCTGAAGAAAAAATAAAGAAAATAATCATGTAGATTCAGAAAACATGAAGGCAGTGCAGTGGAAAGGAAAGACCTCTGGAACTAACCCAAGAAATTCTAGGGTTGTGATCTTAGTTTTGAGCAGGGCCTGGGGCAAATCCTAAACTTTCTTGGGCTCATTTTCCCTAAGAAAAGACAAGGAAGAATGATAGCACAGGGGAACTCTATAAAGTTCTTCTATCTGTATAGTTTTAGCCATTTAGTGGAAGAGCTTTCACATATGGGAGCTAAGGCAGTGTGACAGAAAATGCATAATAGGTGGACTCAGCTAACTTGAGTTTGAATCTTGCCTCCGCCCTTCCTCAGTCTTATTTCCCTATGTGTATGACAATAGCATCTGCCTTACCTACCTTATAGAACTGTTATATAGATCAAATAAGGAAATATAAATAATGTGTGAAAGTGTTAATCATAAACATTAGACCTCATTTTTGTATTTAGTTCTGCATCTTGCACTAAGAAAGAAATTTTAGAAAAGGTAGAATGTGTTCCAGAGACTCCTTATTATCAGAGAAGATGTAATATTTATAATTTACAATTTAGGAGTGTCTGTTTCCTCAGCTATTGATTTGCTAAGAGTGTCACAGTTGGACAGCCCAGGTTCCTATGAACTCAGGTGTTACAGGAAAAATACATAAGATTTCAAAACCAATTATAAGTAGAGACTTTGGCTCAAAGTCAAATAGCTATGTTGGTTAGTGGTATGTTAGACATAGAAAGAAAGGGGGGGGAGTAGAAAGATAGGAAAAGGAGAATTGGCTGTGCTGTAGAAAGAATCAACTTGACGTCTAGACTAACACTAAGATAAGGAATATGAGCAGAAAGGAGTTGAGGGCATTGGAAATCACCATTTTGATTATATAAAGTGTGCTAGTTGGAACTGTCTTATAGATGAAGGAAGTCCCGGTAGAAAAAATAAACTGGAAGGTCATCAGATGTAAAGAATAACATATTTGGAAAGCTTAGCCAGTAAAAATATTATGAAACTGGGCTTCTAAATGTAAGGATCTCAACCTTTTTTACTCATAATTTGCTTTTATCATTACGCTATCTGAATTTTCACTGAGTAAATATGTAATGAATTTCAGATGGCTCTCCTCAAGTTTCCAGAACACAAAAAGTTCATTTGTGAAGGCCTGGCACTTTTACTTGATATATATAAAATGAGAAAATATATATACACACATATATATATGTACACAATATATACACACACACATTATATAAATATATATAATCAAATATAAAATAAGGAGAATGATTCCTAAGATGCATATACTCAGTTTTATTGATTTATAATCATATTATCATATAGATTATGACCTTCATAAATAAAGATGGATCCAGGAAGGCATGCCTCTCTAAGAGATGTACGCCATGGAGCAAACCACAGCAAAGAGGTAAAAAAGACAGGACTGACACAAGACACAGCATCATTAGTGCAATGAAATTCAACTCCATTCATTAAATATGTACTGATAACCAACTAAAACCTATGATTAGAGAGATATCAAAATATAAATTAATTATTTTGGTAAAATTAATCCAAATATATTTCTTTTTTTTTAAAAGATTTTATTTATTTATTTGAGACAGAGAGAATGAGAGACAGAGAGCATTAGAGGGAGGAGGGTCAGAGGGAGAAGCAGACTCCCCGCCGAGCAGGGAGCCCGATGCGGGACTCAATCCCGGGACTCCAGGATCATGACCTGAGCCGAAGGCAGTCGCCTAACTAACTGAGCCACCCAGGCGCCCCCAAATATATTTCTAATCATTTCAAATGGTGTAAGCTTGCCAATTCTCCTTGTACTAAAGATTCTCATCTAGTTTTTGGACCAATTTTTGCTCCAAAAGTCCAAGGCTGGGGAACCAAGTAACAATAGCACATGAGTCCTAACAACAGCTGAAGCAAGACATTGGGGAATTAGCATTTACCATGGACTGGGGCTAAAAGAATTGTTAACAGAGGACCTAGAGAAATCTTCTTTTACATCTTGTTATACTTTCTTATTTCTTTTGCAGGATTACCTCACTTTAACCTAGGACTAACATAAGATCTATTTCTTTTTTTTTTTTTAAAGATTTTTTCTTTATTTATTTGAGAGAGAGAGTGAGAGAGAGAGAGAGCACAAGACGGGGGAGCGGGAGAGGGAGAAGCAGACTCCCTGCTGAGCAGGGAGCCCAATGCGGGACTCGATCCCGGGACTCCAGGATCATGACCTGAGCTGAAGGCAGTCGCTTAACCAACTGAGCCACCCAGGCGCCCAAGATCTATTTCTAAGTATATCTTTCACTGTATTGATATACCTGAATATTGTATATATGCATATTAACAAATTCACTATCTCATTTTTTAAAGGTTTTATTTATTTTATTTATTTTTTTAAAAGATTTTATTTATTTATTTGACAGAGACAGAGATAGCGAGAGCAGGAACACAAGCAGAGGGAGTGAGAGAGGGAGAAGCAGGCTTCCTGCTGAGCAGGGAGCCCGATGTGGGACTCGATCCCAGGACCCTGGGATCATGACCTGAGCCGAAGGCAGATGCTTAACGACTGAGCCACCAAGGCACCCCTAAAGGTTTTATTTTTAAATAATCTCTACACCCAACATGGGGCTCAAATTCACAATCCTGAGGTCAAGAGTCACATGCTCTACCAACTGAGCCAGCCAAGCACCCCAACCATCTCATTGTTTAAATTAGATTTTTAAAATGCTAAATTTAAATGATATGTGTACATTGTACTATGGAATAATTTTTCCTTTTCTTGTACTGAAATAAGAAAAGTAATTTATGTTACCCCAAATCAAAATAAAAACTAAAAATTAAGTTAATATTCATAGAGACTAACACTGCAGATCAGGATTTATATTACAAAGACAAAAATCACATAGTGTTTCAAATTAATATATCTGTCTTTCTCTAATGCTCCTGCTTCACCTGCAGCACATCAGACAAGGTAATAATTTATGATAATCATATGAAAATATACAATTAATATTCATCACCTCTCATTCCTCATCACTTTAGATGATCAGTAATGCAGAGTGAAAATGCTGTCAGATTTCTAATTGCTTTGTAATGGGCTTGAAACAGGGAAATCATTAAAGGCAAACAATCTGTCATTTGTCTGTTACTTTATCTATCACACAAAAAAACTCATTAAAGAAATTGCTAATGAACTACAAAAGACTATACTCATGGTGCTTCTACAGTAGATTAACAAGTATTACTATGAATTGCTTAAAATATTTTAAAAATATGATATTTTTTGGAAATTTATCAGAAAACATCTTCAGTATATTTTTTAAGCCGTATGGTTTCATTATTTTGGCATCTAATCCATCATTGCAAAGTCCCTTTAGCATGTAAGATTTGTTTTTCATCAGTCTCTAAATAATTCAACTGAAAGGTTTCAAGAAGAGGCTGAAATGCTAAATGTGTTTATCACTAGTAAATTGACACAAGTAAAAAAATAGTACTATAATAACAACCCTAATGCTAAGTAAAGAATATATTTCAAAATTTGATTTTTACTCTCATAATTCCATGGATTTTGAACTGTTGAAGTTGCAATGTTTCATTTATCTTAATGCTATCATTATACAAAAATTATATCCAACTATTAAAATTGACCATAATATTATTAACCTCTGCATAACATTAACTAATTTGAAATTTTGAAGATATTAACCAATACTAAAATGTTTCATAATATTATATCAAATAATTTTGGAGGGGTAAACAAACCATTTCTTTAAATGATCACATCCAATTTTATATGTCTTTATCAGTGCTACCTTTCTATATGAGATACTTAGTATTAAAAAAATCTGTAGGGCCACCTGGGTTGCTCAGTCAGTTAAATGTCTGCCTTCAGCTCAGGTCATGTTCCCAGGGTCCTGGGATCGAGCCCCGCATCGGGCTCCCTGCTCAGCGGGGAGCCTGCTTCTCCCTCTGCCTACTGCTCCCCCTGCTGTGCTCTCTCTCTCTTTCTGACAAATAAATAAATAAAATCTTTAAAAAAATAAAAATAAGTAAATTAAAAAATCTACAATAATGACACTAATCTAGTTTTAAAAACAAAGAGGTACATAAACAAAAAACCTAGTAATGTTTTGTTGGGTATACAGTCCAGTTGCATTTTATTTTTGAAAAAAATATGAGAGTGATCATGTTTTTCATTATGCTATTGATGAACTGAATCATGAATTTATTTCCTACAACAAAACATAAGAATCTTAGTAATAAAGTCAAACTTTTAAAAACTATATAGATCTATTCATATCTATTGGAATATACCCAAATTTAAAAACCTAAATGCAACGGCATGTTCAGATGGGTGCCATGGTTGAATATAGGAGTTAATTCCAAGCTAACTTCAAAAGGTTCCATAACACTCTGGAAACATCTTCATTATACTCTCTAATTGACTTAAACAGACTTCATATCAACTGTTTAACACATTTTAACCTACAAATTAACACCCCTTGATCATTCAGATTAACCTTTCTTCTGTGAGTCAATTACATGACTAAAATAAACTTAAAAAATTCAGTTAAAAAAATTAAAATGGAGAAGGAAGAATGCTTTAAAAAAAGGATATAGGGGCGCCTGGGTGGCTCAGTCGTTAAGCATCTGCCTTCAGCTCAGGTCATGATCCCAGGGTCCTGGGAGGCTTAGGTCATGATACCGGGGTCCTGGGACAGAGCCCCAGGACCGGCTCCCTGCTCAGTGGGGAGTCTGCTTCTCCCTCTGCCCCTCTCCCCTTCATGCTCACACACTCTCTCTGTCAAATAAGTAAATAAAATAAAATTTAAAAAGCTTTAAAAAAAAGAATACGGGAAATATGTTTGGTATTTATTACGATTACTAAAGAGAAACAGAAAATGTATTATTGACAGTATCTTTAATAGGTTCATGGAAAGATGAAAACATCAGAGAAGAAGGTAGTAAGACAGGGACAAAAATTCTGGGTAAGATAAAGACCTCTAAAAGGTCTGAAACAAGGTTGAAAGAACACTGACATAACTAAAGTTAAAAAACAAGAAAAACACAGCAACAGGTGTGGTGTCACCAAAAGTATTTACCTCTTTGTCTCTCCTGCTCAGTACACTGCCTTGCTCAAATTCATGAATTTTCACTGATGGTTACCACTGAAAAGACAAGAGAGAGAAGAGATCAAGTGAAGACAACGAGTAAGGGGGAAAACACAAAAATAAAAAACCATTTCTATTTTTTTTTGAAGATTTTATTTATTTATTTATTTGAGAGAGAGAGCAGGAGCAGTGGGGAGGGGCAGAGGGAGACATCCCACCGGACACAGGGCTCCTTCCCAGGACTCCGGGATCATGACCTGAGCCAGGGGCAGACAGATGCTTAACCGACTGAGCCACCCAGGCATCCCTGAAAAATCATTTCTAAAAGAGGTGGGATTGGGGCATCTGGGTGCCTCAGTCATTAAGCGTCTGCCTTCGGCTCATGTCACGATCCTGGGGTCCTGGGGTGGAACCTAGCATCGGGCTCCCTGCTCGGCGGGAGGCCTGCTTCTCCCTCTCCCGCTCCCTCTGCTTGTGTTCCCTCTCACTGTGTCTCTCTCTGTCAGATAAATAAACAAAATCTTTAAAAAAAAAAATTAAAAAGGTGGTATTGTTCAATAGGGCTGATTCTCAATACCATCTAAAGCTTTATGACAGTATGCCAAAAAAAGAAAAGTTTCTCTAATTCTAACTATTCATCTCTCCCTTCCATTAAAACTTAATACTTCAATATTTAAAACTTAATACTTCCATACATCTCTCTGTATTAGCCTCATTTTGAGGAAAGATTTCAGTCGTTCAGAAATCTACCTTCTTCTATCACCTAAATTAGTAACTGTCACAGCACCTGCATTTCCTCTGGCGTAGCACTTCCTACAGTTACTTTAGTTGCTTCTTTAATTGTCTATTTACCCAGATAAACTCTAAGCTTTTACAAGGGCTACAGCCAACTGTCTTGTGTCTCTTGTAACAAAGTGTGGGACACATAGCAGACACTCAATAAGTGGTTTGTAGATTGAATGAATAAGTGAGTGAAGGCTCTATCTGTACTCTGTGTGTATATGCGTGTGTTTATCTCATCAGTAGCTTATTCTTTTTTTTTTAAGGATTTTATTTATTTGACAGAGAGAGACAGCGAGAGAGGGAACACAAGCAGGGGGAGTGGGAGAGGGAGAAGCAGGCTTCCCGCCGAGCAGGGAGCCCGATGTGGGGCTCGATCCCAAGACCCTGGGATCATGACCTGAGCCAAAGGCAGACGCTTAATGACTGAGCCACCCAGACGCCCCTCATCAGTAGCTAATTCTTGATGGTTTTCCTATCTTCCCAGTAGATTTTAAGTTGCTGTAGAGGCAACCATCTAATTTCAGAACATAACCATAAAGTTTTGTGGTACTTAAAAATAAATACAGCTTAGTTCACTGATATGAAAATCCTAAAAACTCAGAGATAAATAAGATTCAAGGAAATTAAAGAAGAGTTGGTAATGAAACCAGTAGAAAGAGCCAAGTAAATATAAATATAATCCTAGGATAAAAATAGCAGAACTACACTGTATATATTGCAAATATTAACCATCAATAAGAAGCACAATTTACTAATATGATCTCAAATTAAGAATTTATTAATGTGTGGTAGACATTAGTTAATGGGCAGACAAATATTAAAGTAATAAATTGAGTAAAAATTGATTTTTGCCATCACTACAACCAAGCGTCTTAAACCCCTGCTATATCTATACTATAAGCCATATTTACATCTACATCTATACCTACATTTAACTCTACTTGATCAATCATCTTGATTATTTTTTGGCCAATCATCTTGAAATTAAATATTTAATGTATGCCTATCCTGTTTATGTTAAATGTTGATGACACGAGAATTAAGAGGTTTTTGCCCATGCTTTTAATTTATCCACAAACTATATAGTTCAACAAACATTTGGGTTTGGGGGTCATTTTTCCAACTCAATAGTTTGTAGCTTTCATTTGCTCTGTTTGGAAATTCCTAAAATATAGCTATGAATTCTTAATGTTCTAATAGTCAAAACTCAGGAACAAATATTTCACTATTAATAATAATAACAACAAAAGCTAACCTTTCCTGAGTATTTACTACTTTCAGGCATTATTATCTCATTGAATCCTCACAACAAACCTAGAGGGAGATACTATTATTATTCCTTTTTTACAGAGAAAGAAACCAAGGCACAGAGATTAGTTAAGTTAAAATGTTCATATAACCAGTAAGAGACAGAGTCTGGATTCAAAACTATGCAGTCTGACCCTAGACTTCATGCTCTTTTTTTTTTTTTTTTTTTTTTAAAGTAGGCTCCATGACCAGTGTGGAGCCCAACGCAGGGCCCAAACTCACAACCCTGAGATCAAAACCTGAGCTGAGATCAAGAGTCAGATGCTTAACTGACTGAGCCACCCAGGCACCCCTAGACTTCGTGCTCTTAACCATTATGCTAACACAGTTTCTATTTCTGCTATGTTAGTTTTACATAAAATGGGTAACTTACCTTCTTAAAATAAGAAAGTGAGAAACAAGCCTATTATAGATACACATCATTAGAACTTCAGAGATGTGGCACAATAGCTGGTGCTTCGTTTCTCTGAGAGGTGTCCCTGCCCTCACAGAGCTTATGGAATTAGGGAATCAGAACATACACCCAAAATGTATGATAGTACCCTTGGGATAGGATGGGTACAAATGAGGAGGACATACAGGACTGGCTACAAAAGTTGAGAGGAGGAACTAATTTCTAAGGATTGAGTCAGCATAAAAGGCTTGATAGAAGAGATGGGTCTGAAAAGAGGAATAAAATTGGTAGGTGGAAGCAAAGAGCAAAAGTGGTGTAAGCAAGGAGAACTACCTGAGCAAAATTATGGATGAAGTACCAAGAAAAGATCCCATTGTTTAAATGTTTCATGTATGGAGGTAATAAGCGATGAGGCTTGAAAACTAAGGATAATATTTGGGAGGTAAGTGAATGCCAGGTTAAGGAATTAGGATTTTATCCTCTATTTTATTTATTTACTTATTTTTTGAAGTAAGCTTTACACCCAATGTGGGGCTTGAACTCACAACCCTGAGATCAAGAGTCATGTGCTTTACTGATTGAGCCAGCTGGGCACCCCAAGATATTATCCTTTAGACCTGGCCTGTTCAATACAGCAGTCACTAGTTAGATGTGGCTATGGAACACTTAAGATGTGGCAAGTCCAAATTGAGATGAGCTATACAGGTAAAATACACTGAATCTTTAGTATGAAAAAACAATGTAAAATGCCTCATTAATAATTTCTACATTGATTATATTTTGAAATGCTCATACTCTGAATATATTGGGTTAAATAAAATGTATTATTAAAATTCATTTCACCTGTTTCTTTTTACTTTCCTAATGTGGCTACTGGGAAATTTAAAATAATATATGTGGTTTGTATTTGTGGCTTACATATTTCTATTGGGCAATAATGCTCTAGAAAATGAAAAATGAAGACAAATGAGGAGGGATTCATGTAAAAAGTGTTTTAAGAAGTTTATTCTGGTATAAATAAATTCAGATTGTAAGATAACTGATTTGGCTTTTCAATAAGTCAATGGCAGGAAAAGAAAAAACAAAATCAAGATAGTAGTGAAGTGGGATTGCTACAGCTTAAAAAATACTAAAGAGACAGAACAATCAAATGCAACGTGTAGCCTTTGTTTGGATCATGATTCAAGCAAACGAACCATAAAAAGACATTTCTGAGACAACTAAGGAAATAGAGACTAGATACTCTCGATGAATTATTGATCATTTCAGTAGAATGACATTATGGAGATGAAAGAAAAAGTTGCAAACTAAAGTATGCTTTACTGATGTGAGCTAAAGTATGTCGAAATGAAATGACTGAACACTTGGGAACTGCTGGGGGAAAAAGGGTGTACCTCTTACTATCTAAACCTAAATAAATACATACATACACACAGCACACACACACACACACACACAAATATGAAAGTATGAATTGAGAAAATTGAGGTACTGTGATCAGACTTTTCAGAATCTGACTTAAAAAAGGGAATAAAAGAGAAAACACAATCAAAGTAATGTGCTCTTGCTGTAAAAACTGGATGATCTGAGCTTAACTATGAGGAAGGACTAAGCAGTGGAAAGGGGGGTATTTGAGGGCTAAAAAGTTCAAGGGGGTGTCATTCTGTATAGGAGGTATTCAGAACAACACTTAATTCTATCACACATTTCCTTAGGACCACACAGAAGGTATGAAGGTATGTTGGAACCAGGACTAAAATCAGATCCTCTGACTTGGCATAATGCTCTTTTGTGCCTAATTTTAAACATGACAAAATTCTATGGAGAGCCCAATTTATACTTTTTGCTTTAGATTTTCTTTCTTATGTCAGTTATTCTTTATACCATCATTAAATAATTGACCATATTAAAATATTTTATTTAATGTACTTACGTTTATCTTGACTGCTTCTCAAACTGAGATTTGGTAGAAGAAAGGTAAAAAAAGAAGGAAAGCAAATTTAAGCAGTAATAACAACATAGCTATTTTAACATCTCCAAGTGAAATTTAAATCATTCTGCCAAAACACAAGATGCAGTTTCACCTCTGGGAACAATGCAAGGAAGAGAGGTCAACGTGAGCCAAGTAGTAGAGAGAAGAGACAATAAAAGGGAACAACAGAAGGAAAGGGAGAGGCAAGAAGGAAAAAACTACCAAAAAACGTAACAGTGCCCATTTGTAGGGCCCAGCAACTGCCTCAAAGCAGAGCGGTTTATTCTTTTTCCGTAAGCTTGGAAAGATTGCCTGGCTTCCCTGGTAATATGCACACTTACTAAGAGTCCTGTTCTGCTGCTATACAATTAGCTATTTGGCCTTGATCCTTGGTTTGCTTCCTCATCTACCAAATGGGAATATTAACACCTGCCTTACTGGTTTCACTGGATTGAAGTGAAAGTGAAGCAAGTTGGTAAGTATGAAAGGACTTTGAAAAGTTATCGGTTGCTAAGATCATCTACAAGAAATAATTAAGTTGAACATCTTTTCTAGAAAAAAACTATTAAAACTGAAAAAAAAAAAAACCCAACCCACCTTCAATCGGTATAGGTTTTCTCTTAATTTTCGAATGAGAACATTCTAAGGGAAGTGTAAAGACGAGGGAGGAATTAGATCTCCTCATCCTTCACAGGCTCCTACCCCACCACTCCCCTACCCACCTCCCCAGCCCGAGAACTGTCACCAACCACCAAAGGACTGGGAGCAGGGTAGGGTAAGCGGAGGAAGCCCGGGGCGAAGAGGGGGGTGGTGCTCGCTGAGGGAGAGGAGAGACGCCACAGTCTCGGACTTGGGACTAGAGGGAGTTAGAATGAGGCGAAGGACACCTTTTTCCAAAGCTCGGGCACTTACTGCTTGTAACTCCTTGGAAGCGAAGACTGGTTACTATAGCGACCGCGTCCAGGAGGGCGGAGCGCCCCTTGCGTTCGGTGCCTCGGCCACAAGGGCTCGACTAGAAACGTGGTCACGTCAGCGCAATGACTTCCGGCGGAAGGAGAAGCCGGTTCCGGGTTTTGGCCGACTTTAGGCGAGGAGTGGGTGATGAGGACTCTAGGAGTTTGGTAAGTTCGATATCGAGTAAGGCCAGGAGAGGGTAGCCGTTTGTGGCTGGGCGGTACAGCCGAAATGAATACAGTGGGTTCCTAAGTCTCGATTTGAGCCCTAGCCGCACCCCCCCGCACCCCCCCGCCGCGCCTTGAAGTTCACAGCTGTGGGAAGAGGTTGCTTGTTTTCTGGGGCTCCTGGCGAGGTCTCTTCGGTAGTCTAGAGAGCTGGAGTATCCTCCTCTGAGCAGTTTCAGGAGCTCTTTGTAAACGCCAGTAACCGAGGGACTCATGTTGTCTACCTGCCCGAGCTGTTTCCCGTATTATTCTTTTAAGGTAATCTGGAAGAAATGTGAACTGGAAACACTAAGAGGGAATGCTCCCAAATTCATTTTAATTCTTTGCTGTTTTGTTTTGCTTTCAACATTTTTTAAATTCTGTAAACATTTATTAAATTCCTCTATTGTGTTTAGTGAGTATTTACTATGTGCGGCTTTTACCACGAGACAAGCAGAAATACCTTCTTAGAGGGCATCCACCGCTCGCGTTCATTTTCGAATTGTTTTCTTAATGCTATTGTAATTCATTAATTTAAGGTACAAGCGTGTATCATGAAACGTGAAACAGATTTCCCATACTTGTCTGTATACTTACACATGAAATTGTTGGGGCGTTTTCAATGAAAATACATGCTTCATCAGGTTTGCGTTATAATCCTGATTTACTCAACTATTAAAGAACTTAGGAAACTACTTGCTTATTTCTTCGATCCTGCAAACTGTAATGAATTGTCATCAATATTTTTATTCAGCTGATCTGAGAAGGCCCACTTCTTGTTCAATGGATGATGGCAGTTGAGCAGATACCAAAAAAGGATTGGTACAACATTCTGGGGGCAGACCCATCTGCAAGTGTGTCAGACCTAAAACAAAAGTATCAAAAACTCATATTAATGGTAAGTCATTTCTTAAAGATTTAAATCATGGGGGGGTAAACAGGTTTTTTATGTGACCTGAGATTTAGGTTTCTATAAAATGAATGGGAATATCAAAGCAGGAATTAGGATATTAATGTGATTAATTGAAAGTTTCAGTAATATTGTAAAAAAAATTTTTTTTTTAATTTGAGGTGAGAAAACATGGTGGTTTGGAGCAGGAGATCTTATTCATGCTGGTTGATTTAGAATCCTGATTCTACCACTAACCGTGGGACCTTGGGACAAATTACTTTTCCCTGTATGTGCCTCAGAGAGAATTAAATGAAATAGTCCAAGTAAAATGCTTAGAAGTATGTCATGTAATAAGCAGTGTTAGTATCCTGTAGCCACTAGCTACATGGTGTCAGTTGAGCACTTGAAATGTGGCTAGTCCAAAATGAAATTTATTATAAATGTAAAATGCATTTGAAGACTTAGTATAAAAAGAGAATATAAAATAATGTGAACTTTATGTTGATTACATCTTGAGGTAATAATATTTTGGGTTTATTGTTATTTTGCATATTTTGTACATAATATACGCACATATATTTGCATATAGTATAATTATATTATCAAAATGGATTTAATCTGCTTTTTACTTTTTTAACAAAGCATATGGCTTACATTTATAGTTTGTGTTATGTTTTTATTGAATGGTGCCAATTTAAGCCATTTATACACTGTTTTTCATGTGACTCCGTTCTTTGGTGAAATGAGTTGTGGTATTTATATAGTATCTTTCTGAACTGTTTAATTTTTTTCAACCTATATTGTGATGTGTCTTAAGTCAATATCAGTAACTCTATAATGGTTTCCCGTTAACCCAGTTTACAAAAAGGGTAGAGGACCATTACTTATACAGCATTAGTTGTTTCTGTAGTTTTTGTCAAATAGATCTGAGATTTTGCCAAAACTATTAGTGTTTATTGTGAGAGATGTGGATGTTTTACCATCAGGAATGTATTAATATCCCTTCTTTAGGTAATAAGCTGACTAAATGATGTTAAGATTTCTTTTATCTCAGAATTTTTAGGATTTCTCTAGGCTTGATTGAAATTTTTTTCCTACTACTGAATCATACTTGTGCCTCGTTTAAACTGAGAGATGAGGCTGGAGAAGTAGACTGTGTCTAGATCATGCAGGCCTTGTAGGCCACGTTGACCTTTAATTTGTCAAGGAGAAGCAATTTACATTTAATATGGTAGCATCAGTCAAACACCAAAGTGAATCAATCATTTTGCATACCCTTCTGTAACATATCAGAGAGTCCCATTTGCTCTAAATCTTCACCAACATTTGATGCTATTTGTCTCTTTCGTCTATTGGGAGTTTCTCAGTTTTGCCACCATTAACATGTTGGACAGGATAATTCTTTGTTATGTGGGGCTGTCCTGTGCCTTGTAGGATGTTTAGCAACATTCTAGATGCCCATAACAACTAAAAATGTCTCCTGGTGGTCAAAATTGTAAACCTCCCCATCCCATTGAGAACCACTGCACAATTCTGTATTTATAGTGATCTCTCAAGTGGTTTTATTTTGTATTTCTCTGATTAATGATTTTAAGCACTTTTAAATGTTATTTTTAGTCATTTGTATAATTATCTTTTCTGAAGTGTCTTTTTAAAAAATTAAGTACATTCTTGATCTTGTGTATACATTGTGTATATTTTCTTCTAGGTGTTTTTTGATAAGCAGAAGATTTTTGTTTTGATGAAATACAATTTATCACATTTGTTTTTTGATTACTGCTTTCTGTGTCTTTAAGAAGGTCATGAAAATACTGTTTTTTTTCTATAAGCTTATAGTTTGCTTTTACCTTTAGACCTCTGACTCTTTTGTGTATGGTGTGAGGGGAGAGGTCATGTTTTTTTTTTCCCTCAGTATGGATATCCAACTGTTCACTTACTGCAGAGATTTTCTTCTCTGCATTATATTGTCAATGTCTTGGCAGTGAGGGTTTATTTCTAGATTCTATTTTGTTTGGTATATTTGTCTGTCCTTTTACTAATACCGCTGTCTTGATTACTATAGTTTTACAGTCTGTTTCAAAGTCATGTGAAGTTAAGTTCTTTAATTTTATCCTTCTTTTCAAGTTTGTTTTGGTTATTTTAGTTTGCTTGCATTTCCACAGAAATTTAGAATCAGCTTCTAAGTTTCCATTTAAAGAAATCCTGCTTGAATTTTAATTGTGACTGTATTGAATATATATCCATTTGTCGGAATGGACATTTAACAATATTGTGTCTTCTAATCCATGAATATATTATGTCTCTGCATTACATAAATTATCTTTAATTTCTCTCAGAAACATTTTAGAACTTCCAGTATAGTACTACACTTCGTATTTATTTCTAGTTTTTGGTGTTTTGGGTTCTATTGTAAATGGTATTTTACAATACCGGGGA
Organism: Neomonachus schauinslandi; assembly: GCF_002201575.2. Classification (NCBI taxonomy): domain Eukaryota; kingdom Metazoa; phylum Chordata; class Mammalia; order Carnivora; family Phocidae; genus Neomonachus; species Neomonachus schauinslandi. The sequence continues at coordinate 28,164,102 of NC_058413.1, read as the reverse complement.
GGAACAGAGAGGAGAGAGAGAATCTCAAGCAGACTCCCTGCTGAGTGTGGAGCCTGTCCTATTGTGGGGCTTGATCCCACGATCATGAGATCATGACTGATCCAAAAAATCAAGTCAGGTGCTTAACCAACTTGGCAGTTTCTGTTTGTTCATTTGTTTCTAGATTCTGCATATAAGTGAAGTCATATAGTGAAGTTCCAGAGGGGAGGGGGTTGGGGGGATGGGTTAGCCTGGTGATGGGTATTAAAGAGGGCACGTTCTGCATGGAGCACTGGGTGTTATGCACAAACAATGAAGGGCATGCCCCTTCTGTAAGTGTAATAGACACTTATGGATGTAATTATTGACAGTGTTTGGGTTCAAATCAGTAATCTTCTTTTTTACCCCTTTGGATTTATCCTGTCTGCTTTTTGTTCCTCTGTTTTGCCTTTCTTACCATCTTTTGGGTAAATCAAGTATGCTTTATTATTCTGTGTTATTTCCTTTGTTGAATTTTCAATTATGCTTCTCTGTGTGTTTTTTAGTGATTTTTCTAGAGATTAAATGTAATAAGTTGTCAAAGTTTACCTTCAAAAAAATGTCATTACTCCACAGTGTAAGAACATTACAACAGCACACTTCATTTACTATCCTCCTTCCCTTTGTTTTTACTTTCAAAGATAAGATATGCTGTAAACTCTGGAGTACAATGCTATTTTAAATATTTCTACTCAATATTCTTTTAAAGAGATTTATTGGTATGTATTATGTATCATATTTTTTTTAATGATGTTTCTATGTGGTATTACCTTTTTTCCATCTATGGAATTTTTTGCCTTCATTTTGGAAAGATTTTTTATTTCCACTGGCTGGAGAACTGTAGATTGACAAGAGTTTGTTGGGGTTTTTTTTCCTTTTAAAAGCTTGTTTTAGATTGTTTCTGATGAGAATTCAGCTATTAATTCATATCCTCGTTCCCTTCTTTTTAATGTATCTTTTTATCTCTGGTTACATTCAAGATTTTCTCTTTATCTTTTGGTTTTAGTGGTTTCTCTGTCATGTGCCTAAAATGTGGGGATTTTTTGTGTTTATCTTTCCTAGGCTTAACTAAGTTTCTTGGATTTGCGGTTGATGCCTTTCTTTTGCTGTTTTTGGAATATTTTCAGCCATTATGTCTTCACATTTTTTTTCCTGCTCCATTCTTCCTCTCTTTTCCTTTTTGGATTCTAATTACATATTAGATTGTACCACAGTTATTGATGCGCTATTCTTTTTTCCCCTAGTCTTTTTTTCTGTTTGTATTTCAGTTTGCATAATTTCACTGAACCTGTCTTCATTTCACTGTCTCTACTGTGTCCATCTGCTGATAAACTCATTAAAGAAATTCTTAATCTCTGTTATCTAATTTTCATATCTGGCATTTCTCCTGTCTCCTTTTTTTGTATGGTTTTCCTATGTCTTCCATCTTTTCACACATATTATGTACCACTTCCACCAGCTCATCTAATATACTTAACTGTAGTTATTTTATTTATTTTATTATTTTTTTTAACTAGTTATTTTAAAGTCCTTGTCTGATAAGTCTAACATCTAACCCAGAGATGGTCTATATCCTTTCTTGATGGTGGACCACATTTTCTTGGTTCTTTGCATTGTCTTACCATTTTTTATTGAATGACAAAAATTGTTTGTAAATGAAAAGTAGACATAGAAGTAAATACTATCTGTACTCCTAGGCATGGGCATGCCCCTTCTGTAAGGCAGCTTGTGTGGTGCACAAGTTAAGTCAGTCTAGCCTGTAATTGAGCTGAGTTCTGGTTGTCGTTGCTTTAGTGATTCATTTCACCACAGGCTTCAGATGATTTGAGCAGGATCAGCACCATCCCTTTAGCAGAGCTTGAGTCCCGTCAGGATTTGTCTCAGCTTTCCTGTCCTGTCTGTGGACTTCAGCAGACCCCCTGCATGTGAAGAATGGTGTCTCTCAGTCTCTTCCAGTTTTCCTGTCTCTCTTTTAGTTACGGATGACTGTTGCCTGGTATTTAGCATGACGTCTGTATTCCTTGGAGGGTTTCTCTCAGTTCTCCAGGACTGCTCTCTAACTTCAGTGGGCCACTTGTGCCAGTGCCTCATGAGGTGACTCTTGGCTCTCCCGCCCTATCTCTGTTCTTTCTTGTGAGCACTTGGCAAATGCCTGTGGGATAGAATTGGTGGGCAGGTACAGTCTCTATACCTTTGGGTGCCCGGGAACTCTAAATTGTCATGCCAGTCTGTAGTCGGCCTTTAAAATTGATTAAAAGTTTGTTTTCTTTCTTATCTATGTCTGTGATGGCTTCCTACTCCTGCTGCTGTGCCAAAGATAAAACCAGTGATGGGTTTCTTCTCTTCTGGGGAGGGTCTTTTCGCTTTGAATTTGGATTCATTGGGTTTCTTTGAATTCTCAGTTCCCTATTTTAAAAACCAAACAAAACAAAAAAACTGAGTTTGTGGGGTATCTGGCTGGTTCTCCTGGATTATTCCTATCAGCATTAAAACGTACCATTATTTCTCCCATCTTTGAAAAAACAAAACCTTTTTCTCAACCCATTTCTGCCACTTGTTGCCCCAAGTCAGTGTTCTTTGTAGCAGAAACAGCATTTCAAAATGTTGTTTCTACTTCCTTTCTTCAGTTTCTCTCTTCCCAGCTCTTTTAAACCTACTCTGGTGAGGCTTCGCTCCCACCACTACTGAAACTGCTCTTATCAAGATTGCCAATGATACCTTTAAGGGGAAAAAACACAGTCCTGTGTTTTTCCTTTACCCGCACACAATTCTTCTGTCACCAGATGTGTGGATTTTCCACACATCAAGCAATTTCCTGCAACACCAGCAGGATTTCCCATTATTCTCTTCAATTCTGACATTACCTGGAGATAGAATCAGATATACCACAAAGTTAAGGGCTTACTCCCCCAAGACTGCCCTCACTCGAGATGCCAATCACAAATCCCAGGTTGTTTTTTTTTTTTAAAGATTTTATTTATTTATTTGAGAGAGAGAGAGAATGAGAGACAGAGAGCACGAGAGGGAAGAGGATCAGAGGGAGAAGCAGACCCCCCGCCGAGCAGGGAGCCTGACGTGGGACTCGATCCCGGGACTCCAGGATCATGACCTGAGCTGAAGGCAGTCGCTTAACCAACTGAGCCACCCAGGCGCCCAAATCCCAGGTTGTTACATGTACTTCTGACTGACAGAACTTCTGACTGAACCCCTTATAAATTAGAGTTCCCAGACATCTTCCTTGAGTTTGATAATTTGCTAGAATGGCTCACGGAACTCAGGGAAATAATTATGTTTACCGGTTTATTGTATAATAAAGGATATGATAAAGGATACAGACGAACAGCCAGATGAAGTGGTACATAGTACAGGAGCTTGTGTCCTAGTGGAGTTGGGGTATGCTACCCTCCCGGCCTGTAGGTGTGTGTTCACCAATTCAGGTACTTTCTGAACCCTGTGCTGCTATTAGGAATTTTATGTAGGCTTCATCAGGTTGGCATGATTGATTATTAATCCATTTCCACTCCTTTTCCCTTCTCTGGAGAGTGGAGGGTGGGCCAAGCTTCAGGTTATGGCTCAGACTTTCTGGTGAGCAGCCCCCATCCAGGAGGCCACCAGGAGTCACCCTATTAGAACAAAGACACTCCAATCACCTAGAGGATTCCAAAGGATTTAAGAATTCAATGCCAGAAACTGGAGGCAGAGACTTGTGTATATATTTTCTATCATTTCACAGTATCCATGTTGCTAAAACCAGTGGTCAGTACTTGGTCTTTGATTTATTACTGAGATGACCATTTATCCTGCTTTTCCCAGAGTAGTTGTGGTTTATGCTTGTTGTCCTGGCATAAATAATAGCTCCCTTTTTTATTTTTTGAAGTGTCAAAGTTTAGATTGTAAATTTATTTTAAAGAGATTTTTTTTGTAGGTGTATATAGTTGTGTAAATTATTACCACAATTAAAATATGGAACATTTCCATAATGTTAAAAAGTTTCCTTGTGCCTTTTGATCCCCTGATGCCTACAGTTTTTACCAGCTGGGCAGATGATTCTGGTGCAGAGGGGGGTGTGGGACCACTGTACTGTGTTAAAGTGTCTACAAATGTGAGGAACAGAAGTCCCAGAGAAGGAGGGTTAAAGTGAGAAAAGGAAAAAAAAAAAAAAAAGACACTTAAAAGGAAGAATGATTGGCCCAACTGTCTCCAGATAAGCTTTGCTGTACTGGCTCCTTACGGAGAGATGGAATGTGGAGGAGAGAACTTTCCAGACCAAACTCAGTTTAAAAAAAAGAAAAAAACAAAATTTCTCCTCCTAACTTGGTTTCCTTCTAAGCTACATAGAGCTGAAGGCTTCTGAGCAAAGTTGATGTGGATGACTGGGTAAATTGCTTTGGGCTAGAGAGGTCGGGCTACTAGGTACTTTTGGTAAGCTGTGGAAGAAGCTTTGGAAAGGGGGAAAAACACTGTGGCTGGGCATTCCAAGGATGGGACCCTCTTCCTACAGGTATACACCACTTTGTTAAGTGATAAATTTGAACTGTCAACCTTACTTATATAACAGCAGCATTTGACACAATTTATCACATATCTTTCTTTGATATATTTTCTTCACTTGTCTTCTAGGACATGATATTTTCCTAGCTTACCTCCTACTAAACTATCTCTGGTAAGTAGGAGGTACTCAAAATAATATTTGTTCAATGAGTGAACTGTGTGAATGTAGTCATCTTTATATTTTAATTCCTCCATTGATTTTGTATTTGTAATTTCTAGCAACTCTACTGAATTTCCATGTGTGTGTGTGTGTGTGTGGCCTCCTGTTAATTGTTTTACAAATAAGATATCTTTCTAAGGTTAATAAAGTTCTTTTTTTAAAGTTTTCTTCTTTTTCTTTGAGTTTTTTTTTTTAAGATTTTATTTATTTATTTGACAGAGAGAGACACAGTGAGAGAGGGAACACAAGCAGGGGGGAGTGGGAGAGGGAGAAGCAGGCTTTCCGCTGAGCAGGGAGCCTGATGCAGGGCTCGATCCTAGGACCCTGGGATCATGACTTGAGCCGAAGGCAGATGCTTAATGACTGAGCCACCCAGGTGCCCCTCTTCGAGTTTTTGTTTTTGTCTCTTTTGTTTTTGTTATAGAGGTTCTTTTCTCTATATTTGGTGATCATTGGTCATCTGTTCATCTTTAAGAATGAAATATTCCACTTTCCGCTGCTTCATTATTAGTGTATAGGAACACAACAGATTTCTGTACATTAATTTTGTATCCTGGGACTTTATTGAGTTCATTTATCAGTTCTGGGAGTTTTTTGGTGGGGTCTTTAGGGTTTTCTATATATAGTATCATGTCATCTGGAAATAGAGTTTTACTTCTTCTTTACCAATTTGGATGCCTTTTGTCTCTTTATGTTGTCTAATTGCTGTGGCTAGGACTTCCAGTACTATGTTGAATAAAAATGGTGAGAGTGGACATTCTTGTCTTGTTCCTGACTATAGGGAAAAAGCTGTCAGTTTTTCACCATTAAGTATGATGTTGGCTATGGGTTTTTCAATAAGGCCTTTATTATGTTGAGGTATGTTCTCTCTAGACCTACTTTGCAGAGGGCTTTTAATGATGAAAGAAGTTAAAGGTGGTGCAAAGAAATGGAAAGACATTCCATGCTCATGGGTTGGAAGAACAGATATTGTTAAAATGTCCATACTACCCAAAGCATTCTACATATTTAATGCAATCCCTATAAAAATACCAACAGCATTTTTCTCAGAACTAGAACAAACGTTCCTAAAATATGTATGGAACCACAAAGGACCTTGAATAGCCAAAGCAAACTTTAAAAAGAAAAGCAGAACTGGTGGAGGTATCACAATTCCAGATTTCAAGTTATATTATAAAGCAGTGGTAATTAAAACAGTATATGGTGCTGGCATAAAAAGAGACACATAGATCAATGGAAAAGAACAGAAAATCCAGAAATAAACCCATAATTACATGGTCATTTAATCTTCAGCAAAGGAGGAAAAGACAGTCTCTCCAACAGTGTGGGGAAAAGTGGACAGTCGCATGCAAAAGAATGAAACTGGACCACTTTCTTTCACCATACACAAAAATAAACTCAAAAGACCTAAGTGTGAGACCCGAAACCATAAAGATCCATGTAGAGAGTATAGGCAGTAATTGTTCTGACATCAGCCATAGCAACATTTTTCTAGATATGTCTCCTGAGGCAAGGGAGATAAAAGCAAAAATAAAATGTTGGGACTACATCAAAATAAAAAGCTTCTGCACAGTGAAGGAAATAATCGGCAAAACTAAAAGGCAGTCTACTGATGGGAGAAGATATTTGCAAATGATATATCTGATAAAGGTTTAGTATCCAAAATACAAAAAGAACTGATATAACTCAATATCCCAAAACTGTATAATCCAGTTAAGAAATGGGCAGAAGACATGAACAGACATTTTTCCAAAGAAGACATGCAGATGGCCAACAGACACATGAAAAGGTATTCCACATCACTCACCATCAGGGAAATGCAAATCAAAACTGCAGTGAGGTATCACCTCACACTTAACAGAATGTCTAATAAAATCAACAACACAAGAACCAACAGGTGTTGGCAAGGATGTGGAGAAAAAGGAACCCTCTTGCACTGTTGGTGGGAATGCAAACTGGTGCATCCACTGTGGAAAACAGTATGGAGGTTCCTCCAAAAATTAGTAATAGAACAACCCTATGATTCAGTAATCACGCTACTGGGTATTTACCCAAAGAATACAAAAACACTAATTCAAAGGGATATGTGCACGCCTATTTATTGAAGCATTATTTAAAACAGCCAAACTATGGAAGCAGCCCAAGTGTCTATCAATAAATGAACAGATAAAGAAAATGTGGTGTATATGCACATGGAATATTATTCAGTCATAAAAAATAATGAAATCTTACCATTTTCAACAACATGGCTAGCACTAGAGAGTATATCATGCTAAGGGAAAGAAATCAAATATCACATTATCTCATTCATATGTGGATTTTAAGAAACAAAACAAATGAGCAAAGAAAAAAGGCAAACCAAGAAACAGACTTTTTTTTATAGAATTACTAGTTTATTTTTTTAAAAGATTTTATTTATTTGACAGAGCGAGAGAGAACACATGTAGGCAGAGCAGCAGCAGAGGGAGAGGGAGAAGCAGGCTTCCTGCTGAGCAGGGAGCTCGATGCGGGGCTCGATCCCAGGACCCTGGGATCATGACCTGAGCCGAAGGCAGACTCGTAACCGACTGAGCCACCCAGACACCCCTAGTTATTTTTTTTTTAAAGATTTTTTATTTATTTATTTGACAGAGACACAGCAAGAGAGGGAACACAAGCAGGGGGAGTGGGAGAGGGAGAAGCAGGCTTCCTGCTGAGCAGGGAGCCTGATGTGGAGCTCGATCCCAGGACCCTGAAGCTGAAGGCAGATGCTTAACAACTGAGCCACCCAGCGCCCCAAGAAACAGACTCTTAACTATAGGGAACAAATTGATAGTTACCAGAGGGGAGGTGGGTGGGGGGATGGGGATTAAATAGTATACTTATGCTGAAAAATAAATAAAATAAAATGATACAAAATTTTTTTTAAAAAAGAATGAAATGTTCCAAGCTTATTTGGAGGTTCCTATGCATAACTGGGGGCTTTGATAAGGTAGAGTCAATTATTTTGTTGGATGACCCCAAATGTACAGCATCTGAATTCATTCCTCAGAGGGGAATTCTCAAATCTCCTGCCTGAGAAGATGGGAACATGGGCTCATATTGCTCCATGTGTTAACTTTCCTTTTTCCTTTTGTTCTCAGTGCAACATTTTATTCTACCCCTCACCCTGATATATCCAAATCAGAACATTCTCTGATCTGTCTCCACACAGTAAACCTCTGGTTTTTCTGCTGTGGTAGGAGAGAGGAGATACCTGGCTTTATGGTGAGGAGGAGAGCTGGAGGTCTGGTTACATCTTCTAAAGTCTCAACCAGTCTTCCTTGTTAGTCCTGCTCCTCAACCCCACTCCCAGAGGTACTTAAAGCCTTCAGTTCCTCAGTTTGTCTGGCCTCTTTGGGAATGAGCTTGCCTCTTAATTGTCTCTTGCTTCAGGTTTAGATTTCAGTTTTCTCAGGTACACCGAATGGTTGGTGACCATATATTGATCAGTTTTCTATCTTCTCAAATTTTGGTGTCTCTCATCTGCTTTTTCTCTTTTTTCCTCTTATATTTGTTCTTATGCATTAATGCTTTTGCCTTTAAGAAATTAGTACTCCTTTGCGGGTATTTTAGTGGAGTTCTGGGAGGGAATAAGGATAAATGTATGTATGAATTTGTCATTTAGTGGGAGCCCTGAACTATTTTCATTTCCCTTTAGGGGCCAGATACCCTTCCTCTGCTATGTGCCTTTGCATTTGCTGCTATCTCTCCCTGATCCACTGTGCCTCTTCCCCTACCTCAGCCTATTAACTCTTAATTCATCGTTTCAAAATTATCTTAGTTTTAACCCTGCCTCCTCTGATTCCCCGCATGTCCCCCTTCCATGTGCATACCTTCCCTGAGTAGAAGTGCATTTACTATTATTTCTCTAGGACAGGAGAGGTATAGCTGGCAAGTAAGGAGAACAAGGATAGCTGGAGCATGATAAAATGTTTGTTCCTGTGTTCCTTAGAAGACTGGAGAGACTTGAGCATGTTTAAATTTTCTGGGAAGTAGCCAAGAGAAGGCTTGGGATTGAAGTTATGGGAGAGAACAATCCCTGACAGAAAGCATAAGGGCATGGGATCTGAAGCATAGGTGGAAAGATTAGCTTTCGGTAAGAACAATGTGTCCATTGTTACAGGACAAAAGGATGAGAGGATGGATACAAGAGCAGGTTCTTTTGTCGGTTTGGTTGCAGGAAGTCGATCAGCTCTTATGTGGTGGTTTCTTTTTTTCTCTGTGAAGAAGACAGAGTTATCTGTTGAGAGAAGATGAGAAAGGAAGTAGAGCAGCAAATTATAGGAGAGAGGATTTTAACTGGCATTATTCTGGGAAGGCTCCCTATAGGTAACTGTGTATGCTTTATGTCTCACCACAGCACTAACTGTACAAAGGGCACCCAAAGCTATAAAGAAGCACCAAAAACAGTCAGCCTCACATCTTGGCCTCCTTTAGCCTGGGTTATGGTGACTTCGGTCCCATATTACAGCTTAGCACAGCAATTTGTAATTACGGCCATTGGTTAAATTATGTTTAGTGTTTTCTGTTCAAGAAGACAAGGAAGTATGTAGTAATAAATATGTAACTGGTAGCATGTGTATTGTCCTTTATAGATTGTACTTCACAGTTTACAAATGCTTTCACATCTTATGTTTTTATCCTCTCGGCAGTCCCATACGGTAGGTAATATTATTTGTTTGCAGTTGAGGAAAACTGAGGCTTAGTTACAGTTAAGTGGTTTGTGTGAAACACGCAATGAGTAAGGGATAAAATCTAGACTTGATCACATATTCTCTGTCTCTAGACTCTCTCCCATTATATCAGATCTCATAATTGCCATCCAGAAGGGTTTATGGTTGTTTAAAGGCATCATTTTCAGTGTTCTGGATATCCATGGAACTCCTTATTCATGTACAGGTAATAAAGTGTTACAGAAGGTCAGACATAATTACAACTCTGTTTTAATTATGAAGGGATCTAGGTGATAGATGAATGAAGCTTATCTTCCCTATTCTTTTTGTATAAGTTTAGAGTTTCTAATAGAGTTGAGAAAAAGAAAATTATAAGGGGAAACCATACTATTTATCGTGTTTATCAGATTTTTTTTTTCAAAAACAGACTTTAAAGTTTATATTCTTTCCAATTTGAATTACCCTTTTTTTCCCTCAGTCTGTGTTTTTCAACGATGTCACAAAACAATTGGGAGAATAAAATTGCATTTGACAAATACCATTCTGTATCTAATTTTGTAAAGAGGCACATTTATTACGTGTACTTTTCCAAGTTCAGAAGACTTCGAATTTAACACCTCCTACATAATTAGTTGTTGGGATAAAATATTGCTAAATCGTAGGCTGATAAGTTTACAATGTATGTTGATTTAGTAAATACTGTTTCCTTTTCTCAGTTTTTGTAAATGTAGTGCTTATTCAAGGTCCCAATTCTGTAAAAATTCTTACTGACTAATTAAGATATTTTAGAATGCTTTAATAAATATAGATATATATAAATGTAAAGTGCAGAATTAGCCCGAAAGACATTTATTTCACATTCCATTAAGTCTGTTACCTAATAATTTACTATATAAAAATAAAGGCAATTGAATCAGTATTTCCCAGCAGCATTTTATTAATAGGGGCTTTACTAATTAATAAAAGTGTGCTGCCCTTGTTGTCTTCTTATGAACCATTTTTAAAAATATATTTTAGTTTTCTACTAATATAAGTTGAATAATAATCCACTGCTTTGAAATGGTGTAGGACCGAGAATGATTAGTTATATTCCCATACTTGTTGTAGTTATGCATGTGAAAATTGCTGTTTACTAAAGATAAAGCTTCCCCCCCCCGCTTTGTCAAATTGAAAATTGGGGTCTTTTCACATTGATGTTGATAATATTACAGGATACCTTTCAACTGGAAAAGAATTATTGTGTTAGAAAATTATATGCTGCTGTTACAATATGTTCCATAATCTTAAAGAAAATCCATGTAATTTGAGGCGGGAGTGTGCAGGGGAGGCTCTTACTCTTAATATTGGAAGGGTATAAAATGTCACTTAATACTTATGTGGGCATTCAGAGGTTCTCTTGATTACAAGTGATTATATATATAGATTAGCATTAAACTAGTTATGTAATACATTTTAGGATCTTGAAAAAGAAGGTAGAAAGAAATTTTTTTAAAAAAAAATTTAGCTAATTCATAGCACCATGTATACCTGTGCTATACATGGAGGAAAATGACCACAATTGAAAACAAGAGACCTAAGGACAATTCTTTTTTTTTTTTTAAGACTTTATTTATTTATTTGACAGAGAGAGACACAGTGAGAGAGGGAACACAAGCAAGGGGAGTGGGAGTGGGAGAAGTAGGCTTCCCGCTGAGCAGGGAGCCCGATGAGGGGCTCGATCCCAGGACCCCGGGATCATGACCTGAGCCGAAGGCAGACGCTTAAAGACTGAGCCACACAGGCGCTCCAACTAAGGACAATTCTTAAAATAGGTCTTTTGACTGCATTACAGAGCAAAGTGATCTTGACTATAGGAAGGGCATTAAGAGAAATTTTGTGAAAAATCTGGGGGTATTGTAAGTAAAAATCAGAAGGGTATAACCCTTCCTCTGCTATGTGCCTTTGCATTTGCTGCTATCTCTCCCTGATCCACTGTGCCTCTTCCCCTGCCTCAGCCTATTAACTCTTAATTCATCGTTTCAAAATTATCTTAGTTTTAACCCTGCCTCCTCTGATTCCCCGCAGTATAATTTTTGCTAATGTGGTTAACTGTTTAGCGTCATCGGGGTGTCATATAAGATGCAAGATATTTAACTTAGGTATCTCATGGAGACTCTATTATAAACTACTATTTTCCATGATAAAAATAGTAGGAATAAGACATTTTAAGTAAACATTTAAGTAATGATTTTAGCTAATTCATAGCACTATGTATTAGGCCCTCTTCTAATCATTTTATGTGCATTTACTCATTTAACTCTGTGACGTGAGATATCATTATTATCTCTAACATTTAGATGAGAAACTGAGGCTCAGAAATTAAATAACACACTGATTGTTGGCAAGATACTATGACACACTCTATATATACTTAGAAAACTAGTTAAATAAAAAAGGAAAGAATTAACCTTTTCAGTGTATTTTTAAAAATCTTTCCACTGCTTACATGCCACAATAATAGATTATATCTTTAGAGAAAAGATAGCATTTATGTTAAAGGTACAGAATAGTGAAGGGTTAAAAATGTGGGCTCCTGGGTTTGAATTCTGAGAGTGCCACATACTAGTTCTGTGACTCTGAGCCAGTTCCATAACCTTGGGTCTTGTTTCCTTGTCTGCAAAATAGATGTGAATTGTCATTTACTCATAACAAGTATTTATTGAACACCTACTATATGCAAGCACTACTCTTAGGCATTTAGTAACTATCGTATAGGGTAGTTATAAGGATTTAAATGAGTTACATACATAAAACATCTAAAACAATATTTGCCATATGGTAAATGCATGGTTATTATTTTATAGTTGTGTATAATAATTCATCGAAGACTGATGCTGTACTGATTTTTTTTAGCACGGTGAAAATAACACTTTTTATTTATTTATTTATTAAAAGATTTTATTTATTTATTTGACAGAGAGAGAGAGAGTGAGAGCAGGAACACAAGCAGGGGGAGTGGGAGAGGGAGAAGCAGGCTTCCCGCCTGAGCAGGGAGCCAGATGTGGGGCTCAATCACAGGACCCTCAGATCATGACCTGAGCCAAAGGCAGACGCTTAACAACTGAGCCACCCCATGCGCCCCCGAAAATAACACTTTAATCTTTTTTATTAGCTTAGGGTTATCATAAGTTTTTGTACTGTAAAAATGCAGGCATAAATGGTTGGGGACATAGTGAAAAATGTCAGATGTCAGTTTGTTTATCTGTTAAAGTAAAGATGAAGAATGTGTATCTATAGATGGCTGCGTATTTGCAGAACTAATTAGACAATCAAATGAAAACAACTTTCTCTCAGACTAGACTTCTGTATTGTCATTTTCACCCTCTTTTTTAAAAAAGATTTATTTATTTGAGAGAGAGAAAGAGAGACAGCACTTGTGTTCTGGGGGAAGGCCATAGGAAGAGAGAGACCCAAGGAGACTCCCCACTGAGCGTGGAGCCCAATGCAGGGCTCAATTCCACAGCCCTGAGATCATGACCTGAGCCAAAATCAAGAGTCAGGACACAACCTACTAAAGCCTCCCAGGTGCCCCTCATTTTCACCCTCTTTGGATTGTCCGCATTCTCTAAAACATTATTTCCAGACTGTGAAAACATTGTACCACATTGGCCTTCTTGTCAGCTTCAATTTTTATTAAATCATTGTTCATTGATGGTGTATCAAGGAGAATTCCTCCTCATTTTGGGAACTCATGCCTCTGTTTTTTGACCTTACTCTACACCAAAGCCTAAGATTTGGCTCTTCTTGCTAGAAGACGTAACACACATGACCCAGATTTTCTTTGAATTCAGTGCTACTATAGAGACAGGTAGCATTAAAAATAAATCATTCAATAGTTGCCTGGGTCTGGGGTTAACGGAAGGGATTGACTACAGAGAGGTGTAAGGAAGCTTTAGGATGATATGATGGAACTATATCTTGATTTTGGTGTTGTTACATGACTATAATTATTAAAATTCAGATAACTACACTTGAAATGGGTAAATCTTATTGTGTGTAAATTGTTCCTCAATGACAAAGGAAACAAAATGAATCTTTAGAAGTATGAGATGGAAAATCCCTTATAACGAATTAGTATCCATCCTTCTAATGACATGGCTCATTGTGAAATGTTAAAACTACTTTTGAGAAAATGTACAACAATCAATCATACTGACTCCAAAAATCTTTTTTGATTAGAATATAGTTGTAAATATGGGTTTTAATCTTTTCAGTGAGACCTCCTCTTACATAAATCATAAATACCTAAAGTATGGTCTATTTTAGTATTATTTAAGTGTGGTACACATTATTGGTGTTATGCAAAAATAACTGTAGATGGTACACAGGTGAACAGTTTTTATATGAACAGTTACCTTTACTAGGAAATATTTTGTAAATACATATATGTATCACAGCAAATACCTGGTTTTAGGTTGAAGCTAAATAATAAAATGAGATAATTTAAAGTCTATTTGTCTAAAAGAGTAAATGAGAGTATTAATAATATGAGACTATATTATAAATTTTGAAGATAATATAAGAATAATTGAAGTTTTGGAATCCCTAGTCTATACTACAGATCCAGGAGTCACAGTCATGTGGAGCAGTACTTAGCATTTTTTTTTAATTTAACTGTGAAAAACATTAAGAAAACTGAGACACAAATTTCTCAGGAAGCATTCATATTTGTGCTTTGAGTTTAGTGCTTGAGGTTTTTGTGCTTTGAGGTTAAAGTTAGTTTTAAACTTTCCTCCATTTGTAGATGGTAGCAAAGCTCTATCATAGGTGCAATATTATACTTCTTACCTAGTATGGCAATAGTATTGAGCACTGCAGTGTTTTGTCATGAATTGATATAATTGCACAATGTTTTATGTACTTATTTTTTTTCTTATTTATTTATTCATAGTTTCAGAGGTGGAATTTAGTGATTCATCAGTTGCATACAACACCCAATGCTTATTACTTCAAGTGCCCACCTTAATGCCCATCCCCCAGTTACCCCATCCCCCTGCCACCTCCCCTCCAGCAACCCTCAGTTTGTTTCCTATAGTTAAGAGACTTATGGATTGTCTCCCTGGTTTCATGTTATTTTATTTTTCCTTCCATCCCCTGTGTTCATCTGTTTTGTTTCTTAAATTCCACATATGAGTGAAATCATATGGTATTTGTCTTTCTCTGACTTATTTCATTTAGCATAATACCCTCTAGTTCCATCCACGTCATTGCAAATGGCAAGATCTCATGCTTTTTGATGGCTGAGTAGTATTCCATTACACACGCACACACACGCACGCACACACACCATATCTTCTTTATTCATCTGTCGATGGACATCTGGGCTCTTTCCATGTTTTGGCTATTGTGGACATTGCTGCTGTAAACATTGGGGTGCATGTGCCCCTTTGAATCATTATGTTTGTATCCTTTGGATAAATTCCTAGTAGTGCAATTGCTGGGTTGTAGGGTAGCTCTATTTTTAACTTTTTGAGGAACCTCCATACTTTTTTCCAGAGTGGCTGCACCAGCTTGCGTTCCCACTATCACTGTAAGAGGGTTTCCCTTTCTCTGCATTCTCGCCAACATCTGTTGTCTCCTGAGTTGTTAATTTTAGCCATTCTGACTGGTGTGAGGTAGTATCTCCTTGTGGTTTTCCTGCATATTTTCTTTAAGAGTGTAGCAGGCTGTGTCATATTTCAGAAAAAAAATTATTTTAACAAGTCAATAAAATAAAAGATTTAGCACAGAGTTTCTTTTCAGCTCAGGAGATGTTGTTACCCATCATGTAATATTGTACTATTCGGAAAACCTGTGTTTTCTAAGTTAAAAAGAAAAACGTCTCAAAGGCAATTAGCTTGATTAGGGTGATTGTTGGCTAAATTCATCATGTTTCTGCTGTTAACTCCTTTACTGTGGATGGTTGAAGTATATAGGGCTGTTATATTCCTATATTGAGTATCTCCCTACTGTTACCCTCTTGTTGAAATTTCCCTCTTTCCTCCTCAGCTGGGTCTCTTCTCTATTACTACTAATCTTTGAACTATTTCTCATTACTCCTATTGTTATTTCTCATCTTTAGTCATTATTTCTTTTGCCTTTTTTTTTTTTTTGGCTGTTGCCTTTCTTTTCCCTGTTTTATTTTTGTGTCTTTTCTCTCCTTTTGCATTTTTTTCTCCCATGCATCTTTGTCATTAGTTGATTTACAAAGGTCACTGTCAACTCATGGTAATGCATCTTCTGATTTTGAACTTCAGGGGATGATATTACCTTCAATTTTTGATTCTTCTGGTTGTGCGTTGATGAGCTTAGAGGCTTTTTGTAACTTTCTGGTTCTCTTACAGGTATGATAAGTATGAGAATTATTTATTGTATATTGTTTCTAAAAGGCATGTAGTCTGAAGCATGACTTCTTTTCTAGGAGTTTATGGATTAGTAGATAGTGTCAGAGGGCAAGGAATGCTCAGGAAGTTGATGAGAATCATTGTACTGGCCCTCAGGGTGCACTGGTGGCAAGTGAGAGGATTTATAAGAGCTGTAGTAGAGGATGAGGCAGTGAATATTGTGTTGTAAGTCAAATTGTTGAAGACTTTGACACAGGCTAGAAAGTTGGAACTTTAGTCCATAGGTCCTGAGGATATTTCTGAGAAAGATTAGATCTGTACTTTAGCAGGTAATACTGATAACTGTAAATAAGATGTTGTAGTGGGAGGAAGCTTGAAGCAGAGAGAATATTGCCTTTGCAACAATTAAGCCAAGAGGTAATGAGGACTGAACCATTCATTGTATTAGTATTGGGAGTAAAATGGAAGAGAGATGGAAAAGAATATGGAGGTGGATTCAGTGATGGATTGAATATGTCAGGAAGTGGGGAGTTGAAAATGAATTTGTGAATTTTGAGTTTAATCTTAAGGAGGCAGGTGATGTTCTTTGCTAAGTAAGATAAGGAACAGAAGAAGAGAAATTTCCTGGGAAAGATGTTTGGTCTTTAAAGAGCAGGCTGAGAGTGATTTGTCAGTGGAAGATTTCCATTTATGAGGCCATGTGAAAGTTTCCAGTTGG
This sequence comes from Neomonachus schauinslandi, assembly GCF_002201575.2. Lineage (NCBI taxonomy): Eukaryota > Metazoa > Chordata > Mammalia > Carnivora > Phocidae > Neomonachus > Neomonachus schauinslandi. The sequence goes on along the minus strand of NC_058413.1, from coordinate 28,147,599 downwards.
CAGGTGGGAGTGCAGCTGTAACTCAAGAGAGGTCAAGGTGAAAAGCCATACCTTAGGCATTGACTCCGTAAGATTTACCCCGGGACCAAGGAGGTGGGAATATAGTGTGTGACAGCTTCCTCGGACAGAACCTTGGGGAATGGCTCTTCACGGAGAAACTAAAAAGTGGTGGCCAGAGATAATAGTAGTCTAACTAGGAGACTGGAATATTACTAAAGTCAAGGAAAAGAGAAGGTGTGGCCAGCAGTTTGAAATATCATTTAGAGGGGCCAAGAAGGCTGCTAGCTGAAACAGTCCATTAGGTGTAGCAGCTGAAAACATTTGGCAACCATGAAGAGCTAAACAAAACAGAATAGCAGCTGAAATTAGAATTTGTAGGCTGTCTTAAAGGACAAATCAAATATAACCACCTGCGGCCCTTGGAATCGCAATTTGATAACAGCCTTACCTGAATGTTTTAAAAATTGAAGGTTGGATAAATTGGCTCTACTCTTTCAAAGAATATGTAATCTGACCTAGTGTGTTATATAATAGAAATGGGTGAAATTTACACCAGAAACTTGGTGGAAGATGTAAAAGATGGCAGTGTGGTATTGTGGAAACCTGAACTCTTATCATGCATTGTTATTAATAAATGACATATACTTCCCCCAGTTCCTGGGGAGTATAAAAATAGGTTATTTAAGAAGCTCATCATGGGGTGCTATATGTCAGTGATGAATCACGAAATTCTACTCCTGAAACCAATATTACACTGCATGTTAACTAACTAGATTTAAATAAAAACCTGGGGGGAGAAAAAAGCTCATCATGGAATCTAAAATAAACCAAACTCATAGTCTTGGAAACAGAGATTGATGCTTGCTAGAGGTAGGGTTGGAGGGTGGGTAGAGTGGGTGAAGGTGGTCAAATAGAACAAACTTCTAATTATAAGACAAATTCTGGGGATGTAATGTACAGCATAATGACTATAATTAGCAGTAGAATTGTATATTTTAAAAGTTGCTAAGAGAGTAGATGTTAAAAGTTCTTGCCACAAACAAACCAAAAAACTGTGTGACGTGATGGATGTGTTAACTAATCTTATTGTAATTATTTCACAATTTATAAATATGTCACGTTGGCATATATATAATGGAATATTACTTGGCCATAAAAAATGAAATTTTGCTATTTGTAAGACGTGAATACTAGAGAGTATTATGCTAAGCAGAATAAGTCAGAGAAACAAATACCATGTGATTATACTCATATGTGGAATTTAAGAAACAAAAATGATAAAACATGGGGGGGCAGAGGGGCAAGCCAGAAAACAGACTCTTTTTTTTAAAAATGTTAGCCATTATTATTATTTTTTTAAAGATTTTATTTATTTATTTGACAGAGAGATAGAGAGAGCACAGATAGTCAGAATGGCAGGCAGAGGGAGAGGGAGAAGCAGGCTCTCCACTGTGCAGTGAGCCCGATGCGGGGCTCGATCCCAGGGCCCCGGGATCATGACCTGAGCCGAAGGCAGACGCTCAACCAACTGAGCCACTCAGGCACCCCAGAAAACAGACTCTTAACAATAGGGAACAAACTGAGGGTTACTAGAGGGGAGGTGGGCAGGGGGATGGGCTAAATGGGTGATGGGTATTAAGGAGGGCACTTGTGATGAGCACTGGGTGTTGTATGTAAGTGATGAATCACTAAATTCTATACCTGAAACTAATGTTACACTCTATGTTAACTAACTGGAATTTAAATAAAACCTCGAAAAAGAAAAACATAAATATTCACATCATCATTGTGTACTTTAACACAGTGTTATATGTTAATTACATTTTAATAAAACAGGGAGGAAGAAAAAAAGAAATTCATCCTTCCTTACTCTCCCTATTTCCACTAAAATCATGCTTGGCTAAGTAAAAGTCACATCAACTTCATGGACTGGAGTTTCATCTGTAAAAATGAGCTGCTTATACTCTGTTACTTTCTAAAGCCAGCTCTGTGGGGCCCCTGGGTGGCTCAGTCGGTTAGGCGTCCAACTCTCGATGTTGGCTTTGGTCACAATCTCAGGGTCGTGAAACTGAGCCCCATGTTGGGCTCCACGATGAGTGTGGTGCTTGCTTAAGGTTCTCTCTCTCCCCCTCTGCCCCTCCCTCACCACTCATGCTTTCTCGCTCTCTCTTTCTCTCTCTCTCCCTCCCTCCCAAAAAGAGGGCTCTAGAATTTGTTTCTTCTGTAGTTTTTTCCTATATCTTCAGTTGTCATCTAGTTGACTCCCCAGATCTGAGAATTTTTTCCTAGTTTATCATACTGTAACTTTCTTTTGGTGAACCAGGATTGTTCTTTTGACTCATAATGCATGTAGCTAGATCAAATAGTCTTGAGACTGCTGTGATAATCTGTCTCTAGTTTGCCACTTGTTTAAGATAAAAAAATATTCCCTTCATAGGCTTGCCTGAAATTCTATCACTGAACAATCCTTTTAAAATTTAATCTGGGTATAAGTGCCTCACAGTTTGTTTTTGTAGACAATGAAAGAAGTAAATCTCAAAATAACTTTCTAATTATGATCTGACTTGTGTAGCTGATAGAAAATCCATGAAGGAGTGATTTAGGGCATTGTTATATTTATATGATAGCCTGGCTTAAAAGAATCCTAGAATTTCAGATATTCTAACTAAAAGAATTATAGAATGTAAGAAGATAAAGGGACCTTTATGACAGAAGACTGTTAGAGTGGAGAAATGAAATAGAACAAAGATACACACTATAAATACTCAAAATCAAATAATATGATGAAGTTATAGATGAAAAATCATTTCCAAAACTTGTATAAAATGATAATGCTAAAGAAAAATTGAAATAGGGAAAGTAAATGTTTTGTTTTAAAATACATTTACATTTAGAATTTACTTATGATTTGGTGTATATTATTTTCATTCATGCCAAGGTAAGAAAAATTAAAAAAAAAACAAGACATTTTGCCCAGTGCTTCGCAAATGAATTAATATCACACATTTGTTAAAGTGTTGAAATTCACTAGAGTATTGTTGTCCCACTTTTCTTTTATCTATATAAAATAGCTAGAACTTTATTATGTTTCTTAGATGTATTTATTTTAGGCATTAAAAAATACTGAAGTATAATTTGTATACAGTGAAATGTACCTAATTTAGTAATGAGTTCTGATTGACTATTCCTGTATAACCACTACCATATCAAGATACAGAACATTTTCATCATACCATAAAGTTTGTTTATGCTCCCCCTTCTTCCCTAGGCAACCATGGATCCACTTTCACTCTCACTATAGATTTCTTTAGTCATTGTTTTAAGCGCTAAAAATTTCTTGATGTTTTATTTGGACTTTAACCCAATTAATTATGATTTTAAAGAGAGATGAATTTATCCCTTTACCTTATCCTAAAGAGTAAACCTTATTATAACATATTACATAATATGCTTTCCACACAATGTTGTATAGAAGTCTAGTTAGCACATTTGGGGTATGTTAGAAGTGAGTTGCCTGGGGTTTACATGTTTTAAAAATAGCAACTATCATCTTGAAAGGTATTCATAAACCATGCCATCTGAGATATGAAACACCTTTAAAATTTGCCTTAAAGTAAATCATGGATTTTAGCTCATTAATCCCCTTTTACTTGTTAAGGTTATTTGTGTTTTGACTAGTTTTTCCTTTATTTTCAAATTAATTTATTCTTAATTTTTATTATATAAATGTATGCTTAAATTATTTTCTGTGTCACAAATAAAATTAATGCTGTTTTGCCCATGTTATGTACGAATTAAAGATCGAATAGATTCTTAAACTCAGTAATGTAATACAAAACCCCTTCTCATTCTTTTAGATTTTTGACATTGACAGCAAATTGAGCATTATCCTTGATGCAGCGTGTGGGATAAGATTGCTCAGAAAAGATTGTTTTTCCCTGAAGCAACTTAAACTAAACATGCCTTTTCACTATCTCAAAATATTTAAAAATACAAAATACAATTCTTACATTCTTAGAAAAGTGGTCCGAAATATTTTGTTTCAGAATTATGCTTTTCAAATCAGTTAAATGTATGGATTCAAATCTGTTTATGAGGATTGAAATAATCTGGATTTGTCTTTAGTCATTCATTTGTCCCCTCACTCAACATTTGTTAGGGCTAGTACCTGCTGTATTTCTAGGCACTATTCTAGATGCTGTGGATATAACAGAGTTTATTGTTAGGAAGAAGACACGTGTTTAAGTACTAGTACCTAGTGTCATAAATGCTATTGATAGGGACGCCTGGGTGGCTCAGTCATTAAGGGTCCTGGGATCAAGTCCCACATTGGGCTCCCTGCTTAGCGGGGAGCCTGCTTCTCTGTCTGCCTGCCGCTCCCCCTGCTTGTGCTCTCTCTCTCTGACAAATAAATAAAATGTTAAAAAAAACAAAAAATAAATGCTATGGTGTATACAGCATATAAATTCTAAAATGTAGTTTCCTAGGGAAGCCTGTGTATAGTATAGCAGAGTGATTCAGACTCCTGGCTTTGTGTCTTCTTGTACTGTCTTTGAATCTCACCTCTGTTGTTAATGATCTCTGTGATCCAGGAGGATTGATTTAACCTCCCTGAGCCTCAGTTTCCTTATCTGTAAAAACCAAGATAAGATTTTTCTTGTTCTTTTTTTTTTTAATGAAGATTAAGTGAAATAATGAGTGTAAAACATTTAGCCAATGTCTTGCATGTGATGCCTTATTTATCATCATCACTAGAAATTATGCCAAGATGCAATTAGAGCCATATAAAAATATAGCATAATGATATGCAAATTTAATTATTAGTGTTCAGCTCAGAAAATGTTATAAATGGTAAAATTATATTTTGGATGTGTGCTTTTTATCAGGCATTCATTATTGTATGTGTTTTATATATATATATATATATATATATATATATATATATATATATATACACACACAAATTGCGCTATAGAGTTGTATCTATGAAACTTAAAATACTATACTTAATGGAAAATTTAAAGATTTTCAGGAGTATTTTTGATTAAATTTTCACATTGCCTTTGGACCTCGACACCTATGAAAACTCCTATGTAAGTGTTCAGTTAGAGAAATTAGTGCTGTTACCTGTAGATTGCAGGAATAGGAGAGCAAGGTTGCACAGCAAATTCTGCTTGTAGCTTGTTTTGTTTTTTTTTTTTTAAGATTTATTTATTTATTTTAGAGAAGGGGAGAGAGAGAGAATGAACATGAGCAGGGGAAGGGGCAGAGGGAGAGGGAAAGAAGTCCTCAAGCAGACTCCCTCCTGAGCATGGAGCCCAATGCGGGGCTTGATCCCACTACCCTGAGATCATGACCTGAGCCAAAACCAAGAGTCGGATGCTTAACTGACTGAGCCAGCCAGGCACCCCTCTGCTTGTAGTTTGTGTAGGAGAATGGCCCCCCACCCCCACCCCGGGTTGCTATTTGTAAGGAAAGAAGGACAAGGGCCAGTAAGTGTGGGAACATACCCCACCCACAACAGACTCAGCCCCTCATCCTAATGTAACAGAATGAGTCTCCTTTGTACAGGTAGGTGTTAGATTCAGTTTCAGCTTTCATGTCATCTATTCCTGCTCTTTCTTCCTCCAGTCAGCTCCTGTCTGATGTGTGTAACCATCATAACCCACATGGGGTTAGCAAAATGAAAGTTCATTTCTAGGATACTTTCTAGAATAGGCGACATTCTCTCTCTCTTTTTTTTTTAAGATTTTATTTATTTATTTGACAGCAAGAGAGCAGAAGCGGGGGAGCAGCGGAGGGAGAGGGAGAACAGGCTTCCCTCTGAGCCGGGAGCCCAATGCCAATGCCAGTCTTGATCCCAGGACCCTGGGGTCATGACCTGAGTCAAAGGCAGATGCTTAACCAGCTGAGCCACCCAGGCACCCTCTAGAATAGGCGAAATACTCTTGAAGCAATAGCACCTTTCGTCCTTTATCCTTGATTATGTGTTTTCCCTCAACAACTCAAGATCTCTCTGGAGCTTTTCCTTACAGCTGGTCAAAAAAGTGTCCCCTATGTGTCTCATTGGTATATTGTAATTCTGGTATCCAACTGATCACATCCTGTTTTTACTGTAATTACTTATGCCTCGGGTTACCTCTCAGCTAGAAGTCAAGTCTTTGAAGGCAGGTATCCTGTCTCAGTTATTTTTTTGTCCTTGGTAGTACCAACGTCTTGTACCTTATATAATAGACTCTCACTGCAAGCATTGGTTGAAATGCACTGGATTTTGCTGAAATAGAATAAAAGGTTAAGAAGGCGGTTGGCTCCTGTTATTTGGGCCTCTCTGTTTGGGTTGCAGTACTGTCCTCTCTTTTCTGTTACTCTTTACAGGTTCAGTGATGTTGTTAGATAGTCCTTGACCCATGTGAACTGATGGCAGAATAGAGCCATAGCATGTGAAGTGATTTAATGTGTGGCGATCTTTGAGCCAATGTTTTGTCTACACCTGTCCTCCAAGGCTATCCAGCTGTTACATTTCATTTTTAATAGTTCAGCCAAGAATGTAGAACCTTTTTTGCTTTAGATTTTTAGTAGTTTGAAGACCTGCATTTTTGAGAACTCTAAACAGTGATGCAGAAGAGAATATTGAGACCAGGAAGAATAAATGAGTTAGATAGTTAAAGAACAGTTATCTGAAAAACAAAATGGGGAATATAAGTTTATAGTTTTCAGTTTACTAAGTAAAGAATATTTTTCTTGGGAAGGAAAAATTAATAGTCATTAAAATTGTAGGACTTAAGCGTCTGCCTTCAGCTCAGGTCATGATCCCAGGGTCCTGGGATCAAGTCCCGCATCGTGCTCCCTGCTCAGCGTGAAGCCTGCTTCTCCCTCTCCCACTCCCCCTGCTTGTGTTCCGTCTCTCGCTGTGTCTGTCTCTGTCAAATAAATAAATAAAATCTTTAAAATAAAATAAAATTGTAGCACTTAAAAAAGGCCTTTTAAAAGGCCTCAGTCACCCATTTTAACATGTCTTTCAGTTTTGACATGACTGCTTCATAATAATCACAGTGACTCTTGTATACTTTAAAATAATGGAACAAATTATTCTATAGTTTTAGTATTGGGCTTTTAAAAAAGTCAGTGTTAAAATGAGCTTCAAGTGGTGAAGTACTCAACTGGAACAGTTTATTGGTGCATAATGAAAAAGGCCAAAAAACTTGGTTATTTAATCCTGTTTTGTTTGAGCCATGATCTTCTCAGATACATTAAGCAGATTTCGAAACTGCTCTTCTAGTGACTGGTCTGCATCTGGAACTCCTTCAAACTCTGGTGACTATCTAGAAATCCCTAACTGCCGTGAATGCCATCTTCCTGGGGTGTGGCAGGAGAGACAGGACAGAGCTCTCTAAAGAGGGTGGGGTGGGGCATAAATTAATTGTAATGTATATTTTTATATTATTGTACAGTCAGTTTTTATTTGATATAGTTATATTCTATATAGTTACATTCTATAAAGTTGCCACAAACACAATCAGCAAACACTGAACCATTGCTTCTAGGGGAAATATAGGGTTAGGTTCCTACGAGCCTCTGGTTACATTTTTCATCAAGTGATCAGTACATAATCTTGTTTTGTGTGTGTTTCTGTTTAAAGACATTTTAATATATATAGTTGATTCATTGACTTTGAACTCAGGGCCGTAAGTGCTATAACACCTGCCTAAAGGAAGAAGCTTATCTAAAACATGAATTTTCCTCTGGAATGCACATCACAGGCTTCTTGTGCTTGGGAACACTAGACAGCACTGAAGCTATTCTTGGGGACCATTTTAAACAGTAAAATTAACAAAAAGCACAAAAATGCAAAAAAATGTGGCACTAAATAGATTGTAAAAAGGGACACTTATTTGCATACATTATGAGAACTGAAAAATGGAGTCCTTGTTTGACTTCAGCTGGGAACATACATCTCAAGAGACTCAAGTTTTTTGCCACTCTGGCATGTCCATGAATTACTGCGAAAGCATTGCAAGTGTTGATTTGGGGGTTATAAAATAATTTTCACCAGGTAGGCAAATTTACAGATATGGAATCTGTGAATAATGAGGATCAACTGCATTTATATATATTAATATTACAGGACTTGCTTCCTCCTCTTCCATCACCCCCCATTTAAAAAAATTTTAAATTGTATTCAAAATTATGTTTGCTCACATTGTCATTTATTTTTACAGAGCGGTGTGAGATATATGGACAGATGATTTAATGAGAAACCAAGTATTTATTCTCTTGTATGTGCCAGGTGCTACAAATAGTTAGTGGTAATATGGACAGAGGTCTTCACTTTCATGAGTAGCTTATCGTTTAGCAAGCATTCTTTCCATTTTTCAGGTGAGGAAGTTTTGTACAGTTGAATAACTTTTCTAAGATCACAAACAAAGCTAGAATAAGAACTCAGTTTTTCATGTCTTATGATCAGTGCTGCTCCAGTTTTCTCTTCCTCTCTGTTTTGAAGTCTCCCTTTCTATTAGATTTTCCCACTCATCCCATAGAATGTCTTTCAAAGAAATTCTCCCTTGGCCCTGGTTACTCTGGTTGTCACTCCTCTCTTCTTCTTTGCCAAACATTACTTGACTACCATCCATTTCCTTCTCAACCCACTATCTTTCACCTCTGGCATTCTTCTAAATGGCACCTACTTTAAAAAGGCCAGTGTCCTATTTGCCACATCCCACATGGTGGATTTACCATGACATTTGCTACTCTCACGTGTCTTCTATCTGCCTTGAAACTCCTTCTTGTCTGGATGTCTGAAGTCTCTTTCTTGATAATCTTATTGCTCCCTGCTGTATTTTCTTTTCCAGCATCTTTTCCTTAATCTGATGTAAATGTTACTGTCTTTCAGAGTTTTATCTTTGGCTTTCTTCACTTATTACCAAATTAGGGACTCTTTTTTTTTTTTTTCAAGTTTAGTTAGTTAAGTAATCTTTACACCCAGCATGAGGCTCGAACTCACAACCCTGAGATCAAGGATCACATGCTGTTAAGACTGAGCCAGCCAGGTGCCCCCTAAACTAGGGACTCTTAATCTGAGGTCTGGTGCTTTTGGGGATCTATTTATTCCTCAGTTATATGCAATTGTGTATTTCCCTTACCCTAGCTTTTTATCTCATTCTTGGAAGAGTTCCTCACTCAAAAAAGTTGAGAAGGACTGCTCTTTGTACATCCCTGTAGCTTTATCTGCTTCACAGGTGACTTCCAAATTCCCCAGCTTCCCACCTTTCCCCTTGACTCCTGCCTTCTATTCTCAGCATCTTTAGCATCATTCCTCTGGAGCAAGTGCTGCAGTAGTGCAGTAGTTTTCGTATTGTCAGTCCTCTTGCCTATCCTCCCTACCCATTCCATCCTACCATCAGGGTCAGTTGTTTTTGTCTTTGAAACAAAAATATTATTATGTCTCTATCATGCAAGTAATGGGGAGTTTTAAGTAGGGAAAAGTCCATGTTAGTGTACTAAAAACTTCCTTTATGATCTGAACCCAGTTTCACTTCTCAGCTTTATCTCTCATTGCTTTTCTTACCCAAACATTCTTTTACTCCTTTCTAGTATAACTTAGTATTCTACTCATAGCTCTAATGTCCATCTTAGTACTTTCCTGTCTTCTGTTTGCTGTTTCTCTCCCCTGGAATGCCTTTCCCTTCCCTCCCTTCCACAGTTCTTCCCTCCAGGCCAACTCCTATTCATCCTGCAAAACCCAGCTAAATGTCACTTTTATTAAGAAACCTTCCCTAATTTATTCTAAGTTTAACATCCTTCCATTCTCTCATCTTTTTTTTTAACACTTCATCCTTTCCTTTGTATTATAATGAATTGTTTACATATCTGCTTTACCTCACTGGACTTTGAGTCTCTCAAGGCCAGAGATTCTATTTTACTTATCATTGGATCTTCATTGGCTAGCACAATATCTGACTTGTAAGGTGGTTAGTAAATATTTTTGGAATGGATAAACAGATTCTTGGGCTACCAGTCTTGCACGTGGATTATATTTTCTCTATCTGAATCAAAATCTTAAAAATGTTAAAACATATTTTAAATACCATGTTTCAGCTGTTAACTGTTGCATGAAACAATGGCTGAGTTGTTGACTGCTTCTTTAGGCAATATTTTACTAAGCATTAGGTGGCAGTAGTGTGTTGTACTTAACTTTACCTTTGTAATTTTTTTTTTTTTTAGCATTTGTAATCTTAATGTAGTGTCAAAGTGTAAAGGACACAGTGGTAGTACTTTTACACCTAACTTTTTGTAACGTGATCTTGTTTTCAGCTAGTAGGGGGTCCTACAAAAATGAACAACAAATCCAGCCGTGGCAGTCATTGTGTATCTCTCTCGCCTACCTAAACTGTATTCAGATTCATTATGGAATTACTACTGCACCATCTTAACAACACTTCCTCACCAACTGTTTAAAGGCTCTTTCATAATAACAGTGATTTGCAATAAGGAAAACCAAAAATTATCTCAGAGGATATGTGTTTTCTCAGCATCCTCAGAAGCTTAGTTAGGCCTCTATTTCAGAAAGAGTATATTAAGTTCATTGAATTTAACTACAGTTATTTAAATGCCTTTTTTTTTTTTAACTCATGAGTTTCTGTCAATACTAAAGTCAGTTCTGTTGTTTATTGTGTTTCATTTTAGGTGAATTTCCCTCATCACTAGGTAGTTAGAATTGAGAATTGCCACCACCTTTCCAGGGTTTTGCATTTCATCACATCATTAAATTTAGAACACTTATATAGGAAATGTCAATGCTTTTAATATACATTTCATTCCCATTGTAGTTTTCTAATAGCTTATAAAGTTAAATCAATAGAATTTATATTTTACTTAAGGAAAATCTGTATATTTTAGGTCCATGGGAGCATTTCTACAAATAAAAGAAATAGATAACTTGTAGAGGAAACCATTTCAGTGTTGATTCAAATATAAGCTATGTAAAATAAAAATCTGTGACATTCTCTTTCTCATGTCTTCTTATTTTCTTTTCTAGCTCAAGGGTAGAGTACCTGAGGGAATTCAAAGCCAATGTACTAGTATCATTAATGTGGCAGAATGATCAATTAATAAAAGAAGAGCATGAAAGTGTTGACAGAACACACTACCTAATTAGTACCTGATGACCTTGATGGCCACAGAGCAGAGCCCAGAGTTTCTACAGGAGAGGAGCTCTGTAGGATCTGTAGCTATATGTCACCACTCTTATTTAGTTTGGCCTCAGTTTCTTAAGTTCTTAATTATACAAAAACCATGTCTTCCCTGAACCCAGAGGGCACGTGAAGTTAGCCACTGGGGGATACTGGAAGCAGAGCATTTATCTTGGAATTCTCTGTGTAGCTAGCTCATGTTGACTATCATGTCATCGAAAACTTGTCTGATAGGATTTTGGGAGTAGCGGTGTCTAGCTTTTTATTTAAATCGAATATAATGTAACCCATTGCACAAAATTTAAATTTTTTGTGTCTTATGTGCAGAGAAACAGGTTGTATCACACTTGGATATAGTCAACAAAGAAAAACAGGCATGTGACTAGCAAAAGGAGTTGGTGCAAGATTATATTTTAGAGTTAGTAAATCTCCTAGTTCAAAATATAGTGGAGAGATCAGTCTTAGCTTTGAAAGGGTTTTGCATGGATTACCATGGTTGTGTTACTCAGCCTCATATTTTACCTATTTCATTTCTTCATTTCTGTGAATCCCGTTCCTACAGTCTACCTCTTAATTCTTTATTTGAAAACGTCAACACCTACTGTAAGTATTGCATGGCTTTGTTTTCCTTCAGTGTTTTTCAGTCTGTTGCCTCGCTTTTTCCTTAGCCTTCCATTTCTTCTTCTTCTTGCTCCTCTTCTGTTTTCCTTCCCCTTCTTCTACAGTCTCCCCTTCCTCTGCCTTCTCCTATCTTCCTACTCATCTCCTCCTCCTTTTTCCTTTTCATCTCTTTTAGCTCTTAGAGCTGCCTGTGATTATATTGTATTGACATTTAGAATATTATAGTGACATGTCAAAGAAGTTTTAAAGATAACTATGTTCAGAAGACTAAAAGGTCTCTTTAAAAATATGGTGGTTGAAATGACTCTTTCAGAGAATAGAAGCAATCATTAGCAATTCTGGTAGACCAAAGAGATTCTACTTCTTTATACTGTTCTGTCAGCGTGACTGCCAGGTAGTCACACTGAAGCCTTACTCTCAGGCTCTCTCTGGGGACCATGGACTGTGTTACAATAGGATTCTATTATAAATAAATTCATAGGACTATTCACAAGAATTCCTTATTAAGATCGGTTTTTATGTTATGGAGCCAAATTTAGAGATCTAGGAGAGCATACTGTTTTTGTCCGTATATTAGTTATTCACCAACATTCACAGAGGAACTAAGGAAGGTAATTTTTATAGATACTTAAAACCACAAGTGTGGAGCACCTAGGTGGCTCAGTTAAGTGTCCCACTCTTGGTTTCAGCTCAGGTCATGATCTCAGGGTCATGAGATTCAGCCCTGTTTCGGGCTCCATGCTAGGTGTGGAACCTGTTTAAGATTCTCTCCCTTTCCTCTGCCCCTCCTCCTATCTAAAAAAAAAAAAAAAAAAATACCCAACAAGTGTGCTTTTTAATTAATTACTGTATGTATATATGTGTGTGTGTGCATATGTGTACATATATATCATCCTTGTCCAAAATGGGCAGATGCACAGAAACAGAAAGTAGATTAGTAGTTGCCAGAGACTTGGAGGGAAAGGGGAGTAGAGAAGGACTCTGAACGGATGCAGGGTTTCTTTGTAGAGTGATGAAAATGTTCTAAAATTAGATAGTGGTGATGGTTGTACAACTCTGTGAATATTCAAAACCACTGAATTGCATACTTTAAAAAGGTGAATCCTATGGTATGTGAATGTATTTCAGTAAAGCTGTTACTTGTTAAATAAGTAAATAAAGGTCAGCGTCAGACCTGTAAGGTTTGATGAACTCGGAGAAAATAAAAAGTACAATTTTATATCAGAAAAACTAACAATTTTTGAAAAGAAGAATGGCAGTATTAACTCTCTGTCTTAATAATTTCACTTAAAAATAAGACTATAATAATATGGGCCCTACTCTGTAGGATCAGTTGTGATTCTAGTCACACAAATTCTTGTTATCTAACCCTAGAAACACTGCTTTAACTTACTATTCACTCAAATAACATTACTTGATATTTTGTCTTTCAGTTTCTTCAAATATAAAACAGAGTTTTATTTTTGAGTTCTGCTAATTACAAGCTATCAACAAACATTGGTAATTCAGTGTTTAAAAAATAGGTGTAGAGGGGCACCTGGCTGGCTCAGTTGGAAGCGCATGCGACTCTTGATTTCAGGGTTGTGAGTTAAGCCCCACGTGGGGTGTAGAGATTATTAAAAGATGAATAAACTTTAAAAAAGAAAACAGCTGTAGAAGGACGTACTTTTGGGGAGGTAGAGATAGCAATGAACTGGGGAAGATCTGTTTAGGAAAAGGGGCTGCCCTTCCTTGTCCTTTTAAAAAAATATATCAACTTAGGAATTTCTGGTTTTCCAAGGTAGTGAAAGATTAGGTTTTGATATGAATAATTGTGCCATCTCTTCTGATTGATGATCCAAGGACATTCTCCCCTCCCCCATTGTATATTTGGAAGGATAATAACCATTGCCAATTGTAGCAAGCAGGATCAAGGAGAAGTATGGTAGGAAGACTTTACTGCACCTGAAGAATATTAGACAAGGCGATTCTATACCCTTTCCTTTCTTCTCCATCCCTTTCCTTCCCAGATAAATCCTTGTATGGAGGGCTATTGTGGAAGTTTGTTGTGTTGTAAAGTGGTGGAGGGAACCTGCTCTCCCTCAGCCCTGTTTGTTACAAGTTGGTTAAGAGACCCCGTTGCCTGCATCCTTTCCTTCTATAAACTTCAGGGGCCCAGTGGTAGGGAGTGCCCTGGCCTCTGGCCTCTCTCCCTCCACGCTTGATTCTTGTCTTCTGGCGGGTGGTGGCGGTACTACCACCACAGCAGAATGGAGCTGGCAGGCTCCTGTCTCTCTCTCCGATGCAGAAGGAGAGGGGAGTTCTCAGAAATGGCCCTGGCCTCTGTGGCAGCTGATCAGGACTCCCCCAGTGCATTTCAGCCGGGGAGTGTTGACATACATTAGAGGAGTTTTGTGGGGAGATTGGAGGAGAGAAGAGCTTGAGAAGCTGTTTTGTGAGAGAATCAGATGGGGGCGTCTCACTGGCTCAGTTGGTAGAGTATGTGACTCTTGATCTTGGGGTCGTGAGCCCCACGTTGGGGATAGAGATTACTTAAGAAATCAAAGTTTAAAAAAAAAAGGAGAGAAAAGGCAGTGGTTGGGAGAGGTTTAGGAAGTGTTGGGGAGGGTCTCCAACTCACTATGTGACTATCATAGTGTTCAGAGAATAAGAGCAAAGAAGTGCAGTTATTTAGAATTAACTTTTAGTGACTGAACTGTCTTTTTCTTTGTCTTGTTTTGGAAGGAGGGAAGATTAGGGATGTGATAAACACTTCCGGGGAGAGCATCCTTGGTTTTCATAGAATTATCAAAGATTAAGAAACTACTAGTTTTCATGAACTATTTTAATAGAGCCTATATTTAATACTTTGGTAAATCAGAAGAAGTTCTTCACCAGTAAAAACCTTGGACAGGTTTATTCTTGCTGTCAGATATTATTGTGGTCAGATGTACAAATGTCCTCTTACAAAAATTCCCTTAACTTGATCTTTTCAATTTTCTTTCACAGCCAGTGTCTAAAGAAGTGAGTTTTTACTCTCTTTAGAGGTGATGAGTACCTCAAAATGTAGTGAGGACTGGACTCATGAAAGCAAGAAGACTTCAAATCAAAATGACCCACAATAAGCTTTTATTCAATGTTTATATGTGTGCCATGGTTTGAAGTTCCTCAGTAGTATTCTGCATTATAGTCTGTTTGGAATGTGTATCCACTGTGATGTCATGGAAATACGACATTGGGCCTATTGGGGTTTGGCAAGACGTTACTTGAATGGGATTCTGTCCACAGAATCATTGGCAAAAAATACAAAAAAATGCAATGCCATCCAGCTCTCTTTTTGCAGAGATACTGATAAGGTCTCCTGGTGTTACGATACTCTCTTTTTGGTAGTACAGAATTCGTATAGGAAACACGAACACTTTCCTTTTGGGAAAACTGGTGGGGGATAGAGAAAAGGACATTAAGGACCTTTTTTTTTTTTTTTTTTTTTTTTAAAGATTCAAACTTTTCCATATTCACACATCCCACAGTTACACATCCATTCCTTTTTTCAAGTATACTCTTGAATTCATTCCTCTTAGTAAGTATCTGTGTAGTCTGTATCTCATTCTTCAGTTTGGAGAATATTTGAAGAAGACCATTGGGCTGAAGCATATCCCCGAATCATATCTGTCCATGTGTCAGCTGAATAGAATGACATATAGTTAATACTTGTTTACTAGGAAAGAGTGTGAGAGCAAAGATACAAAAGTGATTAAACCTAAAATTTGCTCCTCCTTCCATCCAGTGCTGACTAAAATCAGGAATTTTCAGACTTTGTACTTCTGGGGAAAGTTACATGTACAACTTAAATAAACAAGTATTTATAGAGGATATTTGTGCAAAGGGGCATTGTGCTAATCTCTGCAGAGATACAGATAAAGTTAAGATACGGTAGTATTAAGTGTTTTAAGGGAGGGTTGAGTCCACAAGTAACTATCAGTTCCTTTAAAATTAGGATTACTGAAGGAGTTCAAAAGGACACACACACACACAGATACACATGTAGGCTTCATGGAAGAGATGCATTTTAACTGGTGGGGGATGTTTCAGTGGAGACAACAGCATAAATAAGACAAACAAAGTTATGCATGTTTAAGGGATGATATCTGAAGGACTAGTGTAGAATGACTAGACATAATGCTGTATCTGTAATACTTGTGATAGAGCTGGAATGGTAGGTTGGGGTTCTTTTATTGGAGGACTTTACCTATAAGAGTAAGGACTATGACTGTAATTCACTGTACGGTAGGTTACCTATTAAAATTTTTGAGCAGGGGAATGACATGGTCAGGGTTTTAAGGCAAGGCACATGAACTTGGAAGCAGGAGCGTGGATTGGAGAGCTATTAGAAGTGAATGCTAGAGAACAGGAAAAAGCTCCTTCTCATTTTAACTAGGTTTGACATTGGGAATGGAAAGGACATTGTATAGGGAGAATTTACTGAATTTGGTGATTCATAGGATGAGGGAAAGGAAGCTTACCCTAATAATTGTAGCCTGGATTAATAGGAAATATATTTATTATTCTCTTATTCATTCATTCATTCAGCTTTTATTGAGCATAGTGGTGATTTTAACAGAACGAGGAATTCAACAGGAGGTGAAACTAATTTTAGAGTCCGGATGATAAATTGGATTTTGGATATGTTGAACCGGTAGTACTGATAAGATAGCATTTAGAAGGTGTTTTGAAATGTCTGCCAAAGGCAGACATTTAACAGCTGAGCCACCCAGGTGCCCCGCAGTATGTCCTTTTAAAAAGGAATGTAAGAAAGGCACTAAAGGGGTGTCTGGGTGGCTTAGTCGGTTAGGCAGCTGCCTTTGGTTCAGGTCATGATCCCAGGGTCCTGGGATTGAGCCCCGCCTCGGGCTCCCTGCTCAGCAGGGAGTCTGCTTCTCCCTCTCCCTCGGCCCCTCTCCTCTGCTTGTGTGTGCTCTCTCTCTCTCTCTCTCTCTCAAATAAATAAAACCTTTAAAAAAAGGGAAAAGAAAGGTATTAAAACTGGTGGACCTCTGCTTAGGTGATCTGAAATAATACCTTATTGTATAGTGGTCAGTTTAGCATAAAACTGTCTTATGCACTTTCTTTAAAGAAATACCATTTCATTTCAACTTTACATGTTGCTTAGCCATTAAAAAAGGTCATTTGGAGTTAATGAATATATGAATTTGCACTAAAACCTTTTGGAAGTTGCTAGAATTTTTACAATGTATTGTAATATGCTCTTCTCACAACTTATACATACTTTAACTTTTGTCCTTTCTAGTAGAAAAACACTTGTCTCTGTGTTAAGCCTATCAGTGGACATTATTGCAGTGTTCAGTAGCTGAAGCCTGGTATAAATTGTATCCTCCTCTAAAAATAAATCAACGGGTTAAAATACCACTGGCATATTGTTCAGATTTCATTAGCTTCTTCATCATTGATGTTGGCATTTGTGCAAACAATGAAACAAACGGGCTGGCATTTATGATTAGTGAACAAAAGGTATCAAATATCAAAAAATTTATGACTTAGAATACATGTAATTTTCATTGTAGTGGTCTAGGTTAACAATTGAGGGTGTCACTCTTTGAGCATTTTTTTTCTTTTTTGTGTGTGGATACCTACTTGGAAGGATGCATCTGTCAAGGAGAAATGTTTACAAAGCACTAATTTTCTGACTTGCACCTAATTCTATGTTTTAAGCAATAGAGGCTAACAGTGTGCTTCTCATACTTTAGCATGCATGATAATTGCCTGGAGAGTTTGTTGAAACACAGATTCTGGATCCCACGTGCTCCCCTCCACCCCCTGCCCCAGGTTTGGGATGGGGCCATCTTCTAATGAGCTCTCAGATAATGCTGATGATGCAAATCTGAGGACCACATTTGAGTTTCTCTGGGCTGACACATTGTGATAGTCACTCTGTAATTAGTAATTTAGGAACTAGCACTTGGAATTATTATATGGAGAAAATCTAAAATCAAAAAATGTTCCATATTGGACAACCCTTTGCCATAGAATCTCAGGTAGTCAGAATTAAGGGTCCATAATGAAAGCATTAGTTATTAATTAGATAATTAGTCAGGATATAGATAACACATATTAATCCTGATATAATATTACAGAATTTTCTGTATATCTTGTAGTTGCATGAGTGATCTTATATTTTCAGATCAAGACAGTTTCTAATCTTTTGTTTGTGTTCATTTTTCTCATCTTCAATTAGTGACACGGGGACTTAAAGAACATAGGTCTGTGTAATTGATAAATTTTCCCCCAAAGTGAGGAGGTTAAACAGATCATAAAGTTGTGAATATCAAATCATTTGAGAATAGTAAAATAGCAGTTTGCTAAAGCTTTGTAGACAGACACCTCTGTACTGTTGTAATAAAGTATCACAGAGAGACACTCTCAGTATTTTTAGTATTGTGACATATTTATGATATTTTAATTTTGAATGTACTGTAGTCCTCAGCAATACTTAACTTTTTAAAATGTTTCAAAGTTTTTGGAGGTTGGCATATGTACTTGGAAGTAATAAAACTATACTTTTATGTCTGTAATTTAAACTTTCACTAATTCGTATTAGTCTTTGCATTAATTTTCTATGTTTTAATTGTATTTTTCTCTTAATATTGGAAGAAATTTCTCATTTTCTTTATGGCTTGGAAAGATTTTCTAAATCTCAATAATTTTAGACATGTCTAAAGAGGTTTTTCTATTGAGATGCAGTCAACATAAGTGAAAAATGCACAGCTCTTAAGTGTTCAGTTTGGTGAGATTTGATACCATATAACCACCATCCCAAACAAACTGTAGAACATTTCTGTTCCTCCAGAAAATTTCCTGTGCCCCTCTGCAGTTAATTTCCACCCCCTATTCTCACCTGGAAACCAACTTTTAATTTCTATCACTATAGATTTACCTGAATTTAAATTTCATATCAATGCAATCAAATAGTATGTACCCTTTTGTTCTTGTCCAGTGTAACGTTTTAGATATTCATGTCTGTCACTGAGTATATCATAGATTTTTCTTTTTTATTGTTGAATAGAATTCCTTATGTATGGACATACTACCGTTTATCCATTCTCCTGTTGATAGACTTTATGGTTCCAGTTTGACTATTGCAAATAAGGCTGTGAGTACATTGTTTTGTAAATCTTTTAGTGAGCATATGTTTATATTTCATTTCTCTTAAGTAAATATCCAAAAGTAAATATCCAAAATTATTTGACCACAGAATAGGTTATAGGTGTATCTTTATAAGTAATTGTCAAATAGTTTCCTCCCAGAACCATATTTGAGTTCCAGTTATTCCATATCTTCACCAACATTTAGTGTTATGTCTTTTTTATTTTAGCCATTCTATTAGGTGTTTAGTGATATGTCATAATTTTAATCTACATTTTCCTGTTAACTAATGAAAAAGTTTGAGTGCAAGTTCATGTGCGCATAGTCTGTTCATCTATCTTCTTTGAAAAGTGTTTTTCCCCCTGATTTTTAATTAGTATGTCTTTTTCCCATCGATTTGTAGGATTTTGTTGTTGTTGTATGTTCTATTTCTTTTTTAAGGATTTTATTTATTTTGAGAGAGAGAAAGCACGAGCAGGGGCAGGGGCAGAGGGAGAGGCAGGCTTCCCACTAAGCAGGAATCCTGATTCAAGGGCTCCATCCCAGGACCCTGGGATCATGACCTGAGCGAAGGCAGACACTTAACTGACTGAGCCACCTGGGCTCCCCAATTGTTGTATATTCTAGATGCAAGTGCTTTGTTAGATATATATTTAGTCAGTTTTTGTTTTGTTTTGTTTTGTTTTGTTTTTAACCAGTCTGTGGCTTGTCTATTTTCTTAATGGTGTCTTTGCTGAGCAGAAAGTTTTAAAACTTTGATGTTCAGTTTATCCATTTTGTGTCATTATTGTTTGTGCTTTTTGTTTTCTGTCAAAGCAGTCTTTGCCTACCCCAAGGGGCAAAGATATTCTCTTGTATTTCCTTCTAGAAGCTTTATGGTTCTGTGTTTTACATTTATGTCTATGACTCATTCATCTTGTGTTAATTCTTGTATATGAAATGAGATAGGGATTGAGGTTAATTTTTCCACATGGCATCTAGTTGTTTCAATTCAATTTATTGAATTCCATTGACACCTTTGCTGAAAATCAATTGACTATACATATCTATATCTGTATCTATATATCTATATCTCTATATATATGGTCTGTTACTTCTAGACTCTTTATTCTGTTCTACTGATATATTTAGATATAGTACTACAGTCTTGATTACCGTAGCTTCAGCTTTGTTCTGTTTCAAGATTCTTTTGCCTGTTCTAGATCCTTTGTATTTCCATATAAACCATAGATATATTTACACAGTGTATGATTTTTTGTAGCTGCCAAAATAAATTACTACAAACGTGGTGGCTTAAAACAACAGAACTGTATTCTTCCACAATTCTGGAGTCTAGAAATCCAAAATCAGTGTCACTGAACCAAAGTCAAGGCTCTAGGGGTAGGAGTACATTCCTTGTCTCTTCTAGTTGCTGGTGGCTGCCAGCATTCCCTGGCTTATGGACTCATCACTCCCAATCTTTGATACCATTATTTCAAATCCCTCTCTGTCTCTCTGAATGGTCTTCATACCGTCTTCTCTTCTGTGTGTCAAATCTCCCTCTGCCTCTTTCTTATAAGAATACTTTGATTGAATTTAGGGCCCACTTTGGTAATTCAGAGTACTCTCCATTTAAAGATCTTCAAGTTCTATCTTCCAAGATCCTTTTTCCTGATAAGGTAACATTTTACAGGTACCAGAGATTAGGACCTGATATCTTTAGGTGCCATTTTCAGCCTACCACAGAATGTGTTATTCTCTTTTAGACCTTCATTGTTCTGGAACTTGCTGTCAAAACAGATTGGACTGAGGCTTTTAGCACCCTAAATGACATATTTATTTTCTTGCTAATAATTGCCATTTCTTAATTGGACTCTGTATCATAGAATAAAATTTATTGCATTCTAATAATAGCACAACAGATTAGACCTAAAAGCCTCAGATAGTGAGTTGCTTATTTAAAATAGCAGTCAGGAAAATAACAAGTTAGTAAGAAATGGAATTATGCTTGGACTGT
This sequence comes from Neomonachus schauinslandi, assembly GCF_002201575.2. Lineage (NCBI taxonomy): Eukaryota > Metazoa > Chordata > Mammalia > Carnivora > Phocidae > Neomonachus > Neomonachus schauinslandi. The sequence goes on along the minus strand of NC_058413.1, from coordinate 28,126,653 downwards.
CGTAGAACTGATCTATGACTCAGTAAAATTTAGTGATAGCTTTTAGTTTTGGGTGGCCACAAACTAATTCTTGATTTTGTAGGGCTTTCTTGGCAAGGCTTGTTACAGAAATCTTCTTCACATAGTGTTAGAAGAATAGGTCAGCTAGAGAACTTTAATGTAGCAAACTCTTTTTTGGTGTGGGGATGTTACTTAAATATTAACCCAAATGTAGGGACTGCCTAGACCTCGGTATGGGAATGACTTTTATGAGCATCATTTGATAAATCATGACCATAAAAAGATGAAATAGTAAAGCCTTAGTTTCCCTTTCTTTTCTTCAGTCATTATATTAATTAGCTTAAATATTTAAATGTTGATAACTGTTAAATTTGGCATAGGAAGAGAAATAGTTCGCTAGAGGGAAAATGGAAGCCTAATTCTCTTTGTTTGCCCTATAATCTTTCTCTCAGCATGCATGATGTTCTTCTGTGCAACCAGATAACACAATAGCTTTTGCTCTGCTAGCAAGAATCATCAGCAGTGTGAAGAAGTTCAGCATGAAAACAAATTCACTGTCAAAACCAGTAGTCTACATTATGATTAAAAATTTACATATTTGGGCGCCTGGGTGGCTCAGTCGTTAAGCGTCTGCCTTCGGCTCAGGTCATGATCCCAGGGTCCTGGGATCGAGTCCCACATCGGGCTCCCTGCTCTGCGGGAAGCCTGCTTCTCCCTCTCCCACTCTCCCTGCTTGTGTTCCTGCTCTCGCTATTTCTCTCTCTGTCAAATAAATAAATAAAATCTTAAAAAAAAAAAAAAATTTACATATTTTCTGAATTCTGGATTGAGGATTGAAGTCACTTTACTTTGTGTTACTTGCCACAATTCACTGAGTGACTTTGGCCTTAGCAACTTGGATAATACATGACGTTGCACTTTTCAATTTTTTGTGTTCTTTTAATGTCTGTAAAATAGTCAGTGAAAGAATTTAAGTGGTTATGCCATTATTAATTGATGAGTATGTGAGCGAACCATATTAATGTCATGAAATGTAAAAATGGTGGGGTGTTTTTTTTGCCTGTTTTATTATAAAAACTTTGAAGAAAAAGGACAAGCACTAAAGGAGGAAAACTAGTCTACTAGTTCAAAAGAAATTCCTAAGGTAACTTTTAAAACTAGGTATGTTCTGTAACATATTTGATAAAGCATTCAGAGTAATTACTGGTGGCAAATTCTAGTTGAATACTATCAAGTGGTTCCTTGTTTACTTGAGAGTGAAAAAATGACACATTTGAGTATCTGCTACTATGATCCCTACATTATTTAAGTGAAATGTCTCTACATTTAGATAACCTTTTCTCGCTTATTTGTTGAAAGACTGCTGAAATGCAAATGACATTGATTCTTTCAGAACCAAGAAATAAAAAGAGAAGGAAGAACCACGGAGAATATAGGGGAAAAAGGAGATAATATAAGTGAGATATCTAGTAAGCCACATTTACATTAGCATTTGAGAATCAAATTGGTATAAAATGTTCTCGTTTTGACCAAATACTTTATTTATTTACTTTTAAAGATTTTATTTATTTATTTGACAGAGACCTAGCGAGAGAGGGAACATAAGCAGAGGGAGTGGGAGAGGGAGAAGCAGGCCTCCTGCCGAGCAGGGAGCCCGATGTGGGGCTCCATCCCAGAACCCTGGGACCATGACCTGAGCCAAAGGCAGACGCTTAACTACTGAGCCACCCAGGCGCCCCTTGACCAAATACTTTAAACAAACTACTGCATATTGAAAACATTTTTAAAAATTTCTTAGATTTGGAAAACACAAGTGAGAAAGATTTACTAATGAATTAACTTACATCCAAATGTTTTGTTGAGTTCTTTAAAGTTGTTGCTTACCAGGGCGCCTGGGTGGCTCATTTGGTTGAGCGTCTCACTCTTGGTTTTGGCTCAGGTCATGATCTCAGTGTCTTGAGATCGAGCCCCATGTGGGGTTCTGTGCTGGGCCAGGAGTCTGCTTGAGGTTCTCTCTCCCTCTCCCTCTGCCTCTGGCTCTCCCCCTTCTCGTGTGTGTGTGTGTGTATGTGTGTGCGTGTGCATGCACACACATGCTCTCTCTCTCTGAAATAAATCTTTAAAACAAAAACAGTGTTTCTTACCAATCTGCCCTAGAATAACTATTTTTCAACAAAAATTTATGTTTGGGGATTTGTAACTTTAAAATCTTCAGGGCTGAGCTGGAAGATGAAAGGTATTTATTTTCAAGTATGATTGTATAATCTGCTTTCATAAGAAAAAGCTAGTATAGTTCATTTGTGATGGTTTTTACAGCTAAGCACCTTATATAAGGAAAGCTTCATACTCTGCATAGTTTGTGCCCTTTCTTTGTCATGTCCTGCTCGTCTGCACGTACCTATTTCTGTTTGTGTTAGTTATCCTCTCTAGGTAAATTGTCCATGAGACCAGTGATTCCATCAGCAAATTATCCAGAAAATGCTGTCTTTGCATGTTGTGACAGATCATGTCACTGATGGATTTATGGATACTCCAGTGGTCTAATTAACCTGGCACTTGTCTCCTGTGCCCAACACAGTTGTCTCATTGCCTTGGCATCTTAGTTTTCATCTTCTCATCACCTTCTTTCTTAACTAAAACTTAGATTTACAAGTTTTGGGTTTTTTTGTTTTGTTTTTGTTTTTAACCTACCCCATCAACCCCCTCTATTCACCACCCCCTTTATTTTTAATTGGCAGTATCATCCAGATAAACAAAGTGCAGATGTGCCAGCAGGAACAGTGGAGGAATGTATACAGAAGTTCATCGAAATTGATCAGGCATGGAAAATTCTAGGGAATGAAGAGACAAAAAAAGAGTATGACCTGCAGCGGCATGGTGGGTACTTGGGGTGAGGAACCACAGTACACTGGCAACTCTTTGAAGCACAGTCTGCAACCTTTCCTGGGGAGCATTTTGCAGCCTTCGTACCAAGTTGTTATAGCCTTCTTTACTCTCCCCCTCCATCACTGTTTTAACTAGGTCTTTCTCTTAGCAGTGATTATTGTGTATCCATTGAGAAGTTAACAAAACTACTAGGATGTGGCTTCTTAGGAAGCCATGAAAGCTACTTTTTCTAACTAATGAAAAATGTTTAATTACACATTTCTAATTAATATGTTTAATAACTTCTTATTGTTAAATTTAATTATGTACGGATTCAAATTTTAATTGTAGCATTTTTAACAATGAGTACTATATAAATGACCATCAAAAGGAGGGTATGATGATACATCATAAAGCACTCTGCTGTCTTTCAGGCTTGTTTTAGGCTAGGTTTCATGATTGTCTCCTGAATAAACTATTCTTTATAAGATTGCTATAAATGGTATTTTAGGAATGCACCTTTCCTAAGCAGTTTTAAAAGTCATTTCTTTTATGTGTTTTAGAAAATAGCTTCTTAAAACAGTGACAAGCTCTTGTGAGAAAGAAAGGGAAAAATGTAGGTCAGGTTTGTCACACATAGACCGCAGTTACACAAAGTGATAGGCTGTCTTTCAGCACTGGCCTTGGGATAGGAGTCCCTCAGTCTTCTATCTGAACCTTCAGTATGCACCCTGCATGCTAATGGGGGGGAGTCAATAATCAGTTACAGCCTGTGGGGAAAACACTCAATTGCTCTGCAGTAGCGCACCAGGCTCAGCATTGACTCGAATGTGTTGATAAAAGCTCACTGTCTCTGTAGCTGATGATTGAGTCCCCTCCCATGCCCTACACTGGCACATTGTCAAACCTAACAAAATGATTTTAAGGCTTCTACTACTAAGGTTATGAAAATTTGATTTGAGAAACGAGGCTTACTTCTAAAACACAGCATTATAGGATAAAGCCAATGATATGTATGGAATACCCATGTTTATTTTCAGAGGGAATTGTACTGATAAAATTAGGTATTACTTACAGGCAGTGTGTGATATCTTTGGGTATAAAGACTTCATGAGCTATTTGTTTATATACTGGAGAATTTAATAGTGACTTTCATCATACTAATCAGCTCTAAAGCCCTTCTACTTTTTTAAGACTGATGAGCTTTTTAAAAAATATTAAGAAACTGATGAGTGTATCTTTGCAATGAATTTGGATTAATTTTCAAATATGGCTTGAATATTGGGTCTTATCTATTTGGTGCATATATAAGTATCTTGCAAATGTTGTATTTCTTTTATAAATATGTTTTACTTCTGGCAAAAGAAGGTACAAGCGGTTCCATTTGTGGATGAATTCTATTCATAGATCTATCTTTTTAACCTCGGTTCACATGATAGGATTTCTGTGAAAGTGCTGAAGCTAATATATATGAATGTGTCGTGTGTGAGAAGTTACCAAGTGTTTTTGCCCATCTTTACCAGTCGTTACTTTGTGGGTACCAGTTTGCTTAAGAGAAGAATAATTCACAAAACTACGTCAAGGGGGGTAAGGAACATACTTTCCCTGTCGCTCTGCATTTTTGCCACTCCACAGCCTGTGTACCTTTAAACTTGTCAGTAAAACTGACTAGAAGCCCACTACCGAAAGAGAAAAGAAGCAGGGAGAGATCAGGAATAAAAAACTAATCTCTCTTGCTAGGGAATAGGGTGTTGGTGGACGAGAAATGGAGAGAAATAGGAAACATGGGTAAAAGTGAGCAATAGAATTGCAGGAAGGAAAGTTTAAAAAATGTTGTAAGAACAAATAATCAACAGCTTCAAGCCTTTCTCATTGCCTTTGGGAAGTACTTGTAAAAGTGGATTTCTTTTGAGCTTTGAGTCGTTGGTTTGAAGGTTTTAATGGAGGTAACTGCAGCCTACAGGGTCACGGGGACTCTTGTAGATCATTGATGGGGGCCACAACAACATTTAGACAAACTGAATACAGTGAGAGTTGGGCCTGATTCATGATATGGATAAATAGGCAGATCTGCTTGGAATTACATAATGTTCAGTTTGCTTTGCAAGTTTTTCGGGCAGATTCTAGAAGGACAGTGGAAATATAGCTTTTCATGACCTTTTAATATGTCAGACCTAAGTACGAAGTATTTCCTTCATTACCAGCAGCTCCAAATGGTGAGAATACTTTACTTCAGTTTTAAATTGAGATTGGATTGCTGTTTAGATAAGAAGTCTCTTATCCAAATAATTTGCTGTTTTTTAAGCCTTTTGTACTAGAGCTATTTTTAAAAAATCTCGTAATAAACCTAGTTTCATATGGTCATTTCTTTTGAATGCTGACATTAATTTTTCCTTCTTGACCCATCTTCAGTAATTGGCTCCTCAAAAGAAGGAAATGAACTTGAACTTCTAACAGTGAGGATTTGGATTTGATAGAAGGAAAACCTTTGAGAATGATAATTTGTTAAAGACCAGGATAGGTTACCAAGAGAGAGAGAATTTGTTATAACCAGGTCAAAGCACTCCTTTTTTCTGGGTCACCCCCTGGGGACATGGAAATAGCTTTGTTATACAGAACTCTTTTTGCATGTGGTGATAGTTCACTGTAGAACTTTTTTTTCATAGGGTGTGCTTTAAATATGTTTGTTTCCTGCCTTCCATTAACTTGGAGTATAAAATAAATTTGAGCTCTGTCATACTTAGGAAGGAGACAAGAGATGTTTTATTTATATGTTGAATGCTTTCTCATATTTCACAGCTCAAAGTTGGTGCTCTGTTGTAAGGAAACCCTCATCAATATTGCCCACAACCATTTATTTCCCTAAAAGATCATTTAAAGGGGCCCTTGACATCCATATTTTTTTGCTTCACAAAAGATATCAAATGAGTTCTAATAAAAAAAAAAGTCTAGGGTAGATAACCCCAGTAAAGTACATATATTTTTTCTTCCCCATTTCCACGTATCTCTTCTTAGTTGGTATTTTGAGGGCAATGTCGGCCAGACTGAAGAAAAGCAAATCTAAAAAAGGATGAGTAATATTCAGTTCCCAGATATTATGCATTTTGAAAGCAGTGTTAACTAGTGAATTTAATCAATTAGTTCCAGTTGGCATATTTACCTTCTTGTTTCTAAGGATGTTAGAAACTAAGGATGTTTCAAAGGCTTGTTTCCCATGTTCCCTTGAAAGGCATGTAGTTATTGTAGATAAGGCTTTGCATTTCAGACAACCAGATGAGCACTTTGGAAAATCTTTTCTGGATTTATAAAATGTTTAAATGAATGGTATCTGTTGACTAGATTTTGGTGCCCTTAGAAACATATGGGGAGTTTTCTCATATATTAAGCACATTAAAAACACATCAGAAGTATATCATGGGAAAATAATAGGGATCATGATTCAGTTGCTTTGTAATACGACAGTCACACAGATCTCCAATGTCTCAGTGGCTCTGACCTGAAGTGAAACAAACCTTCAAATGAAGTCAGTCAGATTAAATAATTTTTTAAAAAAATAAGTGGATTGTGTTTGGAATCTTTGGTGGTATATTATTTTATATTAAGATGTATCTTGGTTTTCTATTAGTGAATTATGTTAGTAATGTGGAGTCTTCACCTTACACAGTCAGACAAGTACTTGGATACCCAAAATAGCCTGGCTCAGGAGATTGGGCCAGACATTGTAAAGTCAGTGTGTCTTTACTCAAAGCTAATCAGCTACTCTCCCTTAGCTAGATACAAAAGGTCATTTCTGGTGTTGTGTTATACAGTTTACCTTGTCCCTTTTATTAGGATAAGTATTTGAGAATGGGAGATAAGCAAATAAATTGTGGGCCAAATACGAACATATTTTTAAAAACCCCACCAACGTTAATGTGTCAACATGTAATTTCTTAAGCCCAAATAAGAATCCTTCCTGAAAAGCGAGTTAATGCTAAAGACTGATTAACTCTGTAAGAAGGGAAATAATACTTTTAAATGTAGATAATGTGAATCTGAGTTAACTTAAGAAGAATGACGTAAGGCCAGTAGATACTTGTGTAGATTATGTGCTAAAACTGACCCTTACAAAATACTTGTATTAGTCAGATTAGAGTTTCCATCTATGATCATATCAGTATTTCCATTTGATTTTAGGAATTTGAAAATTGGCTGTAAAAATGTGCTTCAGGTAAAACTTGAAGATAAGCATCAGGGGGCATGTTTTTTTTGGTGACTGTTTCTGGGAAAAGTACGTATGTGAAATGATGCAGAAAATCTATCTAGACAGTTAGGGACTGGCATTTTCTTCAGAGGGAGAAGAAAGTATAGAGAAAACTTTCTGTGAGGGTCCTCCCGCTCCATCTTATTTGTCACAAGGAGGTGCCTACTCATGTTATCTTTTACTTTTACTTGAATGCAAATATCTGTTTTGCAGTGAGAATGTAATTCTTTTCTCAGTGGTTTTGAATACAAATTTGGCTAGTTTCAAAGAATGTTATAGAAACCTATGGGCAAGATTACAGTTATAATTCTGGCATACTTGGACACAGTTGGGAGCTCTGATTTAATACTAGTGAAAATGGAAGATTTAAGGAAGTTTGTGTCTCCCACTTTAACGTCTCTCCCAATTTCTACTTGGGTACCTGACCAATTGAAATCATTGAGTCTTAACCCAAAACGGGGTTACATTTCTCATTGCTTGTTTTTTCCCTCAGACTTGAAACCTTCATTTCATATTACATTCTGATTACTTCTACTTTGCTCAATGTACAACCAATGAATTAGAAATGAGTGTTGACATTTCTTTTTTTTTTTTCTGTGTGATCTTTTTATTCTCACAGCTATCATGGTAGGCTGGTAGGCTGGACCCAGAGTATTACACGTACCCATAGCTGCTAATTGGCCTTCTCCTACAGTCGTTTACATTTTCATTGGTCTAGCTTTATTCTCACTCCTCTGTTTAAGAACTTTTATAACCACCCTCTCCCCAACACATTTACCCATTCATGTAGAATTTAAATGGGACAGAAACTTTGAAGTTTGTTTCTAGTTACTTTTTCCAGACTTACCTCCAGTCACAAACCCGATGTGAATCTTCTGCCCTGGTTCATCTAGGGGCTCCCAAACATATATGCCTGTGCTGTTTGTCATGACTCAGATTACCCTCCCATTCTGATTTGTCAGTTTATTTTTTGTTCAAGTTTGAACTCAAGTCCTCCTATCCACCCCCAACTCCCAAAGAAAGCTTCCCCTGACACTCAAACCTACCATCATTTCTAATCTCTGAATCTAATCTACAAATTAATAATTTTGAATTTTTTCTCTGTGGTTCCTATCTTTTGGTTTTGTTTGATACTTCGGATGGACTGTGGCTTTGGTAATAACACGTAGATTTTAATGGGACTAACAATAGCAAAGTACATCAAACTTCTTAACACTGTCACAGATCCAGACAAGGTCGAGAGTTGCTGCCTCCGTACACTGTGGTACTTGAGGCTTTCCCCTCTCATAACGGATTGGTGTTTAGTCATTTTCTTACGGTTTGCTATGAACAGGTCAACACAAACATTATGAGAAAGCAGTTAAAATAGCTGCCATTTATTGAGCACTGTATCTGTGGTAATTGTCTTTCAATCATTGTTTAACAGCTTCTTAAGGGAGATATTAATATCTGCTTTCCAGAGAAAGAATCTGAGATTCCGAGGGGTTAAGTAATTTGACTAAGGTCACATGACTAGTAATTGATAGAGGGGGAGTTCAAAGCCATTCTCTGACTTTCAATCATATTGTGCTGTGCTGTCAAGTTTCGAATAGATGTGTACAACCTCCTAATTTTAGTTCCAGGTGGGCAGGAGTGAGTTATATTTGAGGGTCAGAACGAGAGGCCGGGCCAACCTCTGCCGCTGTGTTACCTGTTGTGTAGTGAAACGTGAAATTCAGGGTCCGGGTTTCATTTGGTGTCTTTTATGAGCACTGCATGTACGCTCAGTTTATAAAAGCCCCACAGTTCTTCCAAGTCCATAATTAAACTCCAGGTTTGTAATTTTTCCTTGCTATGGAAAGCCTTGCAATTGTGGCTCTTTAATTTCACCTGGGAAAGGATTATAAAGCTTTCTGATTTAATGAGCAGGTTTCATGTTAAATGTTGTCTGATTCTGAATCTCTTACCAAGGTAGAGACTGTTCCAAGAACAGAGAGTGTTAAGGATAAGGAAACTGATTTCCTTCAAGTTAGTTCCTATATGAAAAATTTAATTATGTCTAGTGAAATGATTTTTAAGAATGAGATGATTGTGTAAAATTAATTACTTGGTTTTAAAACAGCAAGATACTAAGTTAGACCTAAACAAAAACACTGCTGTTTGCTTTTTACACACAGATGACTTCCGTTAAGTGTGAAATAAACTTTATTTTAAAAGGCATAAAAATAAATACAATAGGCTCCTTGCTAAATGAGAGCATCCTGGGGACTTGATCGCTCGAGTAAGTTACGACATTGCTACACATGAATAGTAGGGACTGAACTGCAGATGGACTAGATCTTTTGGCCAGTATTGGGTTGAATGAGACTTTTGATATCTCAGCCATAATGAATGAAGTTAAATTCCTCTCCACCGTAGCTTTTTGTTGCTGTTATTTATTTTTACTTATTTATTTGAATTGTAGCTACAGTTAGAAAAGGTTTCCTGGGATTAGGAAGTGTAATTATTTAGGCAGCAAAAAGTTGTTTTAGAAATTTTACTATCATTACGAGGAAGTTTTAAAAGGCTGGAATTCCATTGTCTTGTAAGAAGTAAGAAATATTTATTGATTCCCAAATGGAGCTGAAAAAAACCTTTCCTCTTTTAGAAAGTTGTGAATGACCCAGCGAGAGCTCTAGTAAGCTTTACTGAACCAAGCTGCTAATAGTTATTTAATGTTATTCTTCAGTGTGAAAGAATCTCCCTAGATTTTCCTTTTAATCTCTTTGAATTGCAGGCTCATAAACCTCTCTGATGAGTCCTGCCAGTGTTTTCTTAGATCCCACCGTTGAGACAAAGGAGCCACAGAATTCTTTCACCTCTTGTTGTCAGACAAATCCAATAGAACACAAGGTCAGAAGGGCCTGTACTTCTGAAGGTTGAAAGATTCTTTTCCAAGTAACCACATAAATTATTTGATTTTATCATTATATTCCACAGGAATCTCTCTTCATAATGCATTGCTTTCTATATGTAAGTAAATTTGGATCTTTTTCTTGTCTCCATATTTGGCTAAGCTTTGGATACAGCCCAGGATGTGAACGGACCTACATACCTTAGAAAAGCTGAGCCCATTTACTTCAAAAGAATTAGGAATCATGTAGTGTAATTGGACTTAAGATAGAGTACCCAAATGCCACGCATTGCATTTTCTTTCCAAATGGCTGGGTTTGTTTGTTTTTAAGTTATTACCATTCTGGAGCTAAGATTCCAGATTTAAATCTTGTACCTATTCCTTTAATTAAATCGCGAAGTCAGTTTATGTTTTCTCAATATTTTTAGTAGTGTCATGTTAACAGGAAAACTTTGAGATAGGATTTACATTTTCAGATACCTATTGAAATATTTCATTGTAATGAGCAAAAATATTTATAATATGTAATACTCAAAAGAAAAGGAACTTACCTACTTTGCAGATGCCATGCCTGATTAGAAGACAATTATCAAAGCTAATTACAGGGTTCCTGTGAGTTACTTTACAGGCTAGGGAAGAATTAAGTTTTCTAATTATAACGACAGTGGTGGACAAGCAGAGATCATTGTTTAAAAAAGAAAAAAAAAACATTGATTTGTTTGTGCTTCTTCCTTGTAATCGTAGTTAGGGTGGAAGTTGCTGTTGCCCCATTCCCTGGACACCTGCCTCTCAACAAAGGATCGGGGTCACCTCCCCACCCCCTACATTTAGATTCACCTTTTACTTGTATGTGTACCCCTTCTGCTCATTATACAGTTCTCCAGGGATCCAATTTTCCCTGAGTTAATCACCCACAGCCTTTTTCAGAAGTTGTTAGATTACTGTCTTTTCAAGGAATACACACTTTCTTAGGCTTTTAACTTTTCCCTAACTTTTGTTTCCTTATTTCTATTAAAAAGGGTAGCTCTTGGAGTCTCAGCACACTACCTTTAAAACTTTTTTGTTGAAATGTATCATACATGCAGAATAGTGCACCAATCCTAAGTATCCAGCTTGATGGATTTTCACAATAAACATACCCATCTAACCAGCACCCAGAAGGCCCCCTGTGCCTCCGGGTAGTCACCAGTTTCCCTCACACCCAACACCACAGTGTCATGCAACAACTCAGGGTAGTTTTGCCTGTTATATTTTATATAACAGGGAATCATATAGTATGTTCTCTCTTGTGTCAGATAGGACTTTTAAAACCAGAATCCCCCAAACTTGGACTGTGTCCACATAATATTGAATGATCAGATCAAATAGATATTTAGACAGCCACAGAACATGAGAATATTTTTTAATATACTTCTTTTAACTCTGACCTTGGGCAAAGTACTAACCACTTTTGCGTTCTGTTTTCCCTCTTATTAAAAGATACCATGTAAGTTGACCTGTCAACTAAGAAATAGCTTGCTACTTTAAAGTTACTGTATATAAAGAAAAAAATTAAGATGTAGAGGCCCCTTATTTGAGGAAGTAGAATAATAGAGAGGTGCTCCATGTGAAACAGCAACTAGCTGAGCATAACAACTTCCTCGTGGAGAGGCACGGCAGTATGCTGACTTCCTTGGCAGTTATCTCTGCCAGTTATTTTTCATTTATTATTTTCAAATAAAAATAGCATAATGGATATATATGATTGGGTTGTCTTTTTGTGTAATTGCTGTATTGCAGGTGTGCAAGATAGGTTAGATTAAGGCTTATTCCTCTTGTCATTACCTCTGCCTTGTCTGATTTGCTTTAATTGATTTCAAAATTACTGAAGATATCGATCAGATACCCTGGAGTATAGCTGGCTTGATTGTAAATTATTTACATCTGTTTTTCCTCTAACTAGTCTGTTAAGTGCCAGTTACCCCCATTCCTTAATCTAAAAGTGTTTCATTTCCCCATTCAAGCAGACTTACCTTAGTTATTCTAAGCAATTGAAACTTATGATTAAGATTTTTTTTTTCTCTCCATGGGACTTTTAGGGAGAATTTTTAAAAAACTAAAATACTGAATAACCTATAACCAAGTGTGCTTTATATAGAATGTGGGAATTGTTTTGTTCAGAGATTACCTCACATACTGATATAGTCCGTATAAGCTATTTAGTGGGCACAGAGATGGAGGAACTCCCCCCGACCACTGGGCAGGGTCTTTAGTCTTTGGATTTCAGGGTCCGTTTAATAGATTGTTGGTACCCAGTAAATATGAAGTGATATAATATTTGACATACTTAATAGAAAACCACAGTGAGTTCAAAATATTGTATAATTTTTTCATCTATTTTAAAATTGTGTAACTCACCAATAAATTTTGAACAGGCAGTTATTAAATATAATTAAATTGTAGGCATTCACACAACGGAACAAAGGAAAGCATTCTCAGCAAGTGAACAAGAGACTAGTGAGACAGCTAAAGAAAATTTCATTGGGGTGAAGGGTGGATTTTAGTAGTTTCTTTTAAGCATCGACTTCTAGAAGAATAATACAAGCATACATGAAGTATAACATGCCTTTAAAAACAAAGACAAGTGCTTATCTGTTAGTTGCTGTCTTTGTCCCAAAGTATACTTGTTTTAAGCAAGAGTACATGCTTCTACTACCTAAACTACACACTTACTAAATTTAGGTAGAATGCCAGGCTTCTTTGAACCTTCCACTTGCAGGGAAAACTTTGGCCTAGGAAATAGCAATAGAACATCAACACAATACAGTTGTATTGTATGGTTATTGAAACCTTTTAAAGTAAGTCTAAAGTTACCTATTTCTCTGTTGCAAGCAATTAAAAATCAGATGACTAATAGCCTCTTACATTTGGTTAGAGCTTTTTTCTTTAAAGTACTTGTAGACTGATCTCATTTGATTAGAACAACACACTGGTATTAGTCTGCTCTGACTGTCATAAGCAAATTCCATAGGCTGGGTGGCTTAAACAACAGAAATTTATTTCTCATAGTTCTAGAGGCTGGAATTCCAGATCAAGGTGCCAGTCAATATGGCTCCTGGTGAGGGCTCTCTTACTGGCTATAAATGGCCTCTTCCTTGCTGTGTCTTTGATACTTTCCTCGGTGCCTGTGCATGGAGAGAGACCCTCTCTCTTCCTCTTCTTATAAGGCCACCGATCTATCAGATTAAGACCCCACTCTTATGGTCTTATTTTACCTTTGTTACCTCCTAAAAGTCTTATCTCTAAATACTTCAATGTATGAATTTTGGGGGGACACAATTCAGTCCATTAACAACCCCTCTGAAGTAGATAAGAGATAGCTCAGTATATCTAAGGTATATTTCTAAGGTTAGAAAGCTGGTAAAATATTACAGCTAAGGTTCAAAAACAGTTATTTTTGCGCAACTCCATGCTTCCTTCCTTAGTTACAGGTATAGTTTGTCTGACAAAAAAAAAAAATTCCCTATCTCTCACAAAAATAGGGGTTACTAATCACAAGGAATCACCAAAATCAACTCCATGGCTTTTGTATGTTGCATATTTGTGGAAAATAGGATAGATTTTGACTGTTGAAGTTCATAAGAAGTGGACCCCAAGTCATGTAGCCTTAAAACTGCTGTCAGAAGTAATAAACTAAGTTTTTAAATGGTAAGTAAATTACAGCTGTAGTCACCCGGCTTTAGTTGTCTTTTCAGCATTCTTCATGGTTATGGTTGAAGTGCTGAATAAATGTCGCATTTTATATTTTACAGAAGAGGATCTAAGAAATATGGGACCAGTAGATGCTCAAGTATATCTTGAAGAAATGTGTTGGAATGAAGGTTGGGATTTTTTCTCTTGACTATAGTAAAGAAAAATATTACGGATTTTCTTTGAGAAGAAAAACTCTCATAGGATATTTGGAAATCTAAAAAAATAGTAATAGCTTGGCTTTCTAAATATATATATGTGGGTGGTTTTAGGAATATTTTTCATTCTAAACTTCAATTCTTGATGTCCCCCATATGACTCATTTCTAGTTACTTTTCTAGTCTAATTAGATGTTAGGTATAGAAGGTTTCATAAGGTTTTCTTTTTTAAATTACTTGGGTTTTGATTTACTTTCCATCTGTGTAATAGGGAAAGTAAAGTTAAAGAAGATAATTTTTTCCATCCTTCCTCTGTTGACATATGAGATGAATTCCTATTAAAATTTTTGTTTATTTTTATTTCTTTACATGGAATCATAAACTATCAGGGCAGGGCTTTTAATATTATACTCTTCTGCTTGGAGCTTGGTTTTTACCCTCCCCTTTTGATTTTATGTCAGGTGAAAAAGAAAAATCTGTCACTCCCTTTTACCTACCATGACGTCTTATCTTTTTCCCTCTTCTATACCTAGAATTTTATTTTATTTTATTTTTTATTTTATTTTATTTTATTTTTTTAAGTTTTATTTTAGAGAAAGAGAGTGCACGTGGAGGGAAAGGGACAAGCAGACTCTGCGCTGAGCCCGACACAGGGCTTGATCTCATGACCCTGAGATCATGACCTGAGGCGAAATCAAGAGTCAGATGTTTAACCAACAGAGCCACCCAGGCACCCTCTATTACTAGAATTTTACGACTTAAATCTAATTTCTCTGCTGTTCTAATAGTTTTCTGAATTGCTCTGGTTAGACACTTAAGTTCCTTCTTCTAAATAGAACCCATGTGAATATCACACATCCATGTTTCTCTGGGAAAATGAAGAAAATCTTACTATTTCTTAGAATTTTTATATACTTTAACCCTATAACTGTTGTTCAGCCTGCAGTAAAAATTTCCCTAGGGGTTTATAAAAATTGACTAATGAGTGTGGATAGGCAGAAGATAAACAGCCCATCCATCCATCCTGAAACCAAGTTTACTGGAATTTTTTTTTTTAAGAACTTTTTTTTTTAAGATTTTATTTATTTATTTGACAGAGAGGGAGAGAGAGAGAGAGAGAGAGGACACACAAGCAGAGGGAGCAGCAGAGAGAGAGGGAGAAGCAGGCTCTCCGCTGATCAGGGAGCCCGACATGGGGCTCGATCCTAGGACCCCGGGAACATGACCTGAGCTGAAGGCAGACGCTTAACTGACTGAGCCACCCAGGCGCCCCTGGAATATTTTATAATTTATCTTAGTGCTCTTAGGAAGGTGGATAATAGGCTGTTGACTTAAGAGGAGAATTATGTTTGTGCCTCTGGGCCACTCTGCTCCTAAACTGCCAAATGAAATCCTAGAGTATAAATTCTTATTTGGGCAGTGAATGATTGAGAAACTTGAGGTTTTGTGTAACTGGGGCTCCCAGGGTTTTATAATAGTTTCATCAGAGTAAACAAGAGCTGCTATGAAAGTAGAATATACTGGTGATACAGGCTTTAGTGGAAAGGCTTCTAGTTCATGAAGGGGACAGACTAGAACATGTTATTTATCAAGGAGACCTGCCCAACTAAATACATTTTTTGAAAATACAGTATTGCTATCTCATCAGCTAACATTGTGTGTGTTTAATCTCTTCTTAGACAAATTAGTTCTTTTTGCTGCAGCTGTTTAACATATTTTGTTTCCTCCTGATTCCTGATAATATGAAAATAGTCAAAACTGGTTTTGTATTTTTTCCTTCAGTAGCCTTTTAAAATAAGTTTTTATTTTAAATTAATATGGATTGGTGGTTCAAGCATCTGTTCAGTCAACAAATATAGTGAGCTTTCTTTCTTTTTTTTTTTTTTTTTTTAGATTTTATTTATTTATTTGACAGAGAGAGCACAAGCAGGGAAAGCAGCAGGCAGAGGGAGAGGGAAAAGCAGGCTCCCTGGGATCCATTACCTGAGCTGAAGGCAGACGCTCAACTGACTGAGCCACCCAGGCGCCCCTGAGCTTTCTGATACAAGTGAAAAAAACAAGATAGTGAAAGAAATGTACAACATGAAATTGTCAAGTTATAAATGTGTTACTATCCTTGGAATTTCCTTAAGTAAACGTGACAGTGAAGATATAGAAGAATCCTAACCACAGCCAATGAATCAGTTACTAGAAGCTTGAGTTAATCTTAAAAATTTAGGACATCCTGATACTTAAATTAAGGGTTTTTTATAAAGATGGAAATAATCCTTATTCTTATGAGAAAAAATACTGAGCAGCAAACAGCTGCATGAAGCCATTATTTCTGTGGGGATATTTATAAACTAATAAAGTTTTGCAATTGAAAAGAGCAATCTTGGCAGATGAAAATTCAATAAAAAGTGCGATCAGCTGGGCAAATAAAAAATTGTTTGAAGATTCCTTCATGGCCATTTTCAGAATAACCTTGGAAAGTGAAGATCCAGAGCAGGAGAAAAGTGGATGAAACCCTACATGATAGACATAGCCAAATTACGATAGTCTTGAGCCAAGGACAGTATGAAACAATGCATTTTATTACGCTTAAAAGCCATCCCTGAAGAACTGTTTAGAGTGGTTAACCTTTCCCCTTAGGGTTAGTCTGTTTTACAACTTGGTTATTTTGTCTTCAGTGTATTTAAAATGGTTTCTGTGAAGATATCACTTTGTTAAGTCATAGAATAATATAAGAAGAAATGTAACAAGATGTGAATTTTTAGTGAGTATTAACATTTGGAATCATCTATGACAAAACTCCACAGTAGCCCATGGTGGCCTCTGCATCATTTACTGAGCACATGTCACCTCAAATTGTTTCTCAGTGCTCACTGAGGTGGTAAAAAAAGAAGAGGGACATTTAGCTTAAGAAAACCAATGGTTAGAATATGTACACTTTTAGACAATTTAATAATGAAACAATTCACTTTTGAAATTGGATCAGACAGGGAAGCTATTAGCATTTTAAAATTCCAAGATTAAATTATTTTTCTTTATGGACAAAAAAGACATTGTGGTGAAAAATAAAAAGGAGGATTAGGTGAATGAATTCATGTTTTCCTTACTGGTAAAAGAAACATGTAAAGTTGGCTTATTTGTTAATTTTTCCAAGGCCATATTTGATTAGAGAACAAATACAAGGCAGTTGAATTTTTTCTTTTCTTTTTTTCTATTAGTGGCATATGATGAAACCTGAGTGTTAAGGAATAACGTTTGAGAATTGAATGAAGTTATTTGATGTATCTCTAATAAATTATGACTGTACAGTAAGCTGATCAGTAATTATTTTTCTTTTACAGTCACTTCTCAGTGACATTGAAATGGAATGACCAGTGGATCAGATTTTTTCAGTTAAAGGACATGAGCATTTCAGGTTCCCAAGAAGATGGTAGACTTAGTAAAATTTCCACCATTAGTAGGCTAAATGTTGCGCCGTATCGCCTCTGTTGGGCATCTCACTTCACAGAAATAGTGATACTGGAACAGAGTATCTAAATGTTGAACTTGATAAACAGTTAAGTTAGCAGGGCACCTGGGTGGCTCAGTTGGTTAAGCATCTGCCGTCGGCTCAGGTACTGAGGATCGAGCCCCGCAATAGGGCTCCCTGCTCGGGGGGATTCTGCTTCTCCCCCGACCCCCACTCGTGTTCTCTCTCTCTCTCTCTCAAATAAAATCTTAAAACAAAACAAAACAGTTAAGTTAGAGTTTTCTCTAAAAGAACATATTCCAGGCAAAAGCATGTTGCTCTACAGTAAAACATGGAAAGCTATTTCTCTCTTTCCTTCACAGTAGTATTTTTGACCGATACATTGTTGAGAGGAATGTAAAATTTATATGGATCTTAAGAAAACAGAAGACTTCAAATAAATGTCCTGGGTCGCTTCTGAGCATCTGCTCTCCCCTCAAGATCTTTGGGCTATTGATTTGTAACTTTAGCCCTCTACAGATCTCTACAGATCAAGATTTTTTGGTAGATAATTTTTAGAAATACTGCCCCATACAAGAATTTGTTTCAAGTTCTCATTTAAGTGTGTTTTATACTTGCATGTTTTGCAATTTCTGTGAGATAAACTGCATTTTTTAAAAAGTTGTTGAAATAGTTACAAGCGTTTGAGGCATTTTGTTTTTTTGTTTTGTTTTGTTTTGTTTGTTTTTTTTACAGATGATCACTCTTTTTCTCTGAGTTGCCGATGTGGTGGAAAATACAGTGTTTCTAAGGATGAAGCAGAAGAAGTTACCCTGATTTCTTGTGATACATGTTCACTAATTATAGAACTCCTTCATTATGGCTGAAATTGTTCACTAAGTGGGATCCTTTAACTGTGTATTCAGACATGTTGAAGAGAGCCCATTCAAGTAAATGTATAAAGCTGATAAAAAGAAGTAGGATTCTTTTTTTGGTCAGCTTTTATTTGCAGAGAAAGTATAAGACTGTCAAGCAAGGGCCACCCCAGATTAATAGAAAATTAATTTAGTTACTTATATGTATTTATATTTTATATTTCTAGATCACCAAAAAAAAAGGACTTGTATTATAAGTTATATTTTGTGAATTCCCATCTGAGAACTTTGTTATTTGGTCCATTTTTCCTTGGTATAAGAATTTTCCATTTCTTTAAGCATGTCTCCTCTTATAATGGGTCACAGTATCATCATGTTTCTTTATAGTTACTGAGTTTCTGAAGTAACATGACATTTCTAGCTGCTAAAGTTACAGGCCTATTGTACAAGTATCTCAAAGTCTCAAGTCATTAGGATTAAATTATAATCTTTGTGAATAACATGTGAGCCTAGTACTCCCATAATGAGGGCTGGATATGGATATTCATGAAGTTATTTCAAAGTTAATAAAGAAGGTAAAGTGGCAACTGTAGAAAGGATAGCTTTGGAGTGAAAAGACTTGACTCGTCCTGACACTATATTTCCAGATTCTTCGTGTGGCTACATTAAAGGGAATAAAGCTTGAACACTGCCATCTTCAACTTTAAATGTAACTTAGGAAATGGTAGCTTTAAAAAATAAATAAATAAATTTGATACAGATGCATTATTTTCCTTTTTATTTCAAAGTACTAAGTATTAATTCTTGTATTTATGAATAAGGAACCACACTGCATTGCTGGTATGATCAAATGGACTTTTATAATGTTATTATTGATTATAATAGACTCTAAAGATTTTATTTTTCTGTATATTTGATACTTTATGTACAGTATAAGTCAGGACTCATTTAAAAAAAAATTGAGGAATCCTTTATGGGATCACTGGAACTTTATTACTTAATTTCAAATGAGTGAACCAAGCATGTGTCATAGCAGCTTTTTATTAGGTTGAACCCATGGTATTTATTATTGGTTTGGACTTAAAAGACTAGTTACTACTCTGATGTGTAAATGTAGCAAAAGTATGAGGCATATTCAAGAAAAGATTACTTTCGTTATAGCTATAAAACCAAAAATTCAGAAGTGAGGTTGTCATCCAGGTTTTTTCCCTAAAAATATTTTTATATCGGGGCGCCTGGGTGGCTCAGTCGTTAAGCGTCTGCCTTCGGCTCAGGTCGTGATCCCAGGGTCCTGGGATCGAGCCCCGCATCGGGCTCCCTGCTCTGCGGGAAGCCTGCTTCTCCCTCTCCCACTCCCCCTGCTTCTGTTCCCTCTCTCGCTGTCTCTCTCTCTCTGTCAAATAAATAAAATCTTTAAAAAAAAAAAAAAATTTTTATATCTATCATAAAATTTAGATGACTTACTTTTTTAGATTTGAACACTGCCATCTTCAACTTTAAATGTAACTTAGGAAATGGTAGCTTTAAAAGAAAAATAATCTGAATACAAATTTAGATGACTTACATTTTTATCCATATATTGGAACTAATAGAGCTTGCAGTACGTGTCGTTTATTCTTTACATATAACAATTACAAATGATTAAAACTAAGTAGCAAATAGTTTATTAGTAAGTACATGGTTTCAGTGGCAATAATAAATTCACTTGGAGAGAAAAATCAGAACAATAAATTCTTGCTAATCGTCAGAAAATCTGTGGCCATTAGGGCTGTCACGTAGAAATCCAAAATCACTCAGAGGCCAAATCTGTAAAATTAAAATGTGATTGAAGACAGTTAATGAAAGTGTTATATCATCATCATATTCCCTTTATTCATCCCTTTTCTTTGTGCCATATAAACACTTTCTCCTTATTTTTAGTCAAGAACAAATTCTCTATACCAAAATAAGACTTTAGAAAGTAAACTTGTATGTGCATATGTATTTAAACTCTAAAGTTTGGAATGCTGATATGTTATACAAGAAATTATATGTGTATGGTATGTGAATATATATGTATGAATATGTGTGTCTGTTTTCTTTTACTACCCTCAAAGTTAACTGTAAGCCTACGTATTTAAATATAACTTCTGCATAAGTATAAAGAATCCTGCAGATTATCCCACAGCCCCAAGTATTCATGTGTTTTTCTTCTTACTGTTGTGGCAAAAAGGAGGAGCCAGTGAAAATAATCATCTTTCCTACGAGTCCTACATTTACTGTAACCATGGTAAGTCAATGTACTTAACTGGGATATCCGCACTTAACAGTGTGGTTTGACTACACTGCTCTTCTGCAAATGCATATTTATTTCCAAGATACAAATATAGTTGTACAAGTTGTATGAGAAAGAATTACATTCTGGAGGTTTAAACTAAGGGCTTCTTATAGCTAAGGTAGTTTGGACTTTATTATTCAAACAAAAAATTACTCTTAATTACCTGTCTCAGTGGGGAAAAAGGTAATGTTTATAGCTATGAAGGCCAGCGTGTGCCTAAAATGTAGTCGCTGCAACAGTTAAGTCCACTGACAGCCTGAATATTTCAAAGTTCATTTTGGAAGAAATTGGTTTTTGTTTTTTTTTTCCAGCTCAGAGAAGAAAACCTACATTTTAAGCAGAAAATAATACCTTGAAAAAGATACGTCCTCTTATTAGTCCATATGGAATAGGTCCATAATACCTGGAATCTGTAGAATTCTGTAGATTATCACCTTCTAACCAAACATGACCTGTTGGCACCTAGAATTAGAGAAGATAGCAGCCCCTTTAAAAAACAAAAACAAAAAAACAAATTTGGGTACTATAAATAAAAAGCATGTCTTCTGGTAGTAGGGAGAAATGTCCTACTAAAGTTCTTTTTTATAAAACACATACAAACCCTATGATTTGTATTTTTGCTTTTATTTCTTGCACAATAAAAAATCTTTTACTAAATAACTAATATTAGTAATGTTAAGATTTCATCATTTTAAAAGACCTATCTTTTTTGCCACATGGTTCCCAAACATTAATTTGTTACACAAACCCCAAACTGAGGTTATAAGAGATCAAAACAGTGTGACAGGGTCATTAATTTAATAGACTTCAAAAGAGGTCATTAGGATGCTGACTGAAAATGTGCCCTCCTGTCTCTGGAACAGCAGAAGCAGGGCAGCCACTCAACTCAGCAACATCCTGGGGCCAGTACCACCGCCAGACCTATTAGAGTGCTCATGATGAACTAAATGGTAATTGATTCTGACATCAATTACAAATAATCTCATCATTTTATTGGAGTGGGCTTGTCAGAATTCTAATTAAGATCCCTGTTCTGCCTTTGTACAGGCCATATCTTCAATGCATTATACTTCAGTAATGACCATCAGGAACTAGAAGGACCTATTATAAAATCATCAGTTGTAAAATTAATGATGGTGACCTACTGAATAAAAGACCCTATCTCCTATATTGTCCTATGTATTAACTGGTAAATAACGTTAAGTTTACATTTTTACTCAATGTCAACCATAAGAATATTTAGAACAGAACATGTTACCTTAAAAAAAATGCGCTCTGTGATATGAAACATTTGCCCATTAATCTATTCTATATAAACCTAAAAAATTACTCTGCAGCAGTAATCCTTAAAGTAGCATTTTACAAGTTATTTTATAGTTTTGTTACCCAAGAAAGTTGAATTATTGACCAGAACAAGATGATCTACTGGGAAGGAATTTCACTTTTCTTTTGACTGGCTGTTTATTACTTGGGTACCTTATGTGAAGAAAAATACTCCTACTGGGTTAAATAAGAAATGACTGCAATTTTACAAAATGTTACAAATTACTGCTTTTTAAAGACTTTTTTAGAGCAGTTTTAGGTTCACAGCATGATCGAGAGGAAGGTACAGAGATTTCTCACCCATCTCCTGTCTCCACGCATGCATAACCTTCCCCACTATTGACATCCCCTACCACAGTGGTGTATATTTGTTATACCTGGTGAACCCACATCAACATCATCATCACCCAAGGTCCAGAGTTAACTTAGGGTTCACTCTTTGTGTTGTACATTCTATGGGTCTGGACAAATGTATGACATGTATCCATCATTATAGTATCAGAGAGTATTTCCACCGCCCTAAAAACCCTGTGTGAGCTGCCTATTATTCATGACTCCCCCCCTCCATCCCCCATATTACCTTTTGGAAAAATAAATGTATACAAGCATGTAGAATCTGAATTTCACTTTACATCAGAGCTTACATAATTTTGGAATGTCTTATGTAGAAATATTTGTCCAAAACAAGTTATTTTCATTTACATACACTTAAATGTTAAATCTATTTGTAGAGAAAGAACTTAAGTTTCCTGAAAGAGTATCACATGCTATAAGATCACTTTTTTCCCCCCACTATTAGTGGAACTAAGTTATAGGTTCTAGGGCCAAAAGCAAGACTAATTCCTATCTGTATAAGTGGATTTATGTACAGTCAACCTTATTGTTCAGGTAGAAAAATGAATCCATCTCAGGTCACAGATGAAAAAAAAAAAAACCAAAATAGTGTATTTGGAAAAGCCATGTGTCATTAACATAGTCTCAAGTGCCACTATGGGAGAAGCTATAATATGGACATTTTATGTTTAAATTTCCATAGTTTCTCCTTAATATGTGTTTGTTTCTGAGTTGTAAAAAATATGTAATAAACCAAGATCCAATATACATTCCGTTTCTTCATGAAGCTCTCCCCAATCTTGCCTGCCCATACCAAATACTCTTGATGGTTGAGAGCACTTACTATATAAAGTCTGCCTTGCCTGGGTCCCTGTATTATAACATCTTATTAACCTGCTTGGCTTTTGTGTAAGTCTATTATTTTATGACCAAATAAGCCAATAGACCATAATCGTGTCGTGATCTTAATTCTTTACAACACCTAAGCCAAAACTGGAAGTCCGATATTTGGTGGTATTTATTATTAATGTAAGTATAAATTCTTACAAAGCACAATCACTTTTGTATGACTTTTGAATTCTTCCAAATTAGCGAAATAAAGTGATGAAGTGTTATCTCTGGTAATAAATTCCGTTCTGTACTGGTTAATAATAAAATTATAACATTCCGTTCTGTACTGGTTAATAATAAAATTAACCAGTACAGAATGGAATCTGGAACATATTACCAGAAGCCTTTGGAAGAGTATGACTCAGCTATCTTGACCTAGTCCTTGATTGCAACAGGTGGAACATAAAGAAGGAAATAGTAGTGCAAGCCAGTATATATACATGGCGTTCCGGTTTCTTTAAAAAAAAAAAACAAAAACCAAAACACTCATTTGATCCTTAAAACAATCTGTGAAGTACTATTATTGATAGTTAATAGAAGTAGGTTCAAATATGGGGCATGCTAATTCCCATTTATCTGAAGCCTATACATTCTAATACCCATGCATCCATTTATAGTAAAGGAAATATCCTCTACCTCTCAGACTTGGTGCTTGATAGAAAGTACACAAATCAAGGAAACAGCCTCATCATCAATGGAACCTTTAATAACAGCTTCTCTATAAACAGGAAAACCTCTAAGTTGGATCTTTTAAATCAAAGCAGTCACTTTTGCTGACCTACTTGCCAACTACTCAGTGTCCAGTAAAAAATTCATGATGTTGAAATTATTCCGCTTATTTTTGGTATAGAGTAAGAGTGTACACTTTAAAAATCAATTTTTTAGAGGTATACTTTATATAGTGTAAAAAGCACTCATTTCAAGTTTGACACTAGTTTTGGAAATGTGCACACCTACATAACTGCTAATTACAATCAAGGATGTAGAACATTTTCATCATGCCGAAAAGTTCCCTCCTATGCCAGTCAACCTCCCATCCCTATACCTGGTACCAGGCACCTAGTGAGATCTGTTACTAGAAACTAGTTTTACCTGCTTCTAAATTTAATATAAATAAGATTGTACTACACATATCTATTTTGTGTCTGGCTTTTGTTCATTTTTTTATGATTAATCCAGTTGTATGTATCAATCATTCATCCCTTTTTACTTCTAAGTAGTATTCTATTGTAAATTACAATGTTTGCCCATGAATCTGTTGATGGCTATTTTTCTTTGCAGTTTGGGGCTGTTAAGAATAAAGCACTCTAAACATTAATATGTAAGTCCATTTCTTTTCAGTAAATACCAAGGGGTAAAATTTCTAGGCCATAAGTGTATGCCTACCCTTAAACTTTTCCAAAATAATTAAATCATTTTACACTTGCAGCAGCAATGTATGAGTATTCCTGTTGCTCCACAACCTTGGTATTTTCCTTTTGAAAAATTTCTGCACTTCTAGTAAACTGTTGGTGTCACATTGTGGTTTTCATTTGCAGTTCTCTGATGAACATTTTTTTCTTGTGCCTATTAGTGTATCTTTTGTGAAGTGTCTATTAAAATATTTTTCCTTATTTTTAAAATGGGTTGTTTTCTTACTCATTTTAAGAATCCTTTATCTTGAGTATAAGTCCTGTGACAGGTATTACAAATATTTCCTCCTAGTCTGGGTCTTTTTAATTTTTTTGCCATTTCCAATGTATTGTAAAGCTATACAGTGTTTTCTAAGTTCTGTATATTCACTTGGTTCTTTTTGATATTTACCATTTCTTTCCTCATTATGTTCATCCTTGAGATCCTTGAAAATATTTAGATTTGGTGTTTTAAAGCATGTGTCTGTTAATTCCATTACTTCTGTTATTTCTGGATCTATTTAATTGATTTTTCTTCTGGTTATGGATTACACTTTCTTATTTTTTCACATATCTTGTAGTTTGTGACTGAGCTGGACATTGACTTGTTGAGTGGATTCTGTTTTTTTTACAGCGGGTTGAATGTTGAAGAGGTCTGCTTGTTTTGGGGGAGGCAGATAAGTTAGCTGTGGATCAGCTTATTCCTTTCAAGCCTTGTTTTTAAAGCTTGTCAGGTTGGGTGTATCTCACACTGTACTCTTAGGGCTACTTTAGGCATACTACTAAGTAAGGCATGATATTCAGGGATCTCTACTGAATGTGCAGGATATTCAGTAAGATCTGTCCACTCTGGCTGGTCAGAACTCCAGTGGCTCTTAGCCCTGTGTGAGTTCTGGGAATTGCTCAGCTCCCCACTCATTCTTTGCTCAGCTCCCCACTCATTCTTTGCTCAGTCTCTACGTTTCATTGTAAGCAGGCACAATTTAGTATTCAGCTCAAAAGCCAAGAGAACACCTAAGGAGATTTATAGTGATCATTCGGTAGCTCTGTTTTCCCAAGTAGTCTGATCCATAAGTTCCAACCACTTAAACTTCCCTCTATACCAATCTGTCTCTTCAACTCAGCAAAACCACTATGCTTTGGCTTGAATTTTACTTCAGTACCTTGTGAAACACCTGACTCGCAGCAGGAGTTGGGGCAAGTATAGGGCTTGCCTTGTCTACCCTCTTTTTAGGGATCTGTCCCATACTTCCTGCTATGCATTCTCTGAGAACAGCTGTTTTACATTTTTGTCCAATTTTCTAGTTCTTTATGGCAGGATGGCAAGTTCAGCATCAGTTACATCATCATTACTAGAAACAAATGTTCAAATTATCTAATTTTTAAAGTCTTTATTATTTTTCTTAGCATACCTCATAACAATATGAAGAGAATCCTTACGGTAAAAACTGAAAGTTTTTGATGTAAGGTAAAGTGTGCCTTTGGCATCTCTCTTCACCTTGAGTCCCTTTCAGTTGCATCCCCTGCATGTTTTTGTTCTACCCTTTCTCTATCAAAATCTCTAGAAAAGATCTGCCAAACTCAGCATGCAATTATGTATAAATAAGGAAGTTCACTATGGTATTGCTTGTATCTCAAAATTGGCAAAAGTATAAATATTCCTCAGTAGGTGCAGATCAAATAAAATATGGTTCATTTATATAACAGTAGACAGCTGGTTAAAAAAAACTAGTAGATTTACATGAATACCATCAGTGAAAAAAATAAGTTACACTGCAATATGTATAAATGTTTAAAAGAAATCCACAAAAACATATTATTTCAAAATTTACATTTTTATGACCAGTATATACTACTTAGATAATTTAAAAATGGATATAAACCTAAACTTACCATGCAGTTATGTCCCGATTAACCCATCATAAGTTGAAAATGCAGTTGACCCTTGAACACAGGGGTTGGGGTGCTGATCCCCTACCCTCCCACGCCAAGTCGAAAATTCCCGTATAACTTCTGCCTCCCCCAAAACTTAACTATTAATAATCTGTTGACAGGAAGCCTTACTGAGGACATAAACAGTCGATTAACACGTATTTTATATGTATTATATACATATCCTTAAATAAGCTAGAGAAAAAATATTCAGAAAAATCATAATGATGAGAAAATACATTCACAGTACTATAGTATAAAAAATCCACATGTACATGGACTCACGCAGTTCAAACCCCTGTTGCTCATGGGTCGACTGTATTTTAAGTCAAAAATGCATTTGATATACCTAACCAACTGGCCATCATAGCTTAGCCTAGCCCACAGTAAATGTGCTTACAACATTCGTATTAGCCTACACTTGAGCAAAATCATCTAACACAAGCCTATTTTACAATAAAGTGTAGAATATCTCAAGTAATTTATTGAATACTGAAAGAAAGTGAAAAACAGAATGGCTATATGGGTACAGGATGGTTGGTTGTAAATGGGTCACATTACCCTCTTGATGGCATGGGTGACTAGAAGCTGTAGCTCACTTGCTGCTTCCCAGCAACATGAGAGTATCATACTGCATATCAGCCCGGGAAAAGATCAAAATTCAAATTCTGAAGTACAGTTTCTACTGAATATGTATCGCTTTTGTAGCACAATAAAGTCAAAAAAATCTTAAGTCAAACCATCATAAATTAGGGACTGTCAGTGTGTACACACACACACACACGTTATCTTAATGTGGCTATCCTTTTCAAGTGATACTTGTACTTTTTTTAAAAAAAGAACATGGTCCATCACAATACAGGTTAGGAAGAGCTTTGTTGAATTAATTTTTTTTTTTTTTTAACCTTTGCTAGTGTGGAAAGAGAAAGACCTAACTTCCAATCTATATAGGTTTGCTTTTTTGTATAGTATAAGTAAATGACTGCAGTTAGCAGTATCGTCACCAGATCTCTGGATTACTAAAATATTTGTCTAGCTAAGAACTCATTTCTTTAAATAAACATAAAGTAAACACATTTTTGGTATGGGTCTGAAATTCAAAACTTGACCTTTCTGGTACAGACTGAGGCAAAAAACCGAACAAAAATTTCCTTTCTTACTCAAAATGCAGTTATTGTCTCTGGGATTAAATTACTGATTATCACTGAATTGAAAATTCAAACCAGAGGAAAAAAATTCTATAGCAATATTATACTATTAATAGATTAAATGGTAGTTTAAAATGTAGACTCCAATAAACTGATTTGTAATAAATGTTTGCAAATTACAAAAAATGGAAATCCCTAATTCTATGCCTTTGTTCGTTACTTCTCATAACCAAAACTTTAAATGGTTAGATTACTTTTCCTTTTCATACCTTTGTCAATCTGTTATGCCAAACTTGAATGAATCTGTGAAACTGAGTAAGAATATATGAATATGTTTATAGTGAATACCACATAGGAATTTTTACTTTGGCTCTAATGTGAATTTTCCCAGGGTCTCAGGACTTACTCTAAGGGCTAAATTTTAAAGCATTAAAAGAACCCTTAAATCATTCTTGTTTCTCCTTTCTACGTCAGAGGTTTACTTCCTGATGTATGATAATACCTAATCTCAGGGCTGGACAAAAGAATCAAGCCTCTAGTTCTTAACTATACTTAACAGAGGTCTAGTTAAGTGCCTCCTTTATAGTACAAGCAACAAATGTAATTGCCTCATGGCCTGCGGGTGTCCATTTAACAAAAGAGGCTTTGTGAACCAACCCACAGGTGTTACTTTTCTCGATTCAAATGAAATCTGATGCAAGAGTCCACAATATCAGATAACACATTTACTAAACTGCAATCAAACTCATTTATTTAAGCAAAAAATACCTAATTAAGAAAAAGATCCTACTGAAGAATAAGATATTTGTATGTCTGACCTTCCAAAAATTTCAAAAAACAGAAAATTCTAATAACAGGTTGATTTTTTTAATGAACCCTTTCTTTGCCAGGTATTTTATAACTTACAACCAACAAAGGTAGGAGGGTATAAAGCCAAGGAGAGGGGCAAAGTTTTTGGAATCTTTTTTTTTTTTTTTTTTTAAGATTTATTTATTTGACAGAGAGAGAGAGGGAGAGAGAGCACAAGCAGGGGGAGCAGCAGAGGGAGAGGGAGAAGCAGGCCCACCGAGTAGGGAGCCCGACACAGGGCCCGATCCCAGGACCCTGGGATCATGACCCGAGCTGAAGGCAGACGCCCAACGACTGAGCCACCCAGGCGCCCCTGGAATCCTTTTTTGACATGATTATTTTTCCTTTTCCTGAATTATAAAGGAAGAGAGGGACACACATTTTATGAAAGCAATCAGAGAAAGCCTTGTTTCTTTTTGGCAAAAGCAAATGGGGGTGATCTATCAGTAACACATTATTTAATCTTAAGAGTATTTATTTCATTTTCCACACATATTTTAAAGATTTTGTTTTGGGTCTCATGGAATGATAAATGTGAAATATAAAAATGCATAATTTCCCTACCCTGGAAAAATGTCCACATGATGAATGTACATTTCATTTTATATGTCATTTTACTCTAACAATGCCCATAAAATTGTTTTTTATGTTACTATCTTCCAGGTAAGCAGGATCAAGTCAAATTACTATCCCATTATGTGGCTAATGTATATTCTGTTTAATCATGACTTACATAACCAAAATGCAGCCATGGTAAGATGCTGTGGACACAAACTATTGGAAAGAATAACTGGAAAATGAAATAATTTATTATATAGTTCTAAAAGAACTTCATAAAACCTGGTATTGTATGATTCATGCAAAAGCAAAATTAGAAACACCATCAATCAGTAATTTTTGGAGTTTACTCTTCCTATAACACCAATAAAAGCTATAAACAAAGACATATGTCAAAAAGTGAAGCACTGAATCCTCCTAGGGGCAATCAAGTAAAAGAGCTCTGGATAACACAAGGCAGAGAAAACGTTATTAGTCTTTCATTTAAAAAAATGGGAGTCTCAAGTGCCAGTTATCAGTATCCTTGACAGCAAAACTCAAGGAACAGTTTCACTAACATTGTATTTGACATTCTTCTTGGCACAACTTCTTGCCCACATTTGCCTACCTGAGTAGAATATCTGGAGTCCTGATGGTGGTACTCCCAAATGCTAGATGCATGACAAAGGGATTAACATTTATAAGGACCAGGCATGGAACAGTTAACACTGATTATTTCAATGCGTGCTATTTCTGTGTAGTCTTATTACTCTCCTATCTGCATTATTAAATGGGACTGTTATTGTCATTCCCTACTTAAAAATGGTGCTACCTTGGGTTCATTAGCCAATTATCACCAAAGAGGAATTTCACCAAAGTTCCAATAGGCTACAACTCCAGCACTAGGGTTGGAGTAATGATGGGGGATGCTTTTTACTAACATTCTTTCATTATCAAGCATCTCCCTGCTGAATAGATTTAGAGCTTAATCTTAGACCTGCTCATTCTCATAGCTATTGCAAGCCAAGCTCCTTCATCTTTCCCCCAAGTACTCTACCTCCATCCAGCCTGAAGAGGAATTTCTGATGGGCTCTTTAAGTATGGTGGTTAAAGATACAGTCCACAGAGTAAGAAGAGTCATGAGTTCAAAATGTAGCTCTGCCACTTACTAGGTAAGTACCTTGGACAGGTTGTTTAAACCTCATCTATATAACTGGGATTAATAAATGCCTTACAGAAAAATTCTGAGAACCAAATGAAATAACACATAAGGCTCCTGGCACCCAGTAAGCACTCACTAAATATTAGCTATTGTGATTAGCAGTTGTCCCAGCTGCTGGTATGAATGGTGTCTGCTGGGCATTCTTTGTTCCTGGTTTCCTATGCTGTCTACCCAGTTTTCTGCAAAGTGAACCATGCTTTGCAATTTCACTTTGTTTTTGATAGTTTCTTTTACAATGTATTCAATTATATAGTTCTGGTACTAGCCAAGACTTGAATTCAGTATTATTAAAAATGTACATTAACTGTGAATAGATGCCATATTATGTAGCAAAGACTATCATTTTTATTCCTTTTTTTTTTTTTTTAAAGATTTTATTTATTTTTTGACAGACAGAGAGGGAACACAAGCAGGGGGAGTGGGAGATGGAGAAGCAGGCTTCCTATGCGGGGCTCAATCCCAGGACTCCGGGATCATGACCTGAGCCGAAGGCAGACGCTTAACGACTGAGCCACCCAGGTGTCCCCATTTTTATTCTTTTAACAGGCATCTTAAGCAATGTTTATTAAGTATCAAATGCTTAGGCTCTTCCTTATGAAGCATTCACTTCTTCAGAACCATCTACTCACTAGTCAGAAGGTATATTGAGGGGGGATGTGTTGGGACTGAAGCCAACAAATATCCCTTTCCATCACAGCCATCTAATATTAATGTACCAATCCTACAGTATTTCTTTCCCAGGACAATGGATTATTTTGCTCTTCTTTTTTGTTCTATGTGTAAAATAATTTACCTGTTTTGTTTTTGGATTAGTACTTAAAAGAAGCATCTTATATTCTCATTTCAAGACAATCTCTGTAGCTTCATTTTAATACAGCCTAATGTACACTCTGGTTCTTTTTTTTTTTTTTTGAAAGATTTTATTTATTTATTTGAGAGAGAGTGCACAAATGGGGGAGAGGCAAGGGGAGAAGCAGACTCCCCACCAAGCAGGGAGCCCAACATGGGGATCTATCCCAGGACCCCGAGATCACAATCCTAGCCAAAGGCAGACGCCCAGCTGACTGAGCCACCCAGGCAACCCACACTCTGGTTCTTCCAAAAGATGAGCCTAACTTAATGAAACACAGGGTATTTCAGAGAGTAGTAGAATGTAGTGGTAGGTATGCAAATAATGAGTTTTCTCATGCTCTCAGAAAAAGTCTAAGCAGTTCGTAAATACCATATCATACAAGATATGTAATATTATGTTTCCATGAAAATTTTGATTCACAGGACTTCAAATAATTCTTCCCAACGTCAAAACTCATCCCTATATGGAATTATGTCTATAGATGAATGAATGTAGTCCTACGGCTCCTATACATAACTGCTTCATATAGAGATTGGCTAAAAAGCTGACTTGACACCTGAAATGGTATTAGAAATAGAACATCCAGGGTAGGAAAAAGTCTCTACTCCAAAGAGGAAATAATTACAATGAAATATGTAGATCTGTTTGTATTTGATTACCACTAATGCCTTAAAAAAAAAAACCAAACATTATGTTGCATTTTTTGACAGATACTTCTACTTGTGTTTTATTTATAAAAACCACAACTCAAATGCACCATGCCCTATTAGTTATTTAGAATGAAATCTAACTTTGTGAATATAAAATTCCCATTTAGACAAGTGGGTGACAGGTAACATTTTTCTGTAATGATGTAAGGTACAAAAAGAATAGCTGAAGATCTTTTAAAAATAAGATTGATCTCTGAGGGCTGAGAGCACCAAAACATTGTTTTAACTAAGAGACTATGAAAACACATTATGGACATCAAGGAGGGAATAGTACAGCATCCAAATGTCATTTTGGAAAAGCATTTGTCTTTTTTCCCCACTTCTTATATAATTGCCACTGTATTGATTTAAAATACAGGGACGCCTGGGTGGCTCAGATGGTTAAGCATCTGCCTTTGGCTCAGGTCATGATCTCAGAGTCCTGGGATCGAGTCCTGCATTTGGCTCCTTGCTCAGCAGGGAGCCTGCTTCTCCCTCTGCCTGCTGTTCCCCGTTTCTGCTCTCTCTCTCTCTGACAAATAAATCTTAAAATAAATAAAATACAGTCTCTCTTAGGCTTATTAGATAGGCTATATCTTCTCTCCATTTCCCAAATTAACATCTCTCCCAGCATCTTATCATGTACCACCTACTCCTATTGCTAAAGCCAGAAACCTGGCTCAATTTTAAGCCCTTCAATTCCATTTCTTTCAGCATCCAATCCTGTCTAGATATTTCCTTAATCTTTCTCCAAACTTTGTACTGCCTTCCATTCTTAATGTTATTATCTTAATTATGTCCTATAGCCTATTAACGGGTCTCTCAGCCTTCAAACCTTCTCTCCTACTAGGAGTCTCTCCTACTCCAAACCTTCCTCTATTAATCTGTACTAATATCAGAGTGATCTTTTATTTTTATTCCTTTACAAGAATTTAATACATATATATTTTTTAAGTTTTTTATTTTAAGGGTGATTTTTAAAAAGCTAAGTCTGATAACGTTATTTCCCTGCTTGAGACATACAAGGAACCGAGCCCTGTTTACCTTTCATTTTTATCTCTCTTCACTACCCGCCCCTCCCCACTATGTGTTCTGGACATGAGAACTTACTTTTGGCAGCTGCCCAAATCACAATGCTATACTCCCCCTTCTAGACCTTATGAATATACTGCTTGCTTTGATCAACTCCTACTTATCCTTCAGAATTTCAACTCAGGTTTTACCTCCAATCTGGAAAAGCCCTTTTGACCCCAATCTGGATAAATATCGTCTCGTGTCTTATCACAGTACCCTGTATATAATTCTATTACATCATATTATAATTTCTTGTCTGCTTCTCCAACTTGGCTACAAGCTTCTAAAGCTGAACTGTCCATTATGGTATCTGCTAGTCACACATGTGGCTATTTAATTTTACAAATTATATAAAATTCAAATTCAGTTCTTCAGACACACTAGCCATGTGTCCTGTGCTCAGCAGTCACATATGCCTAGTGGCTATCATACTGGACCGTCCAGATACAGAATATTCCACTTTTGCAGAAAGGTCTATTGTATAGGACAACTGCAGGCAGACTTACCTCCTCTGACATGGTTCTGGCCCTCAAGTAAGTGCTCAGTATTTGTGGAATTAATAAATGCATAAATAAATAAAAGGAAACTTGTGAAGTTAATGTCTGGCAAATTTTGCCCACCCCCACAGCTTGCTGAGGGGCATTTAAGTCTTCTCTTCCACCCCATCTCCCTGCCCCCTAAGTCCAGTGGTTGTAGCTGCTTCTGAGCTTATCCTTAAAGATGCATGCTGGGATTTGTTTGGGGTTAGGTACAACATTTGTACTTAGGGTCACAAGTCCATATTGGTCTATCTACCTACACCTACTTCAATTTTCTTTAGAAGTCAGGTCAAATTTCAAGTCTCTTCAGATGACAAAGTTTCTCTAATCCTTCCTGATTTAGAGATTCATATATACAATGTGCAAGAAGTAGGTCAGAATCTTAAGTTGCATCTTAGAATTTTAAATTACTCACCCTACAGTTTTAAAGAGACAAATCTGTCGGCACTTCATGTGTTTGGTGGGGATGCCGGCACTAGCTGTAACAAACTAAATGATTACCACATTATTTTTTCTTTTCTTCTTCTCTTTTTTTTTTTAAAGAAAGGGAGGACTAGAGAGGGGGAGAGGGGGAGAGAGAGAAGCTGAAGTAGGCTCTATGCCCAGTGCGGAGCCCGACGTGGGGCTCAATCCACAACCCTGAGATCATGACCTGAGCCGAAATCAAGAGTCCGATGCTTAACCGACTGAGCCACCCAGGCGCCCCGATTCCTACATTTTCTTACAATAGTTACAACAATTCTAATGCAAGAGGAAAGCACTCATACATGTAGGTTAGCAGTACAGTGGCTTGTAATGCCAACAGTTTCTTGCTAATTTATAATCTTCAACTGTCTTATAACATGCATACCTATTTTCGTTTATTAAAGATTTATTTGAGAGAGCACGAGTTAGCAGGGAAGGGTGGGGTAGAGGGAGAGACAATGCCAAGCAGACCACCTGCTGAGCATGGAGCCCAACGTGGGGCTCCATCCCACAACCCTGAGATGATGACCTGAGCCGAAATCAAGAGTCGGACACTTGAGTGCTTGGGTGGCTCAGTTGGTTAAGCGACTGCCTTCGGCTCAGGTCATGGTCCTGGAGTCTCTGGATCGAGTCCCGCATCGGGCTCCCTGCTCAGCAGGGAGTCTGCTTCTCCCTCTCCCGCTCCCCCCTCTTGTGCTCTTTCTCTCTCTCAAATAAATAAATAAAATCTTTAAAAAAAAAAAAAAGAGTCGGACACTTAACCAACTGAGCCACCCAGGTACTCCATGCACACCTACTTTTACATGTTATTCCTCCTTTCTATTCTTATTTAGGTAGATGATAGTTTAGTAGAATGAGAATGCTTTTACGGACTAACAATGAGTCACTGAAACCCACAGAATTACCCAAAGCGGTAACACAAGAACTTCATTTAGTTGCTTATTTCAAGACATTTGAACATATTCCAGCTACTCAACAGCAACTTTCCAGCAGACCACTGTATCAGATTAGGAAGTCACATGACACTTGGAATATATTGTCTTTACTACCATCAGAGATGGGAGTCTGCTTCAGATGCTTCTACTGAACAGTAGCATTACAATTTCAGTTTTCTTAATTTCTCCCAATTCGTTTTAGGCAACCTTAAAGTAGAGAGGTCTCATATAACTTTCAGATAAATATACATAAATACTTTCATTTTACTGAACTGCATAACTGCCCCCCCTCTACTCACAGCAATGGCACTGATTTTCCAACTTTGAGTGGTTAAAATACATTTAGGTGAACAAAACTGTTTCAGGAAGACTTGCTATTCTTTCAGCAGAAATGTGATCTTTGTGCATATATATATGAACATATATATACACAAACGTATTAAGATAAAATACATTTCTACAAAATAAAATCCTATAAACTAAATGTTATTGTTAAAAAAGATTATTCTGAAAATGTTCAGAGAACACATCAGAAAATGCTTAAGTTGTGGAGACCTCAAAGATGATTATTTAATGTTAATATCAGAAGGAAAACACCTCAGAATCGTAAACAATAAGTCAAATTTATCTTCAGAATTGTGTTAGCTATAGGATGAAAAAGTCACGTCATCTCCGCAGTGAACCTCACTTTAGCAAGAGAGTAAACATACTTCCTCCACATCAGCTGCAATCAAGGCATTAGCAGTATGCCATGATTGATTATCCTGGGACCCGTTGCTGAGAAATGGATGTGTAGCACAGGTTTTTATCACTAAAGTCTGCAAAAAGCAAGTCCCTTGTTTAGATATCCTAGTTGTAATGAGTGACATTATTAGGTAGTTCTTCTATTTAAATGACATAAGGATTTAGTGTATCAGCAGCTTATAATAAACAAGCCCTTTCAACCTGATGACTCCTTTCCCTACACATGAGTACTTTTTGTGTTTATAATACAAGTGGTAATAGAAGACCATATGGTTGTGACTTTTAGCTAAAGTAAATGACATTTAAACAAACAAAAACAGCATTAGGATATTCAAGGATCTGAACTATAACCTAAATACACAGTACACTTTAAGGGGCTATTAGTGTTAACTATATACACTGACCATTTTCTAAAGCTGTTCAATTAGTGAGTTTTTCAGTTTGCTGATCAGTTTTTCAAAAATATTTTCCAATATACTGTCAAACACCTTTATCACTGGCATATTGCCCCATTTACAACTTCTTTTAAAAAACACTGTATTTTTATCCTGAGAACATTTAATCAGTTCTTTCTGAAATGTAAAACTGTTTCTATTGCTCAGATCTCTGCCAATAAAAACAATGATGTTGTTATTCACATATATATAATTTTTAAAAAGAAAAACACAAGAAAGTGGGAATGGTACAAACAGAGAGAGCAGTTCAGAAGTTATCGCAAGAAAACGATATGAATTTGTCCTGCACCCCAGTAGTAGCAGAGATAGTAGCAAGAAGTGGTCTAATTCTGATTATATTTAAAAAATACAGCAAATCCATGATTTGCTAAAGGATTGGATGTGCAGCGAAAGAGGAAAAGAGTCAAGGAAGACTCCAAGATTTATAACCAGAGCAAGCAGAAGAATGGAGTTGCCATTGCTGTGATGGGGATATGTGTGGGAGGAGCCAGTTTGGGAAAGAAGATCAGGAGTTTGGTTTCGGACATACTAAGTTTGAAGTGCCCATTGTATACTAAGGTAGAGATAGTAGGCAAACTATTAGATATATGATTCTGAAGTTCAGGAAAGAGGTTGTAGTTGATATAAATTTGGGAGTTAAGTTAGGTAGTATTTAAAAGCATGAGACAGGATGAGGCCACCTAATGTGTGAGTGTATATGAAGAAGAGAAGAAGTTTAAAATATGAACCGTTAGTTATTCCAAAGTTTGGAGGAACCAACAAAGGAATCTCAGAAGAAACAGAAAGATAGGAAAAAAACCCAGAGAATGTGCTGTCCCCAAAACTAAGTGAAACCAGGTTTTGAGAACAAGTATTTCAAATACTAACAACAGGTCAAGTAAAATGAGGACTGAAGTTGACCACTGGATGGATAACAGTTGGGACCCCTGACAAGAACTGTTTCAGAGAAGTGGTGGGGACCAAAACGTTAACAGGAATGAGCTCAAGAAAGAATATGAAGTTCAAGGCAGAGTCAATGAGTAGACACAACTCTTCCCTATAGGAGGATGTAGTGTCAAAGGAGTTTGTTTATATGGTAAATTTTATAGCGTATTTGCTAATAGGAACTTAATATATTGCAAAATGCCTAAACTGTACCACAGTTACACCATGGATTAAAATCATAGCCCTGGACTATCACACAGTGTTACCTTCAGAAAAATTATAAAGTGTTTTTCTCCATCTTTTCATTAACTTTATAACAAAATTTCACTATATTACCTGAGCCCTGGCCCTATTTTCCCTAGGAAAATGGAAACTACACTATATAGGTTTTTACACTGCATTTTGCCTACTGTGCAAATCAATAGGATAATGACCATTCATTTTTTGTATTTCCTATTTGCTAAATGCTTCTATTTCCAACTAAATTATTTTTGGCAAATTAGTGGCTTTTAACTTCAAACTGAGGAATTCTTATAGTATAGAAAGGCAAGTTATTCAAGATGTTTGAGCTGAGTATATATTTCTTTTGAAAGTCACAAATTAAGCTCATATCCTAGTAGCCAATGCTTAGCCCATAACCCAAAGCAAGAATTACTGGCCTCAATACCATTGAAATGAGCAAAACCCACTGCAACAGCACCTGATAGGGACTGCTCAGTTTCCAAATGCTTCATGTAAAAAATAAATCATGGTTTGTTAAGTATTGCTACCACATGGACTTTTAGAACTCCAGACTGAATAAAATGGTTCCACATCACTTAACCAATGATCTGTTTATATTCTTTTTTGCCAACTTAGGAACAATGCTATTTCTTTCATATGCTAAACTCTACGTTCTAGGTTCCAAATGACAATTTTGGTGTTTTCTTTCCGAAACACCTACTTAGGAGAATTTTGGGGGGGGGGGGGGGGGCTGGAATTCAAAACACATTTAACATTCATCACCTTTACCAAGCAGCTCAATCAAGATCTGAATAGTAATGTCTTCATCATAAACAATGATTTTTCTATGATGATACATCGGTAAAGGAAAGAACCCATTTCATAAAATACAGCACCACTGTGCTTCAGAGATAACTGAAAAAGGGAACCCTCTAGAGGAGGAGACTGTGTAAAGGTTTGGATATCTCTTCAGAGTGCTCCAAACTTGGATGAATTTTTGTTATAAATCACCTTGATTAATGGAACACATTTGCTAAAGTGGTTCTATAATAACTACACAATTCTTGTTGCTTGAAAAACCCAGCCTAGAAAAACTGGTGGAGGCAGGGAAGCCTTCAAAAAATCACTGGCTTCTCTTTTAGGACCAATACTGTCCCTGATCAGAAATAGTTACCTTTCTTTTTAAAAAATAATGAAGACAAATATACTTTAAGGGAAGTACAATTTGATGAGATGGGAGTATAAATAATAATAATAATCAGTAGAGAATATTTTGGGAGAAGTAGTAGTAGCATGGTAAGGAATATAAATTCTCTATGGAGCCAGGCTACTTGTGTTTGAATTCCAACCTTTTTTTTTTTTTTTTTCCACTAACTGTTTGAAACTGGGCAATCTGTTTAACCTACCCATTGTCCAGTTTTCTTATCTGTCAAATACTGTCACTACCTATGTTATTGGGTTGCTGTTGTGATGATTATAAATTAACCCTTGTGAAGAGTGTCAACAGTATCTGGTACAGATGAAGTATATAATGAGTGTTGGCCAATAGTATTACAATTATGTCTGTCATTTATAAACATGCAAACCAAAGTGATTGGAATATACCTAGAACAATATAGCAGTGTTCTCTAATTTATCCATTCATTGAACATAAAAATTCAATGAATATTTTCCTTAAATAGAATATTCAAAAAAATTTACATCTTATACTCCTCTGATTGTCTTCTCGGTACTTAGTAAATATCTAATCCCCTGATATTCTTCCTCTAATAACTCTTAAAAAGAAAACAATTGTGTGGTGTTTAAGTACACAGATAGCAGATGCCATTACTTACATGTTTTGTTGTTCTACCTATTGATATGGGTATGTTCTGCCTATTGATACTTCTACCTAAGCATATGCTTGTTGCTAAAACAACTTAAAAGTGACTAGAAGGTCTCATGAAATGTTAAGTCATATGAAGGTGAAATCATTATGTAAAATTCTGACATTTTTGAAGAATAAAAGGATACAATGTCCATGATGAAGGTCATAGAAAAAATAGATTACCTGATACCACACTATCACCTTCAACATTATCACCATCAGCTAACAATTACTAGTATATTTAGCACTGTGGTAATAAACAATAAAAGCATTTGCACTGCTGAACCATAATCTATTATGATGGTACAAAAATAATAGATTTAATAATCTATTGATCAAACTTACAAGGCAATCAGAGGCTATTATAGTTCAAAATAAATACACAATGATCAAGACAATTTAACTCTTAATTATTTGCTTATATTGGGGATGAAAATAGAGGTAAAGTTAGTTAACAAATCTAACAGCTGCATCAATAATTTGAGGGTGACACAGAAAATTTAAAGAAAAGTAAAAAATTAAGTTATAATTATTAAAGTAAGACAAGTATATGCTGAGTAAACAAAAGGCCACCCTCCCCTCCATAAGCTCTGTCATGGCAGCCATGTGATCGGTGAGAGGAGCTAAAATTACATCTGCTCTTCACTCGTCCATCCTGCTGCTCTTGCTTTCTTTTTCTAATTGGATAGTCAAGTTGACTAGAGCAAGGTATATACAATTTCTAGCCTAAAAATTTAAGTAGGATTTAAAAAGACTAAACTATAGACTTTGATTTTACCATATTTGCCACTAATAAGTCAGTGGAAAAATTTTCTAAGCCAGGATCCCAGATGGCATTTAGCTGGCATGTTTCCTTTGTCTTCTCCAATCTAAGACAATTTTTGTCTTTCCTTGTTTTTCATGACCTTGACATTTTTGAAAGAGTTTTAGTCAGTTATGTTGCAGAATGACACTCAGGGTTTGTCTGATATTTTCTCATGATTAGACTGAGGTTACACTTACTTTTGCAAAAATATCACAAATGTGATGTGCCTTTCTTAATGCTTCATTTCAGGGGCTACATTATGTTGATATGTCTTTTTATTGGTGAAGTTAACCTTGATCACTCAATTAAGGTGGTGTTTGCTAGTTTCTCCTCTACCAACTACTATCTGTCCCTTTGTAATATCTTGAAAGAGATACCTTGAGACTGTGCAAATAAACTATTTTTCTCAAACTTTTGCCCAAAATTTTGACATCCATTGGTGAATCTTGCCTGCAACAATTATTGAGATATTTATATAGGGTTTTAAAAGAAACTAAAATATATAAAATATAATGGCCAAATTGTTCTGGATACAAACATACTTAATTTCTACTGAATGCAGCATTTTAACTTATATTCAAAATGTGAATTAAAGTTATTTTCTTTTGTCAGTGTGTTCAGTTAATATTAATCAATGAGTAATAATTAAAATGTTACTTACATAACTATGGCTTTTAAAGAAATCTGA
Source organism: Neomonachus schauinslandi (assembly GCF_002201575.2). Taxonomy (NCBI): domain Eukaryota; kingdom Metazoa; phylum Chordata; class Mammalia; order Carnivora; family Phocidae; genus Neomonachus; species Neomonachus schauinslandi. The sequence continues at coordinate 28,086,269 of NC_058413.1, read as the reverse complement.
TGGACTATTGGTGAGGATTTTGTCTCCTTCCAAACCAATTACTCTTTTACAAATGTTTGATTTTGGATCACTTGGGCTTTTTGCAATCACAATGTCACCTCTGAGGGGAAAAAAGTCAAAGAAAGGTCAGTGTTATTTATTAAACATAAATACATGGATGGCACTGCTATAATACTTTTATAACTTAAACAAAGCCACACCCTTTATCCTCTCACATATTGACCCTCTCATATATTTACCAGCTTTGAGAAACTTTGTGACTGAGTTTTATGGGTCAGAATCCAACAGGAGTAGTGGAAAAACTATTAGAAGATTTTAAAATTTCTGGTAATTCCATAACAACCATCTTCTGCACTTTATCCACTATGTGTTACTTCTGTATCCAAATTTTTAGAACCAAAACTATAGAAAAGCAATTCCACATAAGTACCACCAAATTAAGTAAATTTTACTGTCCAGCCATTAGTACTGATTGACTCTAGAGCACATAAAAACATAGGAACAGCATAAATATTTCCCTAGAGCTCAAAGAATCAAGGAATTACAGCATATAAATAACAAGATAATTTACAGTATAGTCAAAAAAACTTCTTTTTGAGGAAGAATATCAGAAGACACAGCCAAATAAAATGCTAAAAGCTGCCCAAACGTATACTACAAAAAGTAAATTGGTACATCAAACATAGAATACCAACATGGGTATGAATACATGTAGAAGGCATGATTCATGGAAGAAGTAACAATATACATGTATTAGAAGAAAAAGAAAGATCTTTAAAAGTGTAAATAAAGGAGACAAAATGGAGGAAGGAGACAAAATAGGACTAAGCACTCACCAAACAGAACACAACACTCTTTCTGAAAAAAATGAGTAGTAAGTGAATTCTGTCGACTAACACACATATTTGAAAGGATTTAATTGTCTATATTATCTGTACATAGTTCCATAAATAATTTGATGTTACTTATAATAAAAGGTGCATATATCAAAATATCAAAAGCCATAAAAATAAAAGGAAAATGACAGTCAAATCAGAAACCTAGTTATCGCTACATATAAGTATTAATAAGAGTTCTAAACCTTTTGGTAGCCAAGTCAAAAATGAAAATCTGATTAATTACACAGGAATGATTAACAAAATAAAGTTTAGTTTGGGAGGTAAAATAAAATTGTCTTAAACACCTAAATCAAAGAGGAATATACAAGAAGGATTCTCATGTAAGGTAATAAAAGACACGATCCTCCTCAGAAATTTTACAGTAATAGTATTCAGGGGAATGATAATTTCTTGTGGTTAGAGTTGAAAGCTATTAAAACACTAAATTCTATATTTGCAGGTATTATAAGGATGCCTTTTTTTTGAAATGGGATAAACTAGTCTCTTTTCAACCAAATGGAACCATGCCAGTGGAACTTTCGGATGAACAAGTTTGCAAAGATTATTACATACTAAACAAAGTTGATTTTGGCTAGCTTTGGGGAAAGAAATGTTTTCTGTGGGTGTTTTATTCAGCTTTCATTTTTTAACAAAATAATAAATATGATCCTTAAATTCTGCACTAACATGGCAACATAAAAATCATAATTCAGCCAAGGTAGCTTTTTAAAAATATTTTATTTAATTATTTTAAAAATTTTATTTATTTATTTATTTATTTAGTTTAGTTTAGGTAGGCTCCACGCCCAATGTGGGGCTTGAACTCACAACCCTAAGATTAAGAGTCACATGCTCTACTGACTGAGCCAGGTGCCCCTCAGTCAAGATGTTTTTACAGAAACCAATATTTAGGCAGACTATACTTCTGGTGGTCTAACTAGATATATGTATAGAGCTTAGATCAAAGTAATTATTCCTTGGTTTCTCAACTCTTTTCAAATAGGGTTTTAAAAGGAACTTAATAGAAATTTTCCTTTCTCATTTATAGTTATAAACATGCTTATTATCCAATTAAATTGTAAGCTTTTGAAAAGGGTCAATATCTTACTCATCTTAACATTCTCTGTACTGCACATCTTATAAATTAGGTGCTCATTAACTATTTGGTGAAAGAATAAGTAGTAATAGTAGTAATAAGAGACTCTGTTTTAAATATGAGTGTTCTGTGCATTTAACTGAAAAGAGATCCATGTGCTTTAGATACCAGTTATGGAGGCTTTCATTTTTCCTAAATGGATGGCTATTCTAGCTTTAGAAACAAGCAGCTAGCTAACAGATCTCTTGCCAAGGGTCAGAGATTCCCCTGAAATCTCAGGAGTTCTGTGCTACAGATATAAGAAAAAGAATACTCAGAACAGTACTATTTTTAAAGTTGAACTTGCTAACTGACAACCTTGGTTATAAAAGTTATTTGGTATATGTCATATAAATGCCAGATTTTAAGCTGTCCTTCAATCTAAGGGGCCCCTTGATTGAACCAAATACAAAATGAAACCTTACAAGAATCTTAACTTACTGAATGTAGTTATTTGTATTACCCATCTGAATGCAAAGATTATTTAAAAAAAAAAGATGATTCTGAGCTATTCATTCACAATCTATTTAGCCAACAAGTTCAGCTCCTTGTTAAGGATGCTCAAGGACTGAGAGTAAAATCATGTCAATAGCATGGAAAATAGCAGCTTATCTTCATGCTGCAGTGATGCTAGGCCTCCAGTTAATCCAAAGACTGTATGAAGTGATTTGGATATAAGTTAAAAAGAAAAGAAAGCTAGAACACAACCTGTTACGTCTTATTTTATAACCCCATAATTATCAATTAGGTGTCTTGAAGTTGTTATGAGTAAAAGATCTGAAGGAGAATTTTACCTAGGGACGATGCTAGACTATACAGCTTGACCAAGAGATAACCTCTATCTACAGAATCTAAAATTCAAAGAACAGTTTTACACCATTCTTGATGACTTTTAGGTAATGTGAAACAGACTACAGAAAAGGCAAATAATCAAAGAGGAGTGCTTAAACCTACTTATACCATAAGCTAAATACCAACTCTAGTGAGCCAAATTTGAAGTTTATGCAAATGAAAAGGTGGTATTATTTTTTCAGAGTTATGAAAAACTAATGAACCCAAAATTTTAGGGAATCAGGTGCCCTTTAGAAAATACATTAAATTACTAATACTTGACATTCACTCAGAAGGAATAATATACAGTTAAGTAGAATAAACAGTATCACAGGGACTGGAAACACCATTTAGAATAGGATTTTTAAAAATTTAGTTGCACTGATATGTGGAATTTGAGAAACAAGACAGAGGATCATAGGGGAAGGGAGGGAAAAATGAAACAAGATGAAACCAGAAAGGGAGACAAACCATAAGAGACTCTTAATCTCAGGAAACAAACTGAGGGTTGCTGGAGTGGAGGGGGGTAGGAGGGATGGGGTGGCTGGGTGATGGACACTGGGGAGGGTATGTGCTATGGTGAGTGCTGTGAATTGTGTAAGACTGATGAATCACAGACCTGTACCCCTGAAACAAATAATACATTATATGTTAATTAAAAAAAAAAAAAACAAACCTTAGTGGCAAACAGTATTTGTAAGGAGTTTTTCAACTTAATCAATTGGGAGACTCGGGATAGATAAGATTCCTGGCTCCCAGCTATATATGGTGCTATCGTCTAAAGATCATCAAGTGCTCATCATAAGCTGTCGAGAATAAGACAGTCATCAATAGAAATACAGTATTAAAAAATGTAAAGACCAATCACTGATTTGGTATGTAATGTAGTTCCTAAGTCCCTAGGTTCTTCACTCAAAACTCTGTAGAGCCACCCCCCCGACCAAAAGTAAAGTAGGCTTGATCGTACATTATAAAAGGGACTGCTGTTCTATTTCAGCCAATAATGCAAGGGACACAAGGACCCAAAAGACTGTGCATGTTTACAGAAACTATTAAAATTTCTCAAGCAGAGAAAATATTTGAATTAAAATTTTAACTAGCTGGCCATTAATTTGGTTATTTAAAAAAGAGTTTTTAAAGATAAAGTTAAACTACAAAAAAGACACAATGTGTATACATGTTTTCACTATAACTTTAATATATCTATGACAGAAATTTACCTCTGGATACCATAAAAATGTCGACTAAGATTTTCTGCAAAGACAATATCTGAATTTTGAATTGTAGGCTCCATTGATGGTCCAGAACACTGAAAAGAGAGGTAATTTTTTAATTTGAATTGAAACCCTTTTTTAATTTAACAAATTATCTGAACAGGCTTATAAGAAAGAAAATCAAACAAACGTTCAAATTTGGAGGATGATTTATAAGTTGGAAGCTGCTAGATAAGCTCAACCCTACACAGTGGCCACCAGATCTGGGAACACAGGCAAAAATATTAAAAATAGTTTACTGAGAATACATTACAATATATGAATAAAATACCTATGTTTCCAAATTTTGATCATCCTGTATAATGTAAGCTCCATGAGGTCAGGGACCTTATCACTCATGTTCCCAGTTATATAACCAATGCCAAAAAGAGTGCTTGGCATAAAGCTGATAATAAATACTTGAAAAAATAAATGAATGATTTATTTATTTTGTTGCTATTATCAAATACCCAGTGCCCATGATGGTAATTTATTAAGTAGTATCATACTATTCTCAACAAGTTCGTGCCTTGAGTTCTCTTCCAACAGAATAGCTTATTCATTTGATGGGGCTGCAACTTCATTTTCTATTGAAAAAACAGTGGCATAATGAGATGCAATTTAAAAACTTTCTATTAGAGTGTGTTAAAACAATGATCTTCATATATACCTCAAAACTGTAATAAATGATCATTGCCACTTAAAATATCTAAATACAACAGTCTCCATTGACTTCACTTGGGCGTTGATAAAACTTTTTACTCAAAACCTCCTACTGAGGCAGAAATAATAAAGAACACAATGAAAGTTTATGTCTGCTACCTCTGCAGCCCACTGGAAGTACCATTGTAAATTTAAAAAAAGAGGAGACTTTCAGTTAAATATATTTGCATTTCTCCAGCTAAATTTGAGGTTGTATGACTGTGAATCCCTTAAGAGTAAACCTGATAAAAATAGCAATACCACCAACAAAACCCACTCACCGGGCATTCAATTTATTCTTTCATTTACCTGACAAAAGATCAGTACAGTCACAGTTGACCGATTTATTATGCAATATTTAGAAAAAGCATTGGTTGGGGGGCAGCCTTAGCATTTTAATATTGACACCAAGCAGAATAATCATTTGTTTTAATGACAGTTAAACACAACTGTTTAAGAGCAGGAGTTTTGAAAATCAGAGAATCTGTGTTGAAATTCCAAATCTACTTACTAACTGTGGAACCTGAAGCAAGTGACTTAAGCTTTCTGAGCCTCAGTTTGTCATATATATAATGGATTTCTAGTAAGTATCTCACAGAGTGGAAAAGATTAAATGAGCTAATAAATATAAAACATCAAACATCGCTGGAACACAGTAAGTAGAAATCAATAAATGATGAAAACTATTATTAGATTATTAATAGGGCCCATCAGAATACAGAACCATATTTGAAGTAATGGTTCTTAATTTTATACCAGTGCTAATTCCAACACAGTCTCTTACATCCCACAATTTAGAAAGATTTTATGTTTTAATAGCCACATTTTAGTCACTAAATGACTTCAATTAAAATAAAGGAAAAACACATTTTCCTTCAATTAAAAAAAGTACATACTTAAAATTATTATTCTTTTATGTAAAAACTTACCATGACAACACCACCAACGTATTCAAAAGCACAATGAGCTATACAGCCATACTGAATAGTATAGCCAACAAGTCGAAAGGTTTTTCCCAGAACACCGCGGAGCATAGTTCTATGCAGACTCTGCTACCATTGGCCTGATGGTAAATTTCAAAAAGTTTCATAATCAATACTATTTAAAACACTTAAGAAATAGCTCAACTGTAAAATATTTACAATCACCCAGAATGAGAGTAAATGCCTAATACAGTTTGGTGCAGAAAAGCAAGAGCTTATTTTCATTTGTCTTAATGATATTTTAAATGGCAAATTAAAGCCACTTAATATTTTGATCTGAACAGAGATTATATTCAGATAATATCACTGGGTTTACATATAAATTAGATAACTAGTAGACTCTGATTTTATCTGTCTCCTTTCATGCTTTGATTTTTTTCTTGGTATTAATATAGATACCTAACAAAAGATATTAACTCAAAGTAGTAATAATAGTTTTTCATACTGTTGCCTGCTATACTATATCAGTTCTTGCCATAATATGACATAAAAGAGAAAGCACTAGAATAGGTATATGGAAATTCAAGTATTAAATTGATACTTTCATTAACTTGTATGATCTTCAATGACTTACTTAACCTCTCTTGGCCTGGAAATAATATCTTATTGAATGGTTCTGAGAATAAAATTCAATAACATGTCAAAGTGCTTTGTAAATTACACAGTTACATTCAGTTGTCAGTTATTGACTACTGATACAGTAATGAACACATTAATACTATGAAACAACATAAATAACCATAGAAAGATTTTTTTAAAGCTACCTAAAAAGTTAATATTATTCATCTAAAATATTCCTAGTAATCTGTCTCTTCCCTTTCCATTTATCTGTTACAACTATGTTTCAAGAATTTCTCAACTAATGGCCTAACGTATAGGCCTAGGCTACTATGCACTGTTCTCAGATTAAATTTACTGAAACAAATCAATAATAGTAATATGATGTAACATTTGCTCAATACTTGCTATATATCAGGCTTTACAAATTAACCTCTGCAGATATTATCATCCTCATTTTATAGATAAGAAAAAGGAGCCTAAGAATAGTAAACTTCCGTACTCAACATCACAAAGTTGGAAAAGGATTATGTTACACTGACTCCTGTATTACTCCCCTCCTCCCACAAACTCAGTGGCTCTCTCCTGGATGAAGTACAGATTAGACTCATTTTCAGGATCCATGAGAGATGGCTCCCATCCCATCCTCAGTTTCCAAGCTGATCTTCCCTGATACTCCTACATGACCTGACTACTCAATAATACTGGTTTGTTCTTCAGGTAAACTTTGCCAGCAAACACTTATTTATGCCAACACCCATGCTTGGAATAGTCTTCATGATATCCATCATCTATCTAATTTGTAACTCTTCTCCAAATGCTCTCAATAGGCAAGATTTTCTTTCTCTTCTGGGTTCCCATGGATCTTAATGTTCATTTTTTTTAAATATATAGCATTGAGAGCACTTTTTCTAAAAAGTTGACCTGCCTGAATTTAGAACCTGGATCCACCATATTTTAGCTGTGTGACTTCCAGGAAGTTATCATGCCTCAGTGAGTCTCAGTGTCTTTATCTGTAAAATGGACTTAATACCGGGCACCTGGGTGGCTCATTCGTTAAGCGTCTGCCTTCGGCTCAGGTCATGATCCCAGGGTCCTGGGATCGAGTCCCACATCGGGCTCCCTGCTCGGCAGGAAGCCTGCTTCTTGCTCTCCCACTCCCCCTGCTTGTGTTCCTGCTCTCGCTCTCTCTCTCTGTCAGACAAATAAATAAAATCTTTAAAAAAAAAAAAATGGACTTAATACCTATCTAAAAGAGTTAGGACTATATGCAATCAGACATGTAATCTGTGTTACAGAGTATTTCAATAAATGCTAGTTATTGTATCATTCACTTAGCAATTCACATATGCTTTATAACCTCATAATATTAGTTGCATTTTCAATTATCTAAGTTTCTTGCTAACTGATCTTTAAATAATAGAATTTTACAGCCTGCAGCATAGGACTATATCTTTTATATGTGTTATATTATTAGTGTTCATTCACCTATTAAACATTTACTATGTCTCCTCCTCTAACAAGTCTTCCTTGGCACCCTCCCAAGAAATGTTACTTATGCTTTGTGTCACTCACCTTCCTTACGCATACACTGATTATAATGCTTACCACACTATATTGTTTATATTTTTTTCCCTTATTACACTACATTTGTTTATATGTCTGTGGTCAGTGACTGTGCTAATCATCTTTGAATCTGCAGGGCCTACCAAAGAAGACAGTAAACAGAAGGCTTATCTGAAGAAATCAACGAATGAATTTTGAACCCAATCTCCTATGTCTTCCATATCTTCATTATTATAGAATGGTTATAATGTTCAAAATGATGAGAAGACAGCTGAGACTTTTGGTTAATGAAGAGACATGTTAATGTCATATTCACTGACAAAAGAAATTGTCAGTAACATATTAAAAAGTTTTCTCATTAAATCATTCAGGTAATACGAAAAATAACTCCTCCCATCAGGAGGAATGAGAAATTTGGTTTAGTTATAACTGTTGTATTTTAAAAATTAGTAATTTTTGGAGCTCAAAAAATAAAAAGTGCTATTTAAAAATAAAAACACTTTATAATTGAAACTATTAATTCAAACAGACTTAAGAGGAAAACTGAAATAATAACAGAGTAAATTTTATCTATAAAGTTAATTAGGTTGCCTAGGAACTACTTTGCTCTAACTTTCTCTAAATTAGGGAAACGTGGGATAAGTCCTATAGCTTAGCTCTGAAAATGTGATCTATGATAATAAATCCTAAAAGTAGTGCGATGGATATTACATTTTAAAACTAAAATAAAAATGGGCTTACATTAGAGAGGAGATAATATTATTAAACAAGAGGAAACATATGGCACTTACCAAGAAGCTATTGCTAATATAGGTGAAAGGTGAAATTAGAGGTTAAATCACTTAGCAATCTACCAAAATTTAAAACATTTGGATTATGCAATAGAAGCCACTTGGTTAAAAAACATACTCAAAAATATAAAGATGCTGTAACTATGCAATGGTTCTGAATCACTGAGAAGGCTTGTTATTCACTCCCATTCAGAAGTAATTGGGGCCATAAAGCCTTTTTTTATGACACAGATAATGCCCAACTCCAAATACAATGTTTGTAATGAAACGGTCTCATAAAATATCAGAAGAAAGAAGTTAACAGACACTGTTTCTTCCTGACAGATACTGGCAACACGATAGAGTGTGAAGTATCTAAAATTACTTTGGATATTAGTCTCTTAAGGGGGAAGAGAGAGCTATAGAGAGAAATCTGAGGATAAAGGCTATTTGGCCCTGTATTTTAAAAGTACATTGAGAAGCACTGTTGAGAAATATTGAAACTGAGAATCAGAGCCCATGGATTTTTTTTTTTAAGAGTAATCTTAAAAAAGGGCGCCTGGGTGCTCAGTCGCTAAGCATCTGCCTTCAGCTCAGGTCAGGATCCCAGAGTCCTGGCATTGAGCCCCGCATTGGGCTCCCTGCTCAGCGGGAAGCCTGCTTCTCCCTCTCCCATTCCCCCTGCTTGTGTTCCCTCTCTCGCTGTGTCTCTCTCTGTCAAATAAATAAATAAAATCTTTTAAAAAAGTAATCTCAGAGTGGAAAGTAGCATTCATATAAAACACAAATAAGCCACACACTGCTGGCACTTAGTAGCCTTACTAGGAAAAAAGATTAAGACAGAGGTTATAAACAAACCCCTGGTTTACGTAGTTATTTCAAAGGTCCATGAATCTATATGTGCATATATGCACTGGATAACTTCTGCTTGTCCCTTCAGATTTACTCCCCGCCCTTCTCCATACTACTCTCTGCCCGAGGAAAACTGACCTATATGAAATACATCAAGGCACTCCTGTACTCTTTAATTCAACTCCAGCAGGAAGTCAAAGGAAGGAAGAGTTATGTATTTTCCTGGTTCCTTTCCTGAGGACTCTTCTTAGACTCACTATGTCTTTGCCAAAGGCAGTCTGCTGTGCAGTAATTGCTCTTTTAGGTTCCTATAACCCTTCCTTTCCCTGGTCCCTTTGAGTTTAGGAGTGAAAACAGATTTACTGATGCTAGATCCTGTTCCAACCCTGGTGATTCTCCAGTATCTTGCGCACACCTCTGTAATTAGTTTCTGTAAATAAACCTTCCTTAAATTATCCTATTTTGAGTGTGTCAGCTGTTTCCCATAGGCACCCTGATGATATACTACTTGCTAAAAAAACAACTCATCATGTAGAAGTTTACAATATTTGATATTGATGAAGTAATTCTCATAAACAGGCATTTGCAACACTGCTGATGGTTGTGCAAAACAGACAACCCCTAAGAAGAGGAATGTGCCTATTGTAATGACATATACATTTTACTTTCTGACCCAACAATCCCCACTTTTAGAAATTATCCAAAAAAATACAGCGCCAAGATTCAAAAACATCATGTGCACAAGATTCTTTATATTAGCATTATCGGAAATAGCAAAATCAGAAACAAGTCAAATATACATCCATAGAAAACAGGTTAACTAAATTACAGCATATCCACACAAAGGAGTTCTATACACGCATGGGCGGGGAAGAGAGTTCTATGAGCTGATATGAAATGATTTCTAGGTAAACTACTTAAAAAAAAAAAGGTGCAAAATAGTAACATCATTTCTGGGAAAAAGGAAAGAGAATATATATATACATATGTATATATATATGTTTGTTTTGTTTGTTTGTTTTCAAAAAGAAAATAACCCAGGGGCACCTGGGTGGCTCAGTAAGTTAAGCATCTGCCTTCCGCTCAGGTCATTGATCCCAGGCCCTTGGAATGGAGCCCCGAATCAGGCTCCCTGCTCAGCAGGGAGTCTGCTTTCCCCCACCCCCCCCCTTTCTCTCAAATAAATAAATAAAAATCTTTAAAAAAAATAAAAGAAACCAGAAGATAATGAAAGTGGTTACATTTATAAAGGGAGTAGATGGGAACAGTGTGAAAGGGACAAGGACAAATACACCTCTGTATATAGTTCTGAGTCAAATGCTTTTACATACCAAAAAAAAGAGAAGTAATTAAAGATTTAAAAAGGGAATTTAAAAATTGAAAACAAATAAGAAAAATAAGCCTATCTGTATACTCAAAATGCCAACACTACCAAAGAGAAGAAGTAATTCAAGTATTTTTGAACACATATAGTCTATATAGTCTAAGGTCAAAAAAAATTACAAATGAAATCTTAAACTTCTCTTAGGTTTATTATTCTTTTATGTGTATTTCAGATAACACAGATGAGTAAACATTAAATTACTGGAAGCAAGATTCTCAATGTTAGAGAGAAAGAAGCAAGAAATACAGAATGGGAAGTTAAGGATGAGTTGGGAGGTATAAAAACAAACATTTAAATAAAGAAATATGGGGCGCCTGGGTGGCTCAGTTGTTAAGCGTCTGCCTTCGGCTCAGGTCATGATCCCAGGTCTTGGGATCGAGCCCCACACTGGGCTCTCTGCTCGGCGGGAGGCCTGCTTCTGCCTCTCCCACTCCCCCTGCTTGTGTTCCCTCTCTTGCTGTCTCTCTCTCTGTCAAATAAATAAATCTTCAATAAATAAATAAATAAATAAATAAATTAAATAAATAAATGTGTGTGTGTGTGTGTGTTTGTCTGCCTGCCTGCCTATATTAAATATCATCCTAGCTCTGACCACTGAAAAGAAGCAATGACACTACAGTAGCAATGAGCACACTTAGCACTCAGAGTTTTGGGTTCCAATTATCATTCCCCAATAGGAGAAATAGTTTAGGGCAGAACAATCTTGTGCCAAAAAGCAAGTATGTGCTCAAAGACAAATGCAGACATAGGAACCATTTTAAAGAGTCTCCCACTGGCCAAATGTGGGATTAAAAAAAAAAAAAGTAGTAACAGTAATGGATAATACATTAGATTTAAAATAAAATCTATTGAGTACATACTGATTTTTTAAAAAAGATGTATGTGTTGGAGACAGGAAAAATTCTTTATCAAAATATGCCAGCTAATAAATATAGAGGGAATAATAAAACTACTACATCAATCTAGTAACTGATTCAGGCAAGGGTCGGTCAATAGATGCTAAAAATTACTGGGTGAAAGGTTGTTGGTAAACAGGATATGTGCAAAGTATTAAAGTAAATAACTTATTAATTAAATAAAATACCTTTAATCAAGAGATCTGGCAAACATTATCTTATATGCAAATATATGCTGCATAAATAATGGTACAAACTGATATGATGTAGCTCCTTGCATTGATGCAATGACAAGTACATCATCATCTGTGTACTATTCTTAAAAATGTGTAACCTGAATCTAATTATGAATAATCAGACATATCCATTCCATATATTCCTTGTGGTCATTCTACAAGACAATAACTTGAACACTTAAAAAAAATATAAGTTCAATGAAAGAAAAGCAAATAATAAAACTACAATTTTAATTACAAAAAAATACAAGGACATGATGATTAAATACAGTATGAAATCCTTAACTGGACCCTGGAGTGAAAGAAAAAAAAAGGCAATAAAAGACATTATGGGGATAATGGGAAATTTGAACATGGTTTGTAAATCAAATACATCATTGTTTCAATATTAAATTTCTTCTTTTTTAAAAGATTATTTATTTCAGAGAGAGAGAGAGCATGCCCAAGAGCTGGAGGGACAGAGGGAGAGGGAGAGAGACTCTCAAGCGGACTCCATGCTGAGTGTGGAGCCTGACACGGGGCTCAATCCCACAACCATGAGATCATGACCTGAGCCGAAACCAAGAGTCAGACACTCAACCAACTGCACGTAGGCACCCCACAATGTTAAGATAACACTATCACGACTGTGCAGGAGAACAATCTTGTTCACGGGAGAGAAACACTGATTTAGAGACGAATGTCATGTCTGCAACTTTCTTTCATATAGTTTACTTCTACTACTGAGAAAAAGAGGTGGTAGATGTAGATAGAGAAGTTTATAGACAGACACATAAACATATATACACACATAAATACTTACATACAGATGTATATATACAGAAGAATAGAGAAAGCTAGTGTAGCAAAATGTTCATTGTAAATCCAGATGGGGTGTAAACAAATGTGTATAGTACTATTCTTTTTCAACTTTATTATAGAACATAACTTTTTTAGAAAAGAAGCACCTGCAGGGGAAAAGGGTATTCTCATAGTCATTCAGTCATTCAACAAATACTTACTGAGCTTCTACTATATGCCAGACACTGCATTCAGCTCTGGAAATAGAATACTGAACATGATGCCTGTCCTTATAGAGCTTATAGTTTATTGGGACAGATGTCACAAACATACAAAGTAAAGAAATAAATACATAAATATATTAAGTACTTTCCAAAAGGAAAAATTAGGATAATGTGATAAAGACTGATGGGTGGGGCATATTTTCTTTAGGATGAATCAGGAAAGATTTCTCTAAGGAAATACCATTGAAGTTAGGTTCTGAAAAACAAGAAAATTACAGTTATGGAGGGGGTGGGAAGAACATTATGGGCAGAAGAAACAGCATGCATGTGTTTAAGGAACTAAAAGAAGGGTGAAGCCCTATGTAAAGGACATAAAATGAGACTAAAGAGATAAGCAAGATTATTCAAGGTCTTGCAGAATTTTGGATTTTATTTTTATTTTTTTAAATTTTTGTTTGTTTTATTTATTCATGAGAGTCAGAGAGAGAGATAGAGAGAAGCAGCGGCAGAGGGAGAAGCAGGCTCCCCGCCCAGCAGGGAGCCCAACGCGGGACTCGATCCCAGGACCCTGGGATCGCGACCCGAGCCAAAGGCAGACGCTCAACCATCTGAGCCACCCACGCGCCCCGGATTTTATTCTAGGAGTAATGGAAGCCACTGAAAGATCTTAAATAAACAGGACAGTAACATGACTTGATTTTCAATTTAATATCACCCTCATTGCTATGTAGGGAAGGATTGGAATGGGGGCAGAAATAAAAATGTTGGCAGGTCAGTTGGGCTGGACTCACTACACTGATGTCAGTGGAAATGAAGAGAAATGAATGGATTTGAGAAATTTAGGAGGCAAAATGAACAGCAAGGAAAAGGAAAGAATCAGGATGACTCTCAAGTTTCTGAGGGGGTTAATGGAGGTCTATCCACATCGTTTTATTCATACCCATATTTGGAATAGAAAACAGTTCAGTTTTGGTCATGTTAAATTTGATATATTCATAATTTTTCAAGTGGATGTGTATGAGACTGGAGCTCTGGAGCTCAAAGCAAGTTTCATACATGACAAGTCTTAAAAAAACCCCTATCTCAGTGAGGACTGTATTGTACTGCAAACAAGAGAAAACTAGAACAGTAATTTAAACAAGGAAGATATTTATTTTCTAACAACATTAGCTGCTACATCCAGTTACAAGCAGAAAAAATTATTAAAAGAGTTTACTCCCTACTAATTTGTTGTTCTTTTATCTAGGAAAAAAATTTTTTTCCATTTACATCTAACTAGCCAAAACTATGTAATTAAGGGGTACTAGGAGAATACTGCTATTTTCTTTATAAGTATTATAGCACTATTTTACCCTTAAAAATCACCTGTAAAAAATTAAAACTTTTTAAAAAGTATGAAAGGGAGATGCAGAAAAGGAGACAACATAAACAGTCAACTGTTCAGAAAAGTCTGGCTATTCAGGAAAGCTAAAAAGTAGAGCAGGGTTTTTCATCTTCAGCAATATTAACACTTGGGGCCAGACAAGTCTTTGTTGTGGAGAGCTATCTTACACATTGTAGGATTTTTAGCAACTCTGGCCTCTAGATTCCAGTAGTATCCCCTTCCCCAGTTGTGACAATCTAAAATGTTTCCAGACATTACCAAATGTTCCCTGGGAAGCAAAACCAGCTTCAGTTGAGAACCACTGCAGTAGAATAATAGAAAGAATATAGTACTGAACAGGTTTTTTTAAACATAGAAACACAGCAGCATGCTTTGAGAGCCAATGGTAAGAATCCCACAGGGAGAGAGGCTAATGATGAGGAGCAATTACTGATGAGAAAGGGAAAAAGGATGGGGAAATAGATGACTGAACACTGAAGAAAGGAGGCAAGAGGAGGACTTCAATGACAGTTTTGACAGAGTAGTTTGTACCAGATTAACCTTCTTAATGAAAACAAGAAAACAATTATAAAATCTGAATAAAATATACAAAAGAGCTGTTTAGATGCATGAGGCAGCAATCTAGGCAGAATGTGAGGGGCTAGGATCTATGAAAGAAGGGAAGAACATAAGGTAAGCTCCACATTCACTTGGCCTTTTCTCTGAGAGTATTGGCCAATTCACAGCACAGGAAAATAAGAATTTTAGGAGAAAGTGGCAGTCCCACTTAGCCAAGACAGAGGTTGGAATCTGTGGTTGTCAAAGAAGATGGCATGTGGGGGTCAAGCTGCAAACAGGAAGGGACCACAAGTCTGCATGCAATCTCTCCATGAGGTCCTAGCCAACTCCTAAACTGCCACTGAGCAGTGTGTGACTCCCAGAATATCAGCAGAAAGCAGTAGGTGAAAAGGCTAGAAACCTAAGCAAAGACGTCAGCAACCACAGAAAACCACACACACTGTGAGGGAGATAGGGGCTGGACTTGACCCCAAGGTTACCCATCTTAGTTAGGACTACAGTAAGGTTACCACTGGGAGTGAAGGCAAAACTGAAATAGATCAGCCTTAACAAAAAATACAACCAACCCTACACAGGATTAAAGCAACCTATTCATACACTACCTACTGGGGAAAAACAAAACAAAACTAAAACCCTTAATTTTCATAGAACTCAACATTCTTTAGAATTCCTACAATACTTTTTATAACCTTGGAGTAGGAAGACCTTTTTTAAAAAAAAAATTGATGTAATTCATATACCATTAAATTCACTCTTTTAAGGTGTGAAATTCAGTGGTTTTAGTATATCCAAAGGTTTTTAGTATATCTATCACCATTATCTAATTCCAGAAAATTTTCATCATCTCAGAAGAAAAACAAAAAAACCCTACATCCATTAGCAGTCACTCTCCATTTCTTGCCCCTTTCCTTTTAGCTTCTAGCAACCATGCGTCTATGGATTTGCTTATTCTAGACATTTTATACAAATGGAATCATACAATACGTGGAGTTTTTTGTATTGGTTTCTTCTACTTGGCACAATGTTTCCAAGGTTCATACTTATTGTAGCATGCCTCAGCACATCATTCCTTTTTATGGCTGAATATTATTCCAATGCATGGATACATTATTTTTCTGTGTCCACTCATCAGTTGATGGACATGTGGGTTTTTACTTTTTGGTTATTATGAAGAATGTGCTATGAACATTTGTGTACAGTTTTTGTGTGGTCACATGTTTTCAATTCTCTCAGATATATATCTAGGAGTAAAAATGCTGAGTCATATGAAAATGGTGTTCAACTTTTTGAAGAACTGCCAAACTGTTTTTACAAAGTGGCTGCACCATTTTTTATTTTCACTAGCAATGTATAAGGGTTCCAATTTCCCCACATTACTGCCAATACCACTTGTTATTGTTCACATTTTGATTAGAGCCATCCTAGTAAGAGTGAAGTGGTATCTCATTGTGGCTTTGATTGGCATTTCCCTAATAACCAATGATGTTGAGCAGCTTTCCCATGTGCTTATTGGTCATTTTTATATCTTCCCTGGAGAACTATCTATTCAATCCCCTGGCAGTTTTTTAAACTGGGTTATTACAATTTTTCATTTAATTCAATGAATGATTACAAGCATGCTATAAAATATGACCAAGTGACTTCATTCAATCAAAGCATGTTATAAAATAGAACAAAATGACTGAAATTCCAACAGAAAAAAATAGGTGATTCAAATATTGGTATTAATACAAAGATGAAAATAACTATGACTAACATTCAAAAAAATGGGGGAAAAGATGGTGAAGTTGAAGAGAGAATAAAACTATTAAAAAATCAAGTGAAAATTCTACACAACACAAAACCACAGAATAAATTAAAATTTAAAATTCATTACAATTACTAGCAGGTTAGACTCAGCCTAACAGAAGTAAACTTGAAGGTAGGTTGGGAGACAGTAATCAGACTGAAGCACAGGAAGGAAAACAGGTGGACAACACAGTAAACAAGTATAATCATGGATCTAAAGAAAAAAAGAATAGGACAGAAGCAATATTTTGAAGAAATACTGGTACAGAGCTTTCCAAAACTGATAAAAGATATTAACTCACAAGTTCAAGAAACTTAGCAAACCCTAAACAATATAAATCAAAAGAAACAAACAAAATACATCCAGGCACAAGGTGCCTGGGTGGCTCAGTCGTTAAGCGTCTGCCTTTGGCTCAGGTCATGATCCCAGGCTCCTGGGATCGAGCCCCGCATCAGGCCCCCTGCTCGGCCAGGAGCCTGCTTCTCCCTCTCCCACTCCCCCTGCTTGTGTTCCCTCTCTAGCTGTCTCTCTCTGTGTCAAATAAGTAAATAATCTTAAAAAAAAAAAAAAAATACATCCAGGCACAGTACAGTAAAACTACTGAAATTAAGACAATGAGAAGACAAAACTGTGAAGACAATAAAAAGACTAATGGTTGCCAAGGATTGGGAGGAGGGATGAATGGGCAAAGAACAGAGGATTTTTAGGGCTGTGAAAATTCTATGGTACTATAATGATGAATACAAGTCATTATACATTTGACCAAGGCCAAAGAATATACAACACCAAGAATAAACTGTAAACTATGACCGTTGGATGATTATGATGTGTCAATGTAGGTTCATCAATTATAACAAATGTACCATTCTGGAGGGGGATATTGATAATGGGCATTGTTATGCATGTGTTGGGACAGGGAGTACATGGGAAATCTCTGTACCTTCCCCTTGATTTTGCTGTAAATCTTAAACTGCTCTAAGAAAATAGTCTTTAAAAAAAGACAATGAAAAAAATTTAAAAGTGGTCAGAAATATAGACTACTTTTCAAATGAATAATTCTGTCTGTTCAACAGAATGGCTAACTTTTTATAAGAAAAATGGAAACCAGAAAAAAAATGCAATGTCATCTTTAAAGTGCTGAAAAGTACCCATCTATAAGTCTATACTCAGTGAAAAATCCCTTAAAAGCTAAAGCAAAATGAAAAACATTTTCAGAAAACAAGTTTTGAGAAAATTTTTGCCAGTGCACCTGTATATATACTAAGGGAATAATTCAGGCAAAAACAAAATGAAACAGGCAAATGCAAAACAGAACAAAGAAAACTCAGAGTACATATTTAGATAAAGATAATGAAACCATTTGAAACAATAACGAAAATGTTTTTAAAGCTATAAGACATGTTAAAGTATTATTTACATCAACAATAGCACAAAAGGTAGAAGGGAGTTAAATGAAGTTAAATTAGTAAGTTTTTGCACAGTTCTCAGTGTTAAAGTGGTATCTGAGTTAATCAATATAAAGCCAAAAATTCATGTTATAATATAAAAAATAAAAATTGAAAGATTATATAACTAATAAGTTAATAGAAGAAAAAAGATCTGAGAGAGGAAAAATACTATGATTACAAAAGAAGGCAAGGAGAAATAAAAGAAAAACATGACACAAACACAAAACTAATGGAAAGATGGTAGACTTAATTCAAAAATAGTGTCCATTAAATCTAAAAGAATATGCCAATTAAAAGATGAAGATTGTCAGATTAGATTTAAAACAAAACCAGCCACATTTCCTAGTCACAAATATTAAATATTAGGTAACAGAAATAATGAAAATAAAAGAAATTCCACACATACTCACCATTTATTTATATCAATAAATGAACAAACAGGCTCTAAGGTAGTACTAAAGACAAAAATAAATATTTCATAAGAATAAAAGGATTTTAAAAATTCAAAGGACTGAAAAACCATTCTATATTCTCTGAAATATTTAACAGAAGAGTTAAACTAGAATTCAGTAACAAAAAGGTAATTAAACATTTGCAAATGCTTGGAAGTTAAAGAACATACATCTTTAAAAATTCCCATTTTTACTAAACAATAAGGAAAATATGACACAAAAGGATGAAAATTAATGACCTAAGCATTTATCTCAAAAAGATAGAAAAAGAGGCACAGATTAAAACCAGAAACTACAGAGAAGAAAATAGTAACACAATCAATGATATAAAAATATCACAATATAAAACATAAAATAAATATAAATAAGATACAAAAAAAGCAAACACACAATAGCAAAAGTCAATGAAACCAAAAGCTGGTTGTTTTCCAAAATTAGTAAAACTAATAAACCCTAGCAAGTCTTGATCTGATCACAGAAAAAAACAAGGTGAGAGAGAACCCAAATTATCAGTATAAGGACTAAAAAAAGGAGTCAACACTAGAGATCCGACAAACATTAAATATCTTAGAAGGGGGGCGCCTGGGTGGCTCAGTTGGTTAAGCGACTGCCTTCGGCTCAGGTCATGATCCTGGAGTCCCAGGATCGAGTCCCGCATTGGGCTCCCTGCTCAGCGGGGGGTCTGCTTCTCCCTCTGCCCTCTTCCCTCTCGTGCTGTCTCTCATTCTCTCTCTCTCCAATAAATAAATTAAAAAAATAAAAATAAAAAATAAATAAATAAATATCTTAGAAGGATGTTACAAAAACTTTAGCCTAATAACTCTAACATTTTAAATTAAGTTAAATTTAACCGATACATCTTCCCAAGACTGACAGAAGAAATTAAAATTCTGGATAGTCCTATGAGGTCTACAAGAAATTTGTGATTAAAAATATTCCCACAAAGAAAAATTCAGGCCCAGATTGCTTCACTGATAAATTCTTCCAAACATTTAAGGAAGAAATAACATCAATCATAAACTCTGTAAATGAACAGAAAATGACGGAATACTTCCCATCAGGTTTTATGCAGTCAGTATAACCTTGATACCAAAACTTGAAAGCAAAATTACAAGACCAATTCTCTCATTGACATAAATACAAAAAAATCCTAAACAAAAATCAGCAAACTGAATACAATGGTATATTAAAAAGAGCATGAGCAAATGGAGTTTATTCCAAGGACAGAAAGTTGGCGTAACATTTTTTTAAGGGGGGAAGGGGAGAGAAAGAGGGAGAGAGAGAATCCCAAGCAGGCTCCATGCCCAGTGTGAAGCCCAACACTTAACTGACTTAGCCACCAAGGTACCCCAGCATAACATTTTAAAATCAATTATTTATTCATAGAAAAAAAGAAAAAAAGAAAGAAAATCATGTGACCACCTACATTCACGCAGTAAAAGTATCTGATAACATTCAACACTTCTTTTGATAAACCTAGGAATAGAAGGGGACTTCTTTGAAACTATAAGGATTATCTACAATAACAAATAAACAACAATAACAAAATCTTAGAGCCCACATCATATTAATGGTAAACTAATGACATGACAATTCACTAAAAAAGATACAAAACCTGGAAAGGAAGAAGTTAAAGGTCATCACTAACAAAAGGGACTTCTCTACATAGACAAAGAATAAACATATGCATTAGCAGGGTCTCTTGATACAAGATCAGTATGCAAAAAATCACTGAATTTCTACGTACTAGCAAAAATCAACTAGAAAACAAAATTTTAAAATACTATATATGACTTACTTAAAAAACAATAAAATACCATATACAGCAATACTAAAAAGCATCAAATACTTAAGACAAAGTCAAAGGAAATGTGTAGGACCTTTACCATGCTGAGAGAAAATGAAGACGACCTAAACAAGAGAAAGATACACTATACTTAGGGATTCGAAGCATTTCCAGTGTTACCAATTCTCCCTCATTCAATATACATTCAGTATAATTCCAGGGGAGATTTTTTCCAGTAGAAAATGGCATACTCATTGTAAGATACATATATAGAAATGCAAAAGACCTAGATTGGCCAAGGCAAACATTAAAAAGAATAAAACTGGAGAAGCTTACTTCAAATATCAAGATTCATGATAAGTTTACAGTAAGAGAATATTATATGTGGTAAATCTAGACAAACAGACCAATGGAATCAAGAAAACAGTGCTACACTTACATGGATTTCTGATTTATAACAAAGGTTTTAATACAGTCCAGTAGGAAAAGGATGGTCTTTTCAATATTTGGTGCTAGGTCAATGATACACATATTGGGGAAAAAAAACAAACCCTAACCTGTAACCTCACCAAGTATAAATATTAATTTGAGAGAGATTACAGACAAACATATGAATGGTACAGTAATAATACTTCTAGCAGAAAATGGAGATTATCTTCAATACTTCTGTGTAAGGCTAAAACACTAATCCTAAAAGACTGATCAATCTGATTTTGCTAAAATTAAAAACTTCTATATATCAAAAACACCATTTTTAAAAACGCAAAAAAACGGACAAATATCTGTATCTATAGAGAAAGATACAGTGATCTCTCGATATATGTCTGGAAAAGGAACATTCAGAATATACAAAAAATGCCAACAAATCCATTTAAAAAAAAGACAAAACAACCTAACAAAAATTAAGCAACACGAAGATTTCACAAAAGAGGATACCCAACTAGCTGATATGAAAAGCTCATCATCATTATTTATCAGGGAACTGCAAATTATAAGAGATGTTACCATAAAACCATCACAGTGGCTAAAATTACAAAGACAATACGAAAAGCTGAAAAAGATATGGAGCAACTAGAACCATCAATCATTGATGGTGAAAGAATAAATTTATACAACTCATTTGGAAAACTGTTTGGCAGTCCTAATATATACCCACAGAAAGAGATGCTTATATTCACTAAATGTCATATACAAGAATTTTCATAGCAGCTTTATTCATAATATCCCAAAACTATAAACAACCCAAATACTAACCATTAGGAGAATGAATAAATTTTGGTATATTCCTACAACCAGACACTACACAGCAATGAAAAGGAATAAAATACCGCTACATGCAACAACATGAATAAATCTCACAGATATAAGGTTAGTGAAAAAGACAAACACAAAAGATGTATGATTCCATACATGTTATATGATTCCATTTATATTACTCACTTTTATGAAGGTCAAATATAAACAAAACTAATCAGTGAGGAGAAGTCAGAAAAGTCACTAAATTTGTGGGGCAGGTATTTGAGCCCAAGTAGTGGTTACACAAGTGTGTGTGTGTGTGTGTGTGTGTGTGTGTGTGTGTGTATCAATCAATCAATCAGGGCCGGAGAGGGTGGGATCAAACAAAAATAGATTGGCTTTTTACAGAAGTTGGGATAGTTTTTCCAACATAATAAGAAGGTAAACAAGATGGGTTTAGAAACCGGTAGTTTTGTCAGTTTTACGGTACAAAGATGAGGGAGCTATTGCTCCAGGTTTTTATTTTCTCAGTCTCAGGAGTTGATGTCATGCATGAGCAGAAATTGGGAACTCCCAGAATAAAGCAGGCTGATAAACTGAGAATTGGTTACAGACGTTATTAGTATCCTGTTGCTGCTGTAAAAAACCTACTGTAGGGGCGCCTGGGTGGCTCAGTCATTGGGCGTCTGCCTTGGGCTCAGGTCGTGGTCCCAGGGTCCTGGGATCGAGCCCCGCATCAGGCTCCCTGCTCCACGGGGGGCCTGCTTCTCCCTCTCCCACTGCCCCCGCTTGTGTTCCTCTCTCTCTGTCAAATAAATACATAAAATCTTAAAAAACAAAAAAAACCTACTGTAAAGTTAGGGCTTGAAACAACACAAATCTATTATCTTATACTCCAAACTATACTACAAAGCTATAGTAATCAAAACTGTAGGGTACTGGCATAAAAACAGACACACAGATCAATGGAACAGAACAGAGAGGCCAGAAATAAATCCACACTTACATGGTCAATTAATCTATGACAAAGGAAGCAAGAATATACAGTGGGGGAAAGACAGTCTCTTCAATAAATGGTGCTGGGAAAACTGGATAGCTACATGCAAGAGAACAAAACTGGGCCCCTTTCTTACACCATACACAAAAATAAACTCAAAAGGGATTAAAGGCCTAAATTTATGAAACCAAAACTCCTAAAAGAAAACATAGGCAGCAAATAATACATTATATGTTTAAAAAAAAAAAAAAAAGAAGATAGTAGGAAGGGAAAAATGAAGGGGGGGAAATCGGAGGGGGAAATGAACCATGAGACACTATGGACTCTGAGAAACAAATTGAGGTTTTAGAGGGTAGGGAGGTCAGGGGATGGGTTAGCCCAGTGTCGGTTATTAAGGACGGCACGTACTGAATGGAGCACTGGGTGTTATACACAAACAATGAATCATGGAACACTACATCAAAAACTAATGACGTAATGAATGGTGACTAACATAACATAATAAAATAGAATTAAAAAAAAAAAAGAAAACATAGGCAGCAATCCCCTGGATATCATCAGTCTTAACAATATTTTCTGGATCTGTCTCCTCAGGCAAGGGAAACACAGTTAAGGAAAACCATCAACAAAATGAAAAGGCAATATACTAAATGGGAGAAGATAATTTGCAAATGATATATCTGAAAAAGGATTAATATCCAAAATATATAAAGAACTCATATAACTCAATACCAAAAAATAAAAAAATCCCATAAATAATCCAATTAAAAAATAGGCAGAGGACCTGAGTAGACATTTTTCCAAAGACATACAGATGGTCAACAGACACATGACAAAATGCTCAATATTACTAATCATCAAGGAAATGCAAATCAAAACCATGAGATATCACCTGACACCAGTCAGAATGGCTATATCAAAAAGATAAGAACAAATGTTCGCCAGGATGTGGAGAAAAGGAAGCCCTTATGCACTGTTGGTGGGAATGTAAACTGGCGCAGCAACTATGGAAAACAATATGGAGGGTCCTCAAAAAACTAAAAATAGAAATACCATACAACCCAGTAATTCCACTTCTGGATATTTATGCAAAGTGAACAAAAACACTGATTCGAAAAGATATATGCATCTTTTCAGGGAAAAAAGTAAAGTATCAATGTTAATTGAGACTACCAATTTACAGAAATTCATTCATTTTAAAGTATAAGCAGCCAAAGAAGTGATTAAAATCATAATCAAACAGATTACAAAACAAAAACATTGTTTTGATAAGAACAGTTAGTGAACACATTAGCATTTAAAGAAATGTTCACATTAATAAAAGGGGAGGAGAGAGAAGTAGATGTGAAGAAGAAAAATCCTGACATTACAGTTTTACTATATTTACCCTCATTTGGATAAGAATGACATTCCTGAGACTTCCTGTGATTTCTCAAATTCAAGAATATCTACACAAGCTACTTTTTTCTTCCATATAATGATTATATATAAAATAACTGAAAGATATATGTCCATTTCAGAACCTGCATGGAAGTTATTGTGACAAGAAGAGAACAGACTTATTAAGACATGGATGCTGAGTGGTATACTCTGCTCAAGAGCTAAATAATTCACTCTCACACAGCAGCCTCTCCATCCAAGTAATTCAAATTCCTGCCATTTCAAAATCACCTCAGGGCTGCTCATGAATTGTTCAAATCTATAATGTTAAATCTACTGTAAGACTTGTGCAGAGGGTATTTTTCTAGAACTATAAATTAAGGAGTTCTGATCCCCATAATCTGTAAGATTTTATTTAAAACTATTTTTTTTATGCACTTCCAGAGGAAATAATTGCCCTCACTTTAAGGTTTAAAGTATTCAATGCTTTAAATATGAGTGCAGCAACAAAAAACTGAGAACCTAATTCAAAATCCAAATTCCCAGGCTCCCATCATAGAGCTAATGAATGAGAATTTGTGGGAGCAAGGCTACAGAATCTATAGTTTTAATAAGCTCCCAGGAAGGAAGCCCCATAAAGGACTTTGTGCTGTCATTTGGGACCACTGAGACATATTCGACATTTTCAGAAATTTGACAAAATTTAACCATTCATTATTTTTAAACTGAATGTTAACTTTGGGGGAACTCTCAATTTCATCATCGAACTTTATTATGCTAACACTTCAATGATTTTTTAAAATCCAGTGTTATTTTCTGAAGTTCACTTTTTATATATATCCAAATACCAAAACTCATTTTATACTTATAAATTATAAGCAGTTAACACTTTTCAGACAAGTAACAGCTTCCAAAGAGTGAAATACCAAAACCATCCCATTCATCCACCAATAATCCCCCAATGACTATATAAAATCCATCTATTTCAGAATACACAAGTTGTATGTGCAATAGCTGAAGGGTATTCATTCAGATGGAAGAGTATCATTTAGCTTTATCATAGGCTAGCTGTCACTGTGCCAGTCTACAGTTCATGTATGGTCCTTTAGAGAGATACTAAGTCTCATAAATTGTCAAAAAAGAAAAAAAAAAGCTCAGAATCTCTTAAATAATCAAAATTCCTATGATTCCCATCCTGCTTTTGTTACACCTGACTTACTCCTTTTTAAAAATTTCTTATCATTTCTCTCAGTCTATCTCCCTTTCTCTTATCTCTAAAATCACCTCCCTTAACTTTTCTGACATCATTAGTCACCTGTGCCAATAAATTTACTATTTGTAGCTTTCAAAGATGAGTCAAATTTCTCATAAGTTACCAAGAAGATATTAAATTCGGGTGATCTTGAATCCAACTGAAAATGATGTGTATCACTGCGAAGACCTTTTAAGTTTATTTGGGGTTTTCCAAAGGAAATAACCATCTCTAATCAAATAAGAATGCCTAGGATGGAAAAGGAAAAAATACTAACTCTCAAGAGCCATTTAGTAAACAGCTGAGTAAAAAGCAGAAAAGTAAATATTGACTATGTTTAATAAAAGCTTTGAGAAAAATTTTGTTTTGAAAGGAAACCTACTTTAAAAAAATAATTATAAAATGCTATTAACTACCATAAAAAGTTACCCTGAGAAAATACACTACCTGGCAAAATAATTTGAAATTACATATAAACCAAAAATTTTATATTTAAAATATAAATGATTATACTATAAGGATATGAAAAAGAATTTAGTCTGCTCATTTCATGGATAGATCTTTTCACTGTGATAGAATTTTAAATGAACACTTTTTCAACTAGTAAAAATACCAACAGAAGGCTAAAGAAGTCCTTTATAAACTAACATAATACAGTTCAGTAAAAATACTGTTAGGCTTTCTTACCCATTCCCT
The DNA here is from genome assembly GCF_002201575.2 of Neomonachus schauinslandi. NCBI lineage: Eukaryota > Metazoa > Chordata > Mammalia > Carnivora > Phocidae > Neomonachus > Neomonachus schauinslandi. The sequence continues at coordinate 28,060,243 of NC_058413.1, read as the reverse complement.
TAAAATATGACAACAATGAAGAAACACATTTTGGAATACAACAGCTTGGAACCAGTCAAAACAAAATCTACTAATAATGACAAGTTTGCCAGGTAGGTTTGACCAAAGATCTCTACATAAATTTCTTATATTTATTGATTTTTCTGATAAAGATCTCCTATGAAGAAGAATAAAATGTACTATATGTAAACAGAGGCTACAAGTAAATCAATGCACTGTATATACTGGATGATTATATTTTAATAATTCTTATAATTGCAAAAATTATTTTATTTGCCTATATTTAAAATTTAAAGTATAAAAACATTAAGATTAAGGTTTTATAATCTATTTTTTAAATATAAAGCTACTAAATCAAAAACAACAACAAGATAAAAATCAAGTTCTATGAATAAATATTTTAAAAGTAAGTACTCTAGGATCATAACACTGACAACACTAATTATCTTTTCTACTCTTGGCAGTTATGTTGTATACTGTTTGGGTGACTGATGGGATAATTTCACTTCATTTTCTTTCAGTTTATTCTGGACCATGTAGGAGAAGAATATTAAAATAATTAACACCTCTAAACAAAGTACTTGATAAAGTTTTTAGTTTAAATAAAATGCTTAAAAAAACCTCAATTAGCTAATACATGATTCTAGAGCAAATAACAACTAACCCTCTACTTGCTAAAGGAAAACTTTCACTAAGAATTTGATTTTAAAAAATGTCATTCAGTATTAACTATTTTAAGGACTTTTATATATTAAGATCATACACTTCCACAAAAAGTTCATCAGTTTGAGCTAGCATTACCTGAATTATCCTGCTTAATTCCCATATAATAAATTCCCATTAAAAATATGTCTATTTTTATATCATTAAAGATTTTACTCACTAAAAACATTTAATCAGGAATCAAAGCAGTCAGAAACAGGTAAAATGTATGACAAAACAAGTTATTCCAATTCCTTACACCTATAGATATTTTGATTAATTTATTGATAATGGCCTTATAGCCAAAAGAAAACTAAAGTATTTAAATTAATATTTAATCTCAAATATAAATCTTTAATAATAGCAAATACATTGTCACTCAACTTGAAAAAGTATAAAAGACATTAATAATTAACTTTTTTATTTGAACATTTTAATAGATTTTAAGTTATACATATAGTTTATGTATGTCTTACATAATTTATAAGTCATATAGCTTATAATAAGGCTACACATTAAAAATAATTAATAAAAAGCATATTCTTTGCCTTGATCACCTGATTTTTTGTTGTTGTTGTTTATAAAATTAATCACAGTTAGCAGGGTAGAAATCGCTTTGAGCTTCATGAATGACATCCAAGAGATGGGAAAGGATTAGTTCTCAGTTGCTGCCAGTTATAGCGCCAGGTGGCTTTTTCTGCAGTGAAGGTGTTACCGATAATCCCATTACACTGGTACTAAATCTTGCAGACATCAAAATTATCACCAAGGTTCCTTTTCATCCCATCCTTTCCAAATGACTGGAAGTCGCTTCACCTGAAAGAAGTCAAATCCACATGCAGCTGCTGTTTTAGCAGGCAGCAAACTCCCTGAGAATGCCAGTCGTGATTCAATTTTGCTGTGCTGGTGGCCCCCTATTCCCTGTCCAATAATATATCTGTTAAAAAATCCTACAGCTACAAATCAAGTTTAATCCTACCAGGGACCTCATGTTGGTCTTGTCTTCCAAAAAGGCAGCAGGTTCTGCTGTCTATCTCTGCTAGCGTCTGGGGAATACCCTTTAAATCCCAGCTCTACTTAGAAGAATAAGCTAAGGATCACAAAACATGACCTCAAAAACCCTGATATGACTATATTCTGACCCAGAGGCATTCATTCTAGGTGAAGATTAGAACTTTGCATAATAAGATTACACAGCAAGTGAATGATATCAAGGGACTATCCATATGCAGCCGCCTGGTTTTCTATAGACAGCCTGTGCTCTGCAATATGCAGTGCAGACGAAAAAGAGCTTGGTCTTTCTAGCTGAAATAAAATAGATTCACATAAATTAGTTGGCCATTTCCAGATTCCTAAATCCCCTATTACATCTTTTATTGACAGCTCCTGTGAGGATAGCACAAATGTTATTCCTTTTTATTCTGTGCTTCTATAACAATCATGCTCTGTAATTGAAATGTACATAGATTATGGCTCGAAATTAACATCTTGTTTGCTTTAATCTTGGATTACAATTGACTGTGTACATAATAAAATTAGGAAATCAATGGATGGATTTATCATCTCCAAGAAACTAGAGGTATTGTTTAAAGAATAGTTTAACATTTTGTGTCACCACTTTTAAATGCAGAAGTAACAGAGAAGTCAATAAAAATTTGAGTAAAAGAATACAACGGGCATCATGCAATATCTACAGAAGAGTTAGATTACATAAAAATTAGCTCATTTCCCTCAAAATTTTAAAGTGTTAAAATTTTCAAAATGTGAAAAATTCAGAAATCTCATGATTTTCTCTCAAAAGCATACTTGAGCAAGAAGGTCAATTACACATAAGGTCTCTACCTTTTTTAAGTGGGTGCAGTAGCAGTATTTTATACACATCACCTGATCATTTATACTTTAAAATATTTGAATCAATTCAAATCAATTGTAACTCAAGTTTTATAGTTCTTTTTTTTTTTTAAAGATTTTATTTATTTATTTGAGAGAGAGAGAGAGAATGAGAGACAGAGAGCACGAGAGGGAACAGGGTCAGAGGGAGAAGCAGACCCCCCACCGAGCAGGGAGCCCGATGCGGGACTCGATCCCGGGACTCCAGGATCATGACCTGAGCCGAAGGCAGTCGCTCAACCAACTGAGCCACCCAGGCGCCCTCAAGTTTTATAGTTCTTAACTACATGTTTCTAAAGTATTTAATGAAGTTCCCTCTCCTTATATTTGAATATATACAGAGCATTTAAAATGTATAGAATCCTAGAGAACTTTATGTTCAGTTTTTTTCTTCCAACAAGTTTAAAGCTATATGAGCTCTAAGCAAACTTATATGAAAAGAGAGATATACGTTCAAAAATACCTATGCAGAAAATTCTAAGAATGAGGAGTTCTCTATTTTAAAAAAAAAGCATTAATATTTGCCATGGGATTCTTTTTTTTTTTTTTTTAAAGATTTTATTTATTTGACAGAGAGAGACAGCGAGAGCGGGAACACAAGCAGGGGGAGCTGGAGAGGGAGAAGCAGGCTTCCCGCTGAGCAGGGAGCCCGATGTGGGACTCGATCCCAGGACCCTGGGATCATGACCTGAGCCGAAGGCAGACACTTAACGACTGAGCCACCCAGGCGCCCCGCCATGGGATTCTTATAAAACTAAGCTTCTTGGTATACTTGAAATATGTTTGACAAGTTTGATTTGCCCACAACTGTTGAGGAGCATACTACATCCAATACATTAGCCATTATTTCCTTATCATCACAATATATTTAAGCATATCTATACAATATCTGATAAGTACTCAGGAGTCAGGTGACATAATTATGATTTTGTGTATTAATCAGGCAGATATATGCCAATAGAATCAGTCATAGAGCTATAAAAAAACACCTTGTGTAATTTCAGTTACATAGCCCATGAATATTCTTTGGTCACTTGAGTAGGATATTACTAGAAAAGTAATGAGGAATGCAAAAAATACACATTTCTGTTACGATATTTATATGTAGTACTTTAGAGCTACCCTGTTCAATAAGGTAGCCATTAGCTACACATGGCTACTGAGCATGTGAAATGTGACTAGTCCAAATTGAGATGTGAGTATAAAATACACACTGGACTTTGAAGACATAGTACAAAAAATACTAAAATATTTTATACTGATTACATGTTGAAAGATAATATTTTGGATATAATGGATTAAATAAAATACATAAATGACTTGCATTATATTTCTATTGGACAGCAGTGCATTAGCAAATCATACATTTTCAATAATAAATTCCTAAGCTAAATGAAATTGCACAACTAATAAAAAATACTAAAGCAGGCGGTTATTTTGGAAAAACAAACATTCCAATGTCAAGTCTGATAGATAAGCTAAGACAAGAACAAAATGCTGTCATTTCAGCCTGTATTTCATATTTCTAGCTTAAGGGTAACGGGGGAGAAGAAGGGACCAACCAAACTGCTGATCATCATATATCAAAAAAGAATGATGTTTTATAGTTACAAAAATGCTTTAGTCGAGTAAACATAGAATTGTACAAAAAATACATCTTGGGCAACTTCATAAAAGGACTAGTTAGGTCTATATGTCACCACTAATTGAATCCAATAGACAGCAACTTCAGAAAATATGTCTGGATCTAGAAAGGGCCATGATTTTTTTCTAAGGTGCTATATATTATATTCAAAATTTAAAAATACACTAGAAGTAATAACTATAGAGATTTGAAGCATTTAATGTATTTCATTAGTTTAGCAAAATAAAAAAGGTCAATTTCATAAATTATTAGAAATCTGCTTTTCCATTAGTCTTTTCATTATATTCATCACTGTAGGTTAAAAAATCCATTAATAAAAAGGGTTTTACAGAAATAAGGAAGACTATAAAATAGTTAAAATATAAAACATATACCTAATTTAATTCAAGAAAGTTAAAGGCAGATTTAGTATGACCCGACAACTGATGTCCTACAATTAAAATACAAAGTCTATCTTTGTCACACACTGGAATATTATTTCAATATAAACAGTAATATGTGAGGTATTAACTCACTTAAAAGTTGCTTTTTCATAATTATTACTTTATAATATTTATCTAAAAATACTAAGACTAATGATGAAATATGAGTATCAATAAGATAGATAAAATCTAAATCAATTCTTTCTGATCTAGCCATTTCACTTTTTCCTAGCCTTTTAAAAATTATGTAAGTTCCTTCCTTTTCTGGTAGCAAGTATCACACAGACACACAGACACAGAGACACACATAAAAAAAAATAACAATAAAAAACTTTCCAAGCATCAATATATGAGTGTAATGATATTCAGTCTAAGTTAATCCCCAGACATCCAAATTCATGAATAAAAATTCATCAGTTTTAAATACACTGAGCCTATTAAGCAAGAACAAAAGCATATGCACAAAAGAGCTTTTAATATATTTCAAAGCCCACAAGAGCCATGGTCTCATTAAAATTATAAATTACACAAACATGGAATGAAGATTCAAACTGCAGTGCAGCTAAGCAGATTACAGAAAACCCCGCGTTCCATATGATAACACACCATGGCCCTCCCAGATGGGGGCTTGGAACAAAAAGGCCATCACCACAGCTAGGGAAAACCTCCTTGTGATCTCTGGTTTCTGTTCAGCAGATGACAGCCAAATAATATGTTGATTATTCTGTTTGTGCTGCTAAGCTTGTAAGATGGAATAAAAGCGATATGATCTATTGTGAACCCAATGCTAATGTGTTGCTCCACTCATAAATAATATACTGAATTTATTTTGAAACTATCTTTTATCTGAACTTCAGTTTTTAAATGCATGAATTAAAATAAAAGCCAGGATAAAATAATATTTAATTTGATGCTTTAAACTAAAAAATGTAATGACAAGTGAAAAATATCTAAGTGCTTAGTTAAGAGTCAAGTACAATTGCCTTTCTTTAATTTCAGTACTGTGATCAGAGACAAAATACATCTTTAAATAGGCAATTACTCTCATCATGAAATATAAATGCAAAATTAAATAATACAATAATCCTGAAGTTTATAATATCCATTATTGACAAGATAATAACTAAAATACCAGAGCATATAAAAACATTTTTCTGCAATGTAATAGCACATAATCAGAACATATATCTAAAATATTTCTAAATAAAAATTATCACTGAAAGCCTTATGTTCATAACTTGTACACAAATGGATGCTAACAAAAAATCCTACTTAAAATCAAAATAATTAAAAAGATTCTAAAAATAATTTTCAAATATAACATATGTAGAGAACATCTTTTCTTTTTTATAGCTGTAGAGTATTTCATTGTATAGATATGCCATAGTTCATTTAACCACTACTCTCCTGATAGACATCCACGAAATATACAAACATATTAATCAAAAAATATGTATTAGATGTGTATAGTAATGTTATATGGAAAACCACTCAAATGTCCACTAACAGAATTGATAAAAAAAAATAGTTGTGATATGGTCAAGTGGAGCAATGAAAATGAACCAACCACAACTACGTGCAACAATGTAGATGAATCTCAAGACATAATGCTGAGTAAAGGAAACCAGACATAAAAAAAATTCTATTGTATAAATCTATACAATACAAAAACCATACATAATGTTCTTTTCTTTAACTGGGGGCTGGTTACATGGGTGTATTTGGTTTCTAGAAAATTCACTGAGCCATCTATTTTTAGTATGTGCACTTCTCTGTGTATATATAGCTTTAAAAAGGCAGTTTTACACACAAGTAGTATACAAAGGTAGTCAAAATCCTTGTCAAAGGAAATTTAGAAACTGACAAATATAAAATCTAAAGCTGAAAACTAAGCATTCTTATACTGCTTATTTGAATATTCAAATTTTCAACTCAATAGCTGAGACAAATTCCTGGACTCTTTTAAACAGAAGAGCAAAAGCCACTCACCCTATGATCTTCTCCCACCTCCCAACCTCTAATACCATATTTTCAGAGGTACCTGGCCTCTCTGTGAGGAGCTGCTGCTGCTACTGCTGCTATAATAATAGAGCTAAAATAATCTCAGGACTGAATATTTGCCCTTATGTGAGAAAATAAAGCAACACAGAGGACAAGGCAGTATAAAGAATACATATGTTTGCTGTTTTCCCTCTTGCCTTCAAATTTCATAAACTTTTATTTGTTAATTATGAAAGCTCATTACCTAATTTATAGGAATCTCTTGAAAACTTCCATTTTACTTGTCAATTAAGTTAAAGAAAATATAATTCTTTAATAACAGTATCATACAAACAAAATGAAATTTCATGATAATATGATAATAAACTAAACAATGTATCTCATTACCTCCCACTTAAATATTTTCCTTTATTTCTATATTGGAATCAATACATGATCTACAATACTGTTTTTGTCATATGGAAAAAATACTTTAAGAAATAAGTTAAAAGAGATAATCTAAAGATTACAGGGTTCATTTTCAATGTGTGTAATAAATATTTATTCAGTGCTTAACTATCTACCAGGCTCTGGGGATAAAGGAGTAAAATTAGCTAATTTCGTGGTAAATATAGCAGACTTAGCCCTTTCTTTCCTTCTCATTTCATTTACAAATGAAACAAGACTATTTTTAATGAGTAACAATATTCAAATAATATTCAAAAATTAAAAACAATCTACATGATATACAGTTAAAGTCCCATCTACTCCTTTTTCCTCACCCATCCACACACAGGATTTAAATTTTACATAACTTTCCAAATTTTTTGCAAATATAAGCAAATATGAATATATATTTTTATTCCTTCCCCCTTTATGTAAAAAATAGTTTACTAAACACTGAACTTTGCCCTTTTTATTTTATTTTATTTATTTGAGAGAAAGAGAGCATGAGTGGGGTGAGGGAAAGAGGGAGAAGCAGGCTCCCCTTTGAGCAGGGAGCCCGATGCAGGGCTTGATCCCGGGACCCTGGGATTATGACCTGAGCTGAAGGCAGACGCTTAACCGACTGAGCCACCCAGGCACCCCTGCCTTTTTATTTTTTTAAGATTTTATTTTTAAGTAATCTCTACACCCAACATGGGGCTTGAACTCACCACCCTGAGATCAGAAGTGGCACACCCTGACTGAGCCACCCAGGCACCCCGAACTTTGCTCTTTTAAAATAGCAATGTATGTTTCAAAACTTTCTAAATCTGCAAATAGAAAACATCCTTTTTTTTTTTTCATAGCTGTAGAGTATTTTATTGTATAGATACGCTACAGTTCACTTAACCAGTACCCTACTGATAAACACTAGGGGTGTTTCCGATCTTTGGCTACTGCAAAAATGCTACAGCAAAAACTCCTATACATGCTATTACATGAGTACACAAGTACATCTGCAATAAATTTCTGGAATTGGTATGAAGACAAATGTGTAAATGCATTGGTCTTTTTCTACAAATTGCCAATTTGTTTTCTATGGGGGTTGTATCATTTTGCACTTTCACTACAGATACATCTCAAATGTATCCTAGGAAAAGCTATTCATACTTTCTTTGGGACCCTAAGATATTTTGTTCATAAGGCAATTCTCAAAGATGTTCTCATTGCAAAAAAACTACATAAAGCTCTTTGTTTGTTTTACCCCCAATTGTACAGGTAAAATCTGTTCATGTAGTTAAGTTTTAAAACAAAGGAATTTTCAAATTTTAACAAAAACCTCACTGACATAGGAAATCATCATATGCCTAATGTACTGCAATAGCAACTATTTATCTTTCCTCCCAATTATCTCCTGTGATCCAAAAACAAATATACTCTCCCACCCCAGGTTTTTTTTTTTTTAATTCACATTCAGTAGTTTATAATTGGGTAAGCAGTCAAATGCATTTCACTTTGAAATGAATGTTTTCCTGAACCAAATCTGTGTTACTTCTATATTGTCCTTGAAAAAGCTATCATTTCAAAGGTGGTTTAATTTTTATGACTACCATTTTCAAATGGCCGTGTCATCTAATACACTGTTTTTATTTCAATGCCTATCCTATCAAATATTTTATAATTAGAAAATGCCCACTTAAGTCCATTGGACTTCCCATTTGAAGGAATCCTTAAGCAACTCCAGTTTCAGTACCACTGTTTTATAAGAAAATGTGTGCATAATAATTTTTATTCCCCAAATAAGTATTCTCCTATTTCAGTATCACTGTTTTATAAGACAATTTGTGCATAATTTTTATTCCCCAAATAAGGACTGGTATATGCAATCTATGCTGCATCTCAATTGTTCAGAAATCAGCTGTCAGATAATCTCAGGCCTCTGAAACAAAGTGGCTAGCCTAGTTCATGAACACAAAGTAAATTTTAAAAAGCTGCCACACCTTCTGTGCCCTTAGTCAGTAGATGGAACAGATCCATACATAAGCTCTCACCTAAACAATATATGTTATGCAAATGTTGATTTTAATATTAGAGTCAATATAACACACTGACAGCAAAAGACAAGAATTACATAACAAAAGTAAAACAAGACAAAACACAACAAACGCCACACATTACAAGTAGCACCCGGACATAAAACTTATCAGTTTAGGACAATTTAGGAGAACAGTTCTACACAGCAAAAGCTTCTGAGGAAGTCACATAAATTCCATGAAGGGACTGATGTTCATAATGACAACTCTGGGCCATAAAAACAAACAAACAAGAAAAAAATGTTAAATTATACTCCCTTTGCTCTGTTTAAGAAAACAGAGGTTAAATTTTCTGTTTCAGAAACATTTTGAAAAAATGTTCATACAAGTTTTGGCACTAAAAGGTTAAGATTCAATTATCCACAAAATTAACAGATTAGAAATATACCATTTGTTAATAAGGCCTAATGAATGAGGAATCACTCAAAGTAAAATTCTCAAAGTTAGACTATACTATGGTTGTCTTTTAGAAGATGAACTATGATAAGGTGCGGTAACATTTTGGGGGCTTCAAACAGGGAATTCCCTGTCCTAAGCCAATTCTTGGTTGATAGTCAAAAGAATATCTGATAATTTTTGAAAGCTAGTCAGGCAAATTTTCCACTTAAATGGCTGGACACACTCAAGAAAATATCCTGATTTCACTTTTCACTTTGTTTTCTTTAAATTGTGACTGCCAAGTAGACAGGTTGATCTAGTTTCTAGCTCTGACTTGATAAATGACCTTGTCCAAGTGTCTCAATCTCTCTAGCCCTCCTTAGTTTCTTCATCAGTAAAGCGAAGGAGTTATACAGAGTATGACATGATAGTTAACAGAATGAATGTAGTAATAAAGTAAACCACAGAGGTACTACCTTAAGTCTTATAATCTATTTCTTCACTTTATCTATACATCTAACTATACATGTACTATTTTGAAACTATCACAAACTATATGCCACTTTACGTTTAAGGCCTAGAGTAAAAGAAATTATAAAAATTTCAGAATCTTTTCCAATATTTAATAGGTGTTACTCTCAAGATATAACAAACTTCTCATGTACTCATTTAAATTAATTTAAAATACCATATAATCATGCACAAACAATGAATCATGGAACACTACATCTAAAACTAATGATGTAATGTATGGGGACAACAATAAAAACATTAATAATAATAATAATAATAATAATAATAAATAAAAATAAAAAATAATAATAATAAATAAAAAAGGAAAAATAAAATACCATATAATCAATTATCTTTAACCCAAAAATATATGACTTTTTCTACCTTACACAGATAAAAAAACATACGATATGTAAAAGAACATTCATGGCAATGTCATTTATAATAGCCAAACACTAGAAACAACCCAAATATCCACCAACAAGAGCATGAATGAATTCTGTCATAGTCATTCCCAAGGAATAATATATAATGATGAAAAGGAAAGAATATTACTTGCAACTACATAGATGATCTTCAAAACATAATGCTGAGTAAAGGAAGAAAGAATACATATGATTCCAGACAATGGCACTTACCGGCTGACCCATCCATGTCCCATGCTGCCTGATACCCCAGTGGGCACCCCACAGCCATGTCAGGATCATGGTGTAGCAGGCAAGCACCACTCTGAAGGAAAGCACGAAGGCAGGCACAGGCGCCAGTCCTTGGTCAGTATCCAGTATGAGCTCTGAGCTTAGCCATACGGTCTGGACCTCAGCTCCACCACCCCCAGCCACCTTTCTGTCTCTGTGATCAAAGCTGCCACCTGCTAAGAACTGCTAGACAAGGCAATGGAGACCCTTCAGCTGACTGGAGTGCTAACACTGGTGCTAGAGAGGATGGGACCTCTATGGAGAGCAAGGACTTCCTCTAGCTGTTGGAAGAGGACACATGCCTGATGGTGCTGGATTTGGGGAAAAGCTGAACCCCAGCAGGAATGCGTGCTGTCATATGGCCCAGGCCGGGAGAACACCAAGCACAGAAAGGACAGCACCCTCATCACCTTCCACATAGAAGCAAAACCCCTGGAACTTCTTTGGCAGCCTAACATCAAAGCCACATTCTATAAGCTCTACTCCATGAACTGTGAGGTTCTCAAGGACCTGGTCCAAAGAAAGTACCAGGGGGCTGTTCCAGTTGGACCTCCTTGTTGCTGCAAGACCTGGGCCATATGTTGCTGGGAATTTCCTCCACCCTTCACCATGCAGTAGACGGGGCTAAGCAGTGGCAGCAGCAGCAGCAACAGGGTGGCCTCCATCCCTACTGAGAAGGGGTTCTGAGCTTCTGCCCCTAGACTTGTTCTAAGAAACACAATGTGAGCACTGTGACAGTATCAGGTTTGGGGTCCTGTAAGCAGTACACACTAGATCACCCACCTGTTTCCCCCCAGTGTTCTCTAACTGCATTTTGATAGGACCCATCCACCCCTAGTCTATACCCTTTCCTGAAGAATGCTGTCCCTTCGTAGCCATCTTTCCAGCCTCCCACTTACTGTGAAAGGCCACAAGCCTCTCCCCAGGCATCTTAATTCCACCCTAACTGCTGCTACATCTAAATGCCTTAGAACTCCTCCTCTCCCTAAGCTCCCCAGTACACTGAAGAGTCCTCTCTGATTTTACATTGAGATCTCTAATTCTTTATACCCTTCTCTTACAAAATAACAAAAACATTTCCAATAAAAATATTAAATTGTTTACAAAAAATTCGTGATTCCATAAAGATTAAAGAGACAAAAAGTGAAAATATTGCTGAGAAATACACATAAAAATGATAAAAATTATATAGAGTTTATATAAATAATTACCATAAAAATCAAGACATTCGTTACTTTCAAAGAAAAGGAAGATTATATCAAGGGTTTCTGGGATGCCAGTAAAGATCTATGGTTACATGGATGCTTGTTTTATATTTATTCCTTTTACTATACATATTTTTTTTTAAAGATTTTATTTATTTTTTGAGAGAGAGAGAGCACCAGCAGGGGGGAGGGCGAGAGGGAGAAACAGACTCCGCACTGAGTGGAGAGCACAATGCAGGGCTCGATCCTTGGGACTCTGGGATCATGACCTAGGCTGAAGGCACACACTTAACTGACTGAGCCACCCAGGCTCCCCTACATTTATGTTTCTATATGATGTTATGTTTTATAATAAGTTTAAAATGGTATGTTTTCTGAAATAATATATTTTTATAGAGAAGGAAAAGAGGGTTCCTCTTTTTTGCTAACAATTTATTTTCTTGTCTACGTTTCTAATTTTTATTGTAATATTTAATAATAAAGAAATAAGTTACTATGCCTAATTCTCCACAATCTTAATTAAGAGTCAATTTCACAGGCTTTCCCATGGCTACAAAAAAATATAAGAATAGCTACCCTATTAAATCTTTGCTTAGCTCAATGTTGTTTCTGTTACTTTTTCTTCTTTTCAACGAAATGTATGCTTACTTTCAAAAATAATCCACATTATATCTAGGTAATAATTTTATACAGGCTGCACTCCAAAAAATACATTTTAGCTCATGAGAAAGAAGAAAAACACTCTTCTTAACTGTCACACATTTTCTAACAATTTTGGGAGCACCTGTGTATGCACACAATGTGAGGTTTCGTAATAGGATGGACATAGACAGGACACTTGAGGTCCAACCCAACGTCACTCTGTAAATATTTTCACTGTGTGTACTAGAAAACATGATAGTTGGATTATATGATGAATATACAAAGCAAGTTAAACTTAAAGTCCACCGTATAAAGTGTAGCATAGGGTGATCCATTAAAAATAGATCCAATAATGCCTAATTTAAATTATACTGGAGCTGTTTTAAATATTTTCTTTGGAAAAACAGAAGTACAGGAAATTAAATTACAAAAAAACAAAAAATAAAAATAATAAACTGACTTCAGTTATAAACATTATATACATACAATTTAGGAAATCCCATCATCTACAAGCATCTTTCAATGTATGTTTGTTGTAACTTGTAGATACCACTACACAAGCAGACAATGAAATGTAGAAGCAAGACCATCAGCACCTTCATCATACTCCAGATATCACACAATCACAATGGTATCACCCATTACAATAGTAAAGTTGTTTTTGTTGTGTACTGTTGTTTTTCTATGAATGCACCCTCTTTAGTGGATTCCGCTAACCAGTTATTTGCCCATCTATTAAGTGCCAACTTTAAAAAATTGCACTGTGTCCAGCAGGGAGCAGCATTACAACATTCATAAGACTTAACATGAACACGAAACTGACAGAAGAAAAAGGAGAAAAAAAAAAAAACCACTTACCATAGATCTGTTCTACAATACATTCAATTTTTAGGGCAAATGCAAGGCTTCCAGAAAAAAACATCTAAAGCATGTCTCAAAGTATATATGGATAATCCACAAATTCAGGATTCCTAAAGCAGGAAATCAAAATTACATGAGGTAAAGAATTCCCTCAGCCATGCTGGCTGAATTAGCATATAATATGACTAAATGTCTCTTAGTTGTTAAGGTATATATTCCTCTTAGTGGGTCAATGGGATTTTGAATTCAGATATATGATAATACTTTGGATAAAACAATTAAAAATACCCCAGAATAGTAAAGTCCTTTATCCACCAGAAAATCTAAGCAGAAGTTGGGGCGCCTGGGTGGCTCAGATGGTTAAGTGTCTGCCTTTGGCTCGAGTCATGATCCCAGGGTCCTGGAATCGAGTCCGGCATTGTGCTCCCTGCTCCTTGGGAGCCTGTTTCTCCCTCTGCTTCTCTCTCTCCCTCTCTGTCTCTCATGAATAGATAAATAAAAAATCTTTAAAAAAAAACAAGCACAGAGGGGGAAAAAAAAAAATCTAACCAGAAGAAAGTAAGTGCGTGACGTATCAATCAAACTAGAGAGAACGGTGGTCAAGGACTTAAAGGAGTTGATCAGCCAAATATATGCAGTTCTAATATATTAAAGTCTAAACAATTTGCAAGTAACAGGATATAATGTCATTTCTACATGTCAACATGAATATTTGAAGTTAATTTTAACACTGAAAAGGCAGCAGAGAAGTAGTGTGTAATGCAGGTATGTTAAGACTGACTAGTCAAATACTTACTGAATACAAGTAATGCACATGATAATGCAGAAAAACTCTGTGATGAGTTAAAATGTGACAAATGAAAAACATACTATGTTTGTTACTGTCTTGGATGTCAAAACCTGCCTCCTACTCAACTAAAATAGCTCCATGTCTGGTCTTATGACTGAAAAAAAATTTTTTTTTCCAATTATAAAATGAACTTTCAGTTATAGAATAAGTAAGTCATGGGATATAATATACAGCATAGGGAACATAGTTAAATAACTTTGGTGACAGATAACTAGACTTATCATTTCATAATGTATAAAAATAACAAATTACTATGATGTATACCTGAAACTAATAGGATACTGTATGTCAATTTTACTTCAAAATAAAGATTTATTTCCACTTTTATCTGAGATGTTAAACAGTTTGCTTCATATGTGTTTACATGCAACATTTCAGTGTCTACACTGAAAAATAAAATTTTGCCATTAAAAGATAACATGAATATTCATCTTTAAATATTCATGATTATATATAATTTACATAATACACATCATCACAAATCAATATATTATTAATATATGAATATATATTTATTTAAAATTTAATGAATAATATGTAAAATGGTTCCTACTATTTTCTTCCAGCAAAATAATATGAAAAGCTTGACTTAAGTATATGATAGCAAGACTACAGTGATTCTCTAACAATTATCATTAATTTTAATGAAGTCAAAAGAAACTGATTTATTAATCTTCTACCCTTTAAGTTATTCATGGCATTATTTCTAATATTTTGCCCTGCTTAAAGTCTTTCTCTTATCCTATTTCTTGCTTTTGCTTTTGTACGTTTCACTTTTTGTGATACTTATTTCTACCAGTCTATCTTCCCTCTCTTTTCTTTTTTTTTTTTTTTTAAAGATTTTATTTATTTATTTGACAGAGACAGAGATAGCGAGAGCAGGAGCACAAGCAAGTGGGAGTGGGAGAGGGAGAAGCAGGCTTCCCACCGAGCAGGGAGCCTGATGTGGGACTTGATCCCAGGACCTTGGGATCATGACCTGAGCCGAAGGCAGCCGCTTAACCGACTGAGCCACCCAGGCGTCCCTTCCCTCTCTTTTCTAATACATTTGTTTCAATCTCAATTTTTGTTTTATTCAAACTCCTCCCTTTATGACCCTACCATCTTTTTCTCTTTGTTAGGACCCTCAAAAGTGAGTTTTTTCTCCAACAGTCTGCTTAAATATACTCTTTACCCATTTACAGGCACTGTCCTTGCTCTTAACAATCTAACTGATTGGAAACTCAAAAAACTTATATTGTTGTTACTTGTAAAAATATTTTTTCCACTGAGTTATTTAAATATTTGAAGAACTCACTAAACATTTTGGAGTCAATCTTGAAACTCAAAAATTTTAAGAAAATTTAACCTCGCACACTCAGTCCAATCAATTTGAGACCACCACTATTCTAATAAAGAGGTGATTTAGGATCTCACCACGTCAGTGTGAATAAATACTGAGTAACAAACTTTTTAAAGTCAACAGAACTTTAGTGCTTTTTATTCATGTGTGTCCATGCGCATATGCACACTATCCTCATTGAAAAGCAAAGATACATGAAATAAACCCTTCTAATAATATATTGTCAAGTCTGAAAAGAAGAGTGATTTCCCTGTTCAGGATTCTCTAATATGAATATTAACATTAATGGTATTAGTATATTAAAAAATAATCTCAAAATATCACATACAAGTAATTTAAAAATTATGAATAGATTATAATGCATTTATAATATAATTATCTAAAAAGAGACTGTAGTGAGTTGGGTAATGTTCCTCCCTCCCCTTTAAATTCATGTCCACCAAGAATTTCAGAATGTGACTTTATTGGGATGTAGGGTTTCTGTGGATATAATTAAGGTAAAGATCAATATAAGATCATACTAGATTAGGGTAGGCCCTAAATCCAATGAGAATGTCCTTATAGGAGACAGAAAAGGACACAGAGAGACACAGAGAAAAAGACAATGTGAAAATGGAGGCAGAGGTTGGAGTTATGCTGCCACAAGCCCAGGCACAACAGGAGCCACAAGAAGCTAGAAGAAGCAAGGAAGGATTCTCCCCTTGAGCCTTTGGAACAAACATGGCTCTACTGACACCTTGATTTTGAACTTCTGGTTTCCCAAACTGACCAAGTCAAAATTTCTGTTTTTTTTTTTTTTTAAGATTTTATTTATTTATTTGACAGAGAAAGACACAGCGAGAGAGGGAACACAAACGGGGATTGGGAGAGGGAGAAGCAGACTCCCTGCCGAGCAGGGAGCCCGATGCGGGACTCGATCCAGGGACTCCAGGATCATGACCTGAGCCGAAGGCAGTCGCTTAACCAACTGAGCCACCCAGGCGCCCAAAATTTCTGTTGTTTTAAGCCACCAAGTTTGTAGTAATTTGTTATGGAAATCCTAGGAAATCAATACAGATTTTGGTATTGGGAAGTGGAATGTTGCTCTGACACCTAAACATAAAAGAAAACTGAAGAGAGCGTTGGTAGATTGCCTTGAAAAGGCTGCTGGTAGAAACAGACATATTAAGGAGATTCTGGTAAAGGTTCAGAAGGTAGTGGACAGGATGGCAGAGAAAAACTATCATCTTAGAGAATACATATATTGTCAGGAGCAGAATGTTGTAGAAATATGAATGTTAAAGGGGCTTCTGGTAAAGTCTCAAGAAGGAAATGAGGGACAGGTTATTGGACGCCAGAGGCAAGGCAATCCTCATTATAAAGTAGCAGAAAACCTGGGCTGAAATGTGCTCTACCATTGAGTGAGAAGCAGTACTTGTAGGCAATGAATTTGTTTATTTAGCTGAAGAGATTTCCAAGCAAAGTGT
Organism: Neomonachus schauinslandi; assembly: GCF_002201575.2. Lineage (NCBI taxonomy): Eukaryota > Metazoa > Chordata > Mammalia > Carnivora > Phocidae > Neomonachus > Neomonachus schauinslandi. The sequence goes on along the minus strand of NC_058413.1, from coordinate 28,043,133 downwards.
TAAAGGTGTGTACTGGTTTCTCCTTGCTGCTTATAGTTAAATGCAAGAGAAAGAGATAAATTGAGAAAGGAACTGTTAAGCAAAAAATCAGCACCAGACAACTTGGACAATTCTCAGCCCCTCTAGACTGCGAAAGATGCTAACATCACAAATCACTAGGAAAATACAAATCAAAACCATAATATCACTTCAAACTCAAGAGGATGACTATTATCCAAAAAAACAGAAAACAAAAGTTTCCAAGCACAGAGAGAAACTGGAACCCCTGTGCATTGTTAATGAGAATGCAAAATGGATCAGCCACTGTGGAAAACACTTTGGCAGCTCCTCACAAAGTTAAACATAGATTTATCATATGATCCAGCAATTCCACTCCTGGATCCCAAATCCACTACTTCTACCTTTAGATAGGTATATATCTAAAGGAACTGATAGCACAGACTCTAACAGATATTTGTGCACCAATGTTCATTGCAGCATTACTCAACTAGTGTCTTATCAAAAAATGTATGGATCAGGGTTCCTGAATGGCTCAGTCGGTCGACAGTCCGACTCTTGGTTTCAGCTCAGGTCACGATCTCATTGGTGGTGATACTGAGCTCCGTGGCAGACTCTGCTCAGTGTGGAGTATGCCTGGGATTCCTTCCCTCTTCCTCTCCCTTGCCCTCCGCCCCTCCCCTTGTTCTCTCTAAAATAAATAAATAAATCTTTAAGGAAGAAAATGTATGGATAAGCAAAATGTGCTATATTATGTACAATGAAATATTAATCAACCATAAAAATAAATGAAGTTTTGGTGCATGATATAAGATGGATGAACTCTGTTAGCTATCATATGTGATGATCATTTTCCGTCACTGAGCACTGGAATATATTCACTTCAGAGCTTATCAGTAGTTCAGTCATGATTCCCTAATTGAAGTAGTTATGCCAACCCTCTTAGGTGGCTCAAGGTCTTGAGCCCTTTCTTTTTTTTTTAAGGAAATTTTTTTTGTGATAAAATTTACTGTTTTAATTATTACTAAGTGTACAATTCAGTGCCATTAGGTATATTTTGTTAGCATTAGGCAAACGCTAACAAAGAACAAATATATGATTCCACTTATATGAGGTATCTAGACAGGCAAACTCATAGACAGGAAGTAGAATAAAAGTTACTAGAGGTCAGGCAATGGAGGAATGGGGAGCTATTGCTCAATGGGGAAACTGGGATGATGAAAAAGTTCTGAAAACAGAGTGGCAACGTTTATAAAACACTGTAAATATACCCAATGGCACTGAATCATACACTTAGTAATAATTAAAACAGTAAATATTATCACAAAAAAATTTGCCTTAAAAAAAAAAAAAAGAAAGGGCTCAAGACCTTGAGCCACCTAAGAGGGTTGATATAACTACTTCAATTAGGGAATCATGACTGAACTACTGATAAGCTCTAAAATGAATATATTCCAATGCTCGGTGACAGAAAATGATCATCACATATGATAGTAATTCATTAATTCCATGTGAATTCATTTAGGAAATGTTAATAGAAAAAGGAAACATGATTTGCTTTATTTTTAAAACAGATTTAACCTCAGAATACCAGACTATAAATTTATTTTCAAATCTTTCATTATGAAGAATGATAAAATTATACAGGTATACCTCAGAGATATAGCAGGTTCAGTTCCAAACCACCACAATAAAGCATGTATCACAATAAGGTGACTCAAATTAATTTTTTGATTTTCTAGGGCATATAAAAGTTACATTTACGCTATACTGTAGTCTATTCAGTGTGCTTATGTTTTAAAAATGTACATACCTTAACTTAAAAATAGTTTATTGCTAAAAAATGCTAACCATCATCTGAGCTTTTGGTGAGTTGCAATCTCTTTGCTGATGGAGGGTGCTGTCTCAGTGTTGACCGAGGTGCTGTTTGCTGAAGGCTGAGTGGCTATGGCAATTTCTTTAAGTAACACAATGAAGTCTGCCACATGGCTTGATTATTCCTTTCATGAATGATTTCTCTGTAGCATGCAATATCATTTGATGGCACTTTACCCAGAGTAGAACTTTCAAAATTAGAGTCAATCCTTTCAAACTCTGCCACTGCTTTATCAGCTAAGTTTATGCAACTTTCTAAATCCTATTGTCATTTCAACAATCTTCACAGCATCTTTACCAAGAGCAGATTCTATCTCAAGAAACCACTTTCTTTGCTCATTCATAAGAAGCAACTCCTCATCCATTCATGTTTTATCATGACATTGCAGCAATTTGGTCATGTCTTCAGGCTCCACTTCTAATTCTAGTTCTCTTGCTATTTCCACATCTGTAGTTACTTCCTCTGCTGAAGGTTTGAAACCCTCGAAGTCAACCATGAGGGTTGGAATCAACTTCCTCCAAACTCTTGTTAATGTGGACATTTTGACCTCTTCCCATGAATCAGGAATGTTCTTAATGGCATCTAGAATGGTGAATCCTTTCCAGAGGCTTTCAATTTACTTTGCCCAGATCCATCAGAAGAATCACTATCGCAGTTACAGCCTTATGAAATGTATTTCTTCAATAATAAGACTTGAAAGTTGAAATTACTCCTTGATCCACGGGCTGCAGAATGGATGCTGTGTTAGCAGGCATGAAAACATTAATCTCATTGCACATCTCCATAAGAGCTCTTGGGTGACCAGATATGTTGTCAATGAGCAGTAACACTTTGAAAGCAATCTTTTTTTTGTGGCAGTCTCAACTGTGAACCTAAAATATTCAATATACTATGTTGTAAATAGATGTGCTGTCATCCAGGGTTTGTTGTTCCCTTTATAGAGCACAGTAAAATAGATTTAACATAATTCTTAAGGGCCTGGGATTTTCAGAATGATAAATAAGCATTGGCTTCAAGTGACCAGCTGCATTAGCCCCTAAAAGCTTAGAAGCTTTGAAGCCAGACACTGACTTCTTCTACCTATGAAAGTCCTAGATGGTATTTTCTTTCAATAGAAGGCTATTTTGTCTATGTCTACATTGAAAATCTGTATTTTATCATGGCCACCATTGTTAATGATCTTAGTTAGATCTTCTGTAATACTTGCTGCTTCACCATGTACTTTTATGTTATAAAAACAGCTTCATTCTTCAAACCTCATGAACCAACCTCTGCTAGCTTCAAACTTTTCTTCTGACACTTCCTCATCTCCCTCAGCCTTCAGAGAACTGAAGAGAATTAGGGCCTTGCTCTGGAATAAACTTTGGCTTAAAAAATGTTGAGGTTATTTTAATCTTCTATCCAAACCACTAAGACTTTCTCCATGTCAGCAACGAGGCTGTTTCACTTTTTTGTCATTCATGTGTTCACTGGAGTAGCCTTTTTAATTTCCAAGAATTTTCCTTTGCATTCACAACTTGGCTAACTGTTTTGGCACAAGAGGCCTTTCAGCATATCTCGGCTTTCAACATGCCTTCCTCACTAAGCTTAACCATATCTGGCTTTTGATTTAAAGTGAGAGATGTGGAACTCTTCCTTTCACTTGAAGACTTACAGGCTACTGTCAGGTTATTAATTGGCCTAATTTCATGTCTCAGAGAATAGGGAGGCCCAAGGAGATGCAGAGAGATAGAAAATGACTGGGAGCAGTCAAAACACACATCACCTTTATTGGTTAAATTCACTGTCCTATATGGGCACAGTTTGTGGTGTCCCAAAACAATTACAATAGTAATATCAAAGATCACTGATTACAGATCACCGTAACAATAATAATGAAAAAGGTTAAAATACTGTGAGAACTACCAAAATGTGACACAGAAACATGAAGTGAGCAAATGCTGTTGGGACTTTCTCAATGCTGGGCTGCCACAAACCTTCAATTTATAATAAATGCATTATCTGTGAAGTACAATAAAGCAAGGTAAAATAAAACAAGGTATGACTATAATACAAAATGACCTTTAGCTTTTTTTTTTTAACTTTCCATTTGGGGAATGAAAAAATATAAAAAGTAAAACTGTGACATTAAAATTCTAAAGATTTTTTTTTTTTTGAGAGAGAGTGTGCAAGCGGGGTTGGGGGAGCAGAGGGGGGGAGAGAGAAAATCTTAAGCAGGCTCCATGCCCAGCTTGGAGCACAATGCAGGCCTCAATCCCACAACCCCAGGATTATGATCTGAGCCAAAATCAAGAGTCAGACACTTCAGTGACTGAGCCACCCAGGTGCCCCAAGATTTTTTTTTCTTTAATCAATATCCATGTATTATCTTATAGTTGTGTAGATTACCAGCATAGACAGTCTTGATTGGGTTCTCTGCTCAGGTTATCACAAAAAAACAAAAATCAGGATATCAGGCTGAGATCTTTTCTAGAGTCACTAGGGAGGAATCCACTACCAACCTTTTCTAGGCTGGTGGCAGAATCCTGTTCTTTGCAGCTGAGAAATGGTCTAAAGTTGTATTTGCTGTCAACTGAGAGCATCTCTCATCTCCTTAAGGTGTTCTGCATTCCTTTTCCCATGGTCCCTCCACCTTCAGACCCAGCATGTCACATTCTTCAAGTGTTTTGATTTTAACGTCCTCTTCTTTACCAGCTAGAGAATATTCTCTTTTTCTTTTTTTTTTCTTTTTTGTGAAAGGTATCATGATTAGCTCAGGCTCACATGGTCAGTCTCCCAATCTTTAGGTCAACTGTGCCATATGACAACATAATTGGGGAAGTGATATCTAATAATGTTCACATGTTCCAGGGCTTAGGGTGGGTCATTGTTGGGAAGCCATATTCAATAAAATTCTAAAGATTTTTAAAAGCAAATAGTTTTAAATTATTAAAGATCTTGTTTCAGTGCTAGACAATCCTAAAAAAGTTCTTTAACCTTAACTGAAATTAAAATTTCCATGCTCTGGAGAAACAAAGGGTCTAATTTCCCTTTCACCAGATTAACATAGGTCTTAGGAAACTCGGAATCATTCATCTCTGGGTTAAATATTTGAACTCACTATCCCAGTTGTTTCATATCACATTTTCTCACCATCCTGGTCACTCTGAATAGCAAGGGAAACAGGCTTCATTTCTTATGCTAATATCCATAAATTGAATAAATAAAGGGCTATCTTTAGGAAGATACTGAGTTTGTATCCAGGTGCAACTAGTATATAAGGGCATGGATTTTTATCATCAAACAGCTTAGCTCTGCTGTGAATCCTTGTTCTACCACTTATTAGCTATGTGACTATGATGACTAATTTTATGTGCCAACTTAACTAGGCCATGGGATACCAAGAAATTTGGTCAAACATTATTCTGGGTGTTCCTGTGAGGGTATTTATGGAATAGATTAACAGATCATTAGACCCAGTGCAGTAGATCGCCCTCCCTCATGTGAGTGTGCATCATCCAATCCATTGAAGGTCCGAATAGAAGAAAAGGCTGATCCTCAGGCCAGTACAAGGGAGGGAAAAGCATCAACATACTAGACACTTTGAGGTATTTTTATAAGATAGGACATATGAAATCATAATGATAGGTTAGAGTGGAAATGGCAGAGTTGAGTGGTTGTGAAAGAGGTGGTAAGGCCTACAAAATGTAAAATATTTACGATCTGGTCTCTGAAAATGCTGACCTCTGGCCAACCGCACACACAGGAGAATGTTTCAGGGAAGATAGAGCACTTTAATTCTTGTGACTCCAAAGGGGTTGTGGGCTGAATCAACAGTTACGGAGGATAACCTACTAAAAAAAGGTAAAAACTGCCTGAGAGGAACTTGGGCTCCAAGTATGGCGGGTGGAAACATAGGACAGGATCCTCCTTAACTGGCTAATAGAGAAGGGCCTGGCCTATCTGCTTATCCACTCTAAGCAAAGCACACCAATAAGTAAATCATATCCACCTACAAAAAACTCTCTATCATTTAGGGTAAAGATTTGCTAGAGAAACAAAAAAGAAAAGCTACTCCAGTAATCTATATGATTTAACTGGTCATACATCAACATGAATGGACAACCAAGGATCACCAACATGTAAGGAAACCATAGGAATGAAAAAGGCCCATGATGAAAAATAATATAAGCAACTCTAGAGAAAACAGAGGTAATTCGAAGAGGTTAGAAAAAAGAAAAAGAATTCGATTTAACATCTTTGGAGAAACTGCATAAGATATCGCAGCTATAAGACAAGATGTGTATGAAAGAGTAGGATTAAAAGAAGAGTTTAAATAAATTTAAAATGGAAAGCTTGTCCACCACCACCACCTCCCCCCAAATACAGAAAAACTTGAAAAGCTGGAAAAGGTTGAAGAAATACAGAGTAATAACCCAGTGTGGGTAATGATCTCTCTAAAATAGTGCAGGAAAAGAGACTCCTCTCTCCCCTCCAAAACACACACACACACACACACACACACACACACACGGAAAAATAATGGAAAGGACCCAGACAATACAGAGTTGGAGAAAGAAAATATATATATTCCGAGACACATCTTTGATCTAGAGTAGAGACTGTCAAACTAGGGCCCATGAGCCAAATCCTGCCAGCACCATTTTAACAAATAAGGTTTTACTATAACACAGAATGCTTATTTGTTTACATGCTGTCTGAGGCTGCTTTTGTACTAACTACAACAGTGAAGTTAAATAGTTGCAACAGGGACCATATGTTCTGCAAAGCCTAAAATATTTACCATTTGGTCTTTTACAGAAAAAATTGTCAAATCTTGATCTAGAGCTACGCTGTCCAATAGAGTAGCAGCTGGCCAAATGTAGTGTTGAAATTTAAATAATAAAATTAAAAATTCAGTTCCTCAGTCATATCAGCCACACTGCAAGCATGCAGTAGCTATATGTGTATAATGGTTATTGTGCAGGACGATGTAGATATACAACTTTTCCATCAATACAGGACATTCTACTGGACAGGGATTATTTGGAAATTACCATAACAGATTACTAGAACTGTATTTTAATTATTGCTTTAAAAAGTACTGTAGTGCAAAACAAAAAATAGGTAAGAGAAGCAGGAAGAAAGATAAAATTCAGAAAAAACCAGAAATTAGTAATGTTGGAAATGGAAATAATTAATGCATAAATCTAAGATGTCATTCTATGAAAATAGCTTTAAAATAGGTTTTTTAAAAATAATGCTTCAAAGGTATTCAGAGAGAAGAAATGAGAGAAAAATCCAAAGATATAGCATTACAAATGAGTAAATATCATCATAGATATGGAAGAGATTACAAACGAATTCAATGTAGGAAATGCAATTAATTAATGCTATCAAAATTAAAAATAATCAAAAAGAGTGTTTCCTAAGAAAATATAATTCAAAGAAAGAAAGAATAATTACACGGAACAAGAGTCACGAAGAAAAAGTTTTAAGAAGTAGTATAATAGATGGCTCCAATTTAGTTCTGAGTTAACAAGGAAAATGTTTGCTCGGATTTTTAATTTTCATCTTATACTGCAAGAAACTTCATATCCAGTATATAAAGTATAAACATACTTCACATCCAGACTCTTAAACTAGAAAACAGCAGTCCAAAATAATATATTTCCCTCTCTTAACACTATTCACTGTACCAAGAATTATATATTTCTTTACAGGGGAGCTTCACTAGTCTGTGTGACACTCCATGCAAAATCAGATGTAAGAAGCTTCAAATGGAATGGTTTTAAATATTTAGCCTTACCCTGGACTTCCATAACTATTCATACTGAAAATGAACTGATCACATCTCACCAGTAATGTCCATGATAATCAGAACAACACACAGGCTTAGATTAACATAACATCTTTATGCTTAGGAGAGTCCTCAAGTTGACACATGAAAGGAGCACCTGACACCAGTCAGTAGTTGTTCAATTCCTTTACTTGGGTTACACACAAAAATAAAGAATAGTCTCAGTTTAGGAGATATTCCAATACTGGGCCATTCTAGCTCTGGAATTTCTTTTTCTTTTACCACTAAAAATTTTTAGTGTTCTAGTGTTTACTACTAAAAATGTCTTATAGATACATTTACTTAACAAATCTCCTTGAACCAAAACCTGTTTACCTTTTGACACATTTACCCTATTACACTGAAGACATGATTATACAATAGATTTTTATTATTTTTTTTAAAGATTTTATTTATTTGAGAGAAAGTGAGAGAGAAAATGCATGAGCCGGAGGAGGGGCAGAGGGAGAAGCAGGCTCCCCGCGGAGCAGGGAGCCCGATGTGGGGCTCAATCCCAGGTCCCCGAAGGCAGACGCTTAACCTACTGAGCCACCCAGGTGCCCCTACAATAGATTTTTAAATTTTAAACTCCCCAGTTTTCTGTTTATATTTAAACATCCACTAAAATTAGGATGAACGTAAGTACTCATGTGCCCTGGACAGTCCCAGATTATACCTGCTTTCCTGGCATCCAATGTAATTAGTTATTTCAGCATTCTTAAAATGTCCTAAAAAATCCATGGGTCAGTGAAGAAATCAAAACAAAAAAACAGAAAATATTTTGAAATAAATGTTGATGAAAATATAAAATGTTAAAAATTGTAGGACATAGCTAGAGCAATGTTTAGAGAAATTATACCCTTAACTATAAAACAGTATATTAGAAAAAGAAGAAAATCAATGAATTAAGCTTTTATCACAAAGGGGAAAAAACCAAAATCTCAGCCAATCAAAACTAGTGAGTGTAGAGGAAAAAAAAAATAAAGAGCAGTAATTGACAAAATAAAAAGTAAACATAAAAGAGAAAATTTTAAAGCCAAATGTAGGGTTTTTAGAAAAAGAATAAAAATGAAAAATCCCTAGCAAACCTAACAATGAAAAAAAAGGAAAAGAAACACAAATAATATCAGTAATAACAGTCATTAAAAAGGTAGTAAAAGCTGCTTCTAGTATAGTGAGAGTAAGCTCATAACAAACTCTCCCATAGATAACAACCATAAACTCAAGACAAAATACAAAAAACAATTATGTGAAGGCTCTACAGATTGCCAAAAGGTTTCTTATTTTTACTGATTTAGCTTGAGCACAGAGCAGTACAGGTAGTTAAAGCAAAGAAACAAGTCATCCTTCTGAAGAACCTGAAAAATCACAAACTAAACAAAGGAATGGAGAGTCCAGAAAGTAATCTACCTAATCAGTTTCACTTTATTTATTTATATATGATTCCATATAGCAATGAAAGAATTGTCTTTTCAATAAATGGTGGTAGGTCAATAGGCTATCTATATAGGAAAAACAAATATATCTTTACCCCTGCCTCACACCAATGGGAAAAAAAAATCAATTCTGTCAGAATGCAGATTCAAATATTTAAAAGTAAACATCAGCGCTTTTAGAAGAAAACACTGAGATCATCTTTGGAATCTTGGAGTAGGCAAACTTAGCTATAAAGCAAAAAACTGATACATCAGAATATATTCTGACTAAATGTGAAAAAACTAAATATGAAAAGGTGGGGCACGTCTAGCTGGCTCAGTTGGTGGAACATGTGACTCTTGATCTTGGGGCTGTAAGTTTGAGCCCCATGTTGAGTGTAGAGATCACTTAAAAAAATTTTTAAAAAGAATATGAAAGGGCAAGTCACAGCCTAAGAAAAGATATTTGTAATATATTTATTCCAAAATGGACTTTTACCCAAAATATAAAAAGAACTCCTAAAAATCTAGAAAATCCAACAATCCAACTTTTAAAAAAATTAGCTAAGACACAGACTCCTCACATAAGAGGTTTATCTAAATGGCCAATAGCATATGAACAAGTACTCTTGAGTACTTGTTCTCATTACTCATAACTACTCATTAAAAAGAGAGAGAATCTTTAGCTTAACTCACTAATTAATGAGTAAAAATCACTCCAAATCCAAATGACAATGTCATACCACAACCCTTCAGAAAGGCTAAAGAAGAAAGTACTAACTATTAGTAAGGATGACAGGCAACTGAAATTCTCAAACATTCCTGGGAAGAGTGTAAATTGGTACAACCACGTTAGAAAGATATTTGGCCACAAATAGTAAACTAGCCAAATCCCTTTCAAAGCAGAATGGATAATGAATTGTGATACATTTACACAGTATTATAAAGCAATAAATAATCCACATCTGTACAAATTAATACCAATCATTTCATAAATATAATGAGCAAAAGAAGTCAAACACAAGAGTAAACAGTGTATGGCTTCATCTACATAAAGTACAGAAACAGGTAAAGCAAATCAGGACTTTGGTTTCTTTGTGAGTGTACTAAAAGGAAGCAAAATGAGATTACATGGGGTCCAAGAACTCCCTCTGTACAGGCATGACCTTGACATTTATTCATTCAATCATGCTGCCAGAACACCATCAGACCCTACAGTAAGCCTTCACAATATCTTTGTTAATATGGTTCACCTGCATAGTCACAATAGTTATACAGACCCTACATCTCAGAAAGCCACTGAAAGACCAATTGGAGAGGTGCCCATTTCAGTCATGAGATGCTGATTGCTTACCATGACCAACATGTTTTTTGGTATACCTTAAGTGTGTTGCTGCAGTCTTTCAATCGTATTTGAAGACTTCTCAGAATACCAACTTGTTGGAACCGTTATGAAAATTGTCCCACTATGTGGCAATAAGGGTGATATACATGTTGTCTATGGAATCCTCAGACTGAAATTTTATACAGCTAATTTCATATTAAAGCAGTTTTAGAGTTACAATAAAATTGAGAGAAAGATACAGAAATTTACCATATACTCCTGACTCCACAAATGTATAGCCCCCCCATTATCAATGTCACTCACCAGAACAACACATTTTTTACCAACGATGAACCTACATTGACACATCATAATCACCCAAAGTCCACAGGTGACATTAGGATTCACTTTTGGTGCTGTACATTCTATGGGTTTGGACAAAAGTATAATGACATATCCATCATACAGAACATTTTCACTGCCCTAAAAATCCTGTGCTCTGCTTATTCATCTCTCCCCTCAACCACCTCTGGCAACCATTGATCTTTTTATTGTCTCCACAGTTTTGACTTTTCCTGAATTCCATAGAGTTGGAATCAGTATGTAGCTTTTTCTAATTGATTTCTTTCAGTAATTTGCATTTAAGGTTCCTCCATGTCTTTTCATAGCTTGATAGCTCATTTGTTTTTAGCACTGAATAATATTCCATTGTCTGCATATACCACACCTTATTTATCCATTCGCTTACTGAGGGACATCTTGGTTGCTTCCAAGTTTTGGTAATTATGAATAAAGCTGCAATACACATCCATGTGCAAGTCTTTATGTGGATGTTTTCAACTTCTTTGGGTAAATGTATAAGAGCATGACTGCTGGAGGATATGGTAAGAGCATGTTTAGTTTTGTCAGAAATCTCCAAACTGTCTTCCCAAGTGGCTGTACTATTTTGCATTTTCATCAGCAATGTATGAAAGTTCCTGTTCTTCTACATCCTCATCAGCATTTGGTGTTGTCAGTGCTTCACTGGCCACTCTAGTAGGTGTGCAGCAGTATCTCAATGTTGTTTAAATTTGCATTTCTCTGATGACATATGATGTGACGCATCCTTTCATTTGCTTTTTGCCATCTGTATATCTTCTTTGATGAAATGTCTGTTAAGGTTTGGCCCATTTTTAAATCAGGCTGTTTATTGTTGAGTTTTAAAGAGTTCTTTGTATATTCCGGATAACAATATTTTATCAGCTTATAACATTTGCAAAAATTTTCTCCCAGTATGTGGCTTTTCTTCTCATTCTCTTGACATTGACAAGGTCTCTTGACAATGACAAGGGTCTCTTGACCCTCACAGAGCAAGGGTTTTTAATTTTAATGAAGTCAAGCTAATCAATTATTTCTTTCATGGATCATATCTTTGGTATTGTATCTAAAAAAGCATCAGATACCCAAGGTTCTCTAGGTTTTCTCCTATGTGATCTTCTAGGAGTTTTATAGTTTTGCATTTTATGTTTAGATACGTGGTCCACTAGAGTTAATTTCTGTGAAGGACATAAGGTCTATGCCTAGATTCTCTCTCTTTTTTTTCTTTGCCATGTGTATGTTGTTCCAGCACCATTTGCTGAAAAGACTGTCTTTGCTTCATTGTGTTGTCTTCACTCATTTGTCAAAGATCAGTAGATTATGTGAGTCTATTTCTGGGTATTCTATTATGTTCCACTGATCTATTTGTCTAGTCTTTTACCAATACCACACTGTCTTAATTACTGTGGCTTTAAGTAAGTCTTGAAGTCAGGTAGTTTCAGTTCTCCAACTTTGTTCTTCTCCTTCAATATTGTGTTTGCTATTCTGGGTCTTTTGCCTCTCCATATAAATTTCAAAATCAGCTTGTCAATATTCATAAAATAGCTTCCTGGGATTTTGATTGGGATGGCATTTCAATCTATAGATCAATTTGGGAAGACTGACATCTTGACACTGAGTCTCCTATCCATAAACATGGAATATCTTTCCATTTATTTAGTTTGTCTTTGATTATGTTCATCAGAATTTTGTATTTTGTATTTTTCCTCATACAGATCTTGTACATATCTTTTTTTAGATTTATGCCTAAATATTTAATTTTTTTGGATACTAATGTAAATGACATTGTGTTTTTAATTTCCAATTCCACTCATTCGTTGTTGATACATAGGAGCTGATTTCTTTTTTTCTTTTTTTTTGAGAGAGAGAGGGAGCAAGTGTGCACACGTGTGGGGCAGGAGGGGCAAAGGGAGAGGGAAGAGAATCTTAAGCTCCATGCTAGACGTGGAGCCTGACACAGGGCTCAATCTCACAATCCTGAGATCATGACCTGAGCCGAAATCAAGAGTCAGGCACTCAACCAGCTGAGCTACCCAGGTGCCCTGGAGCTGATTTCATCTTGATAGCAAGGAGAGATGGCTTTACTGAGAATGTGTAGGTTGAAGTGAGATCTGAAGGATAAGCAGAAGCTAACTAGCGGCCTTTTGGAGGAAGAGAACATGAGAGAATAAGTAAATGCTAGAGTACAGGAGAATGAATAAATGCTAGAGTGCAGAGAGGAAATTTACAGAGTGATGTGGCTAGAGAGGCAAATGGAGGGAACCACATGCAAGTGCTTACTACGTATTGTTTTTATATTATCAGACCTCTATTTTGAAAGGATTAGGATGGCTCTTGAATGAAGAATATACTGCAGGTGAACTAAGATGAGGGCTATAGTCTCAGAATGGATAAGAAAGCTATTAAGAAGTAAACTCCATAGGTCTTGGTAATGTAACGGACATGGAAGAATGATGCTTGAGAGAGGACCTGAGGGTAGTGAGGTTCCTTGTCTTAGGCAACTAATTCTGAAAATGGTCTTATCATTTACTGAGATACAAAACAAGAGGAAGTTCAGTCTGCGGCATTATGAGTTTGAAGCCCCACTAAGAATTTCAAGAAACTGGTAAAGTAAATATCTGAATTTATAATTCTGAAGGTCAGAGAAGTGACCTGGACTATACATGTTCGTCATTGATATATAAATGGTAACTGAGGTCCTCGGACTGGATAAAAGTAAGGATATGGACTAAAAAGAGAAAATGGTCTTAAGGACTACACAATTTAATGGCAGAAAGGAGGGAAAAGAGCTTATTTTCATTTACACCGTTTAGCCATTGAATTGTCCCCCCAGCCTTTCAAATACTGATCCTTCTCCTGTGCTATGACTGACATTCCTTCTATCTCATTTAGGTCCTTTTCTTTAACAATTGTCTAGAATTATTTTCCAGTGCCTTGTTTTCTCTCTTTAACAACAAAACTCCTCTCTTAAGCGTTTGTCATCTCTCTATCCCACTTCATAGCAAAGCTTTCTAAAATGTAAAGTGGTCTACTTTTATGGAATATTCAACTTCACTTGCCATTCAATTCTAAATACAATTATTTGACTTTTCAGTTTACTACTCCATCAAATATTCCTTTAACAAAGCCTGTGAAACAGTATTACTAAATAAACACTTTCCAATTCTTATTTTACTTTCTTTCTCTCTGCCAAGGTTTTAAATGTTATGTTCCCCAAAGTTTATTCTTGGTCCTTTTTTCTTCTCATTTTATTTTATTTTATTTATTTATTTTTAAAGATTTTATTTATTTATTTGACAGAGAGAGAGACACAGCGAGAGAGGGAACACAAGCAGGGGGAGTGGGAAAGAGAGAAGCAGGCTTCGCGCCGAGCAGGGAGCCCGATGCGGGGCTCGATCCCAGAACCCTGGGACCGTGACCTGAGCTGAAGGCAGTCGCTTAACCAACTGAGCCACCCAGGCGCCCCTTTTTCTTCTCATTTTAAAGTATACATTTCCTTGGTGAGTTTATCCATCCCTTGGGGTAAACTCCCATCATGTGCTAATTAATTTCAAATCTGTATGTTTCATCTAGAGATCCCTCTGTCACGTAGCCCAGTATTATTGGACATCTCTACTTGGATGCTCCTAGGGTACCTCCAATTAAACATATTCAAAACAGATTTCAAAAACTCATTTTATGATCTCCCATTCCCTAAAACAACCAACACCATAACTACAAAATTTTGCTGTTTTCCTTTATTCTTTATCCTCTGCCATCCACAAACCTGCTCAGAAATCTGTTAGTCATCTCTGATTCCTCCTGTCAACTTTCCTTGGTCACATCAATTGTACTCCTCATAGTAATCTCTTAATTCATTCCATGCTTTTTATCCCAACCACAGTCAGCCAATCCATTCTCTTCTGGTATACTCTTAGCCAAAACCTAATAATCAAATATGATCGTTATGTTGTTGCTTTATTTAAAATTTTTCAATAATTTCCCATTTCCTATTATTTTTACAAAAAAACAAGAGCCACAACCTTAAAAAAATCAGTTAGACCTTTGTCTAACTTCTCCAGTCTCTTCTTAGCACTATGTGTAAATCATGAGAACTACTTGCACAGAAGCAGTGAGAGCAGATTTGAAGGAATAGTCTCCTGTTCTCTGTAATGGCTTTCACGGTCTATTATGCCCTCATCTTTTACACTTCCTTCATCACACAGGTTAAACTTCCCCCTCAGGAGAAGCTTCCCAAGGCTCCTCTCCTTTCTCTCAGTCCAAGTTAGGTATTCTGCATTTGTCCTCCATAGCACTTATAATGTACTTTATTATCCTATTTACCCACCTACTTGCCCCAACTATGAACTCAAGGAAAAACGAGACTAAGTATTCTTTCTCCTGTAACCTGAATGCTTAGCATACTCCCTGGGATTTAGTATGTGCTCAATAAATAATTGTTAATTATTAAGTTGTTTTTAATCATTATTAACACCACACCTAAACATACCCTTTCCACAAATACCTCATTTATTCCAATGTTTTATATTCAACTCTACATACTCGTAAATCCAAGTATTTGGCATTATTTGCTTTGAAGGCAAAAGTTTTGTCTTTGTAAAAAAATTAAGACAGATTAAGTAAATTTATTCTATGATAATGTTATACGCAAGATACATCTTCATTTCAAGAATGCCTTGTTGTGCATATATGGCATGCTTTCTGAATTATAAAGTTGAAAAAAAAATTTTCAGTTCTAGTAATATCATAAACAAAGCATCATACCACCACTTCTAGAAAACCAAAGGATCAAGTAAAGGGAGAGGAAACAAGGGAATATGTAGTAAAAAAGCCTATAAAAGTTCATTATTATTTCAAATTTTTCCAAGCAGCAAAAATATCCAAGAAGTTTCCATTTGAAATTAGACTGTTTTGTCTCTTTTTGTTTTGATCTTCTCAGCACTTATATACTACAGGAAAAAATTAGCACATACTGTCCAATGTGTTCACTTTAAGCGCTATGCTGTTTTCTATGTGTTAATCTTATCTCCCCCAAATGAGAACATTTTTACTTTATAGGCCTAAAGTGACACATTAGGTCTAAGCAAACAACAGTAAGCACTCAACAGCTATTTATTGAATAATTTAGATTACAAATTTATACTGAGGAAAGGTTCTAAATGAAAGCATCTAAACCTTGATCAAGCTTTCCAGTTGGTACATTGCTAAATAGTAAGGTGGTTTGTTTTACTTTCTTAAGATTTTACTCTAAATACAAAAACAAAACCCACCAGCCACTATTTCACAAAACTAATTGCAATTTATCAAACAGAATCAGCCAAAAAGTTTTAACAAGTCACTGAGATTTAAAACAATTCACTGGCAAGAATTTCAATGAGGTTTGGATAGATATATTTTTAAAATATCATAGATCACTGTCAAAACCAATAATTCAGTAGCGCAGGCACGATTCGGGAGGTTTTTTTTAGTTTAGACATTTGTCAATCATGAATACCTTTAAAAATCACTTACTCCTCCACCCAGCTCACTTTTGAAAAAAGTTTTAAATCCAAAGACACAGCTCTAAATAACATGTTTTTTCCGCACATAAAATTCCTATGCTAATAAAAAAGCTTTCAATTCAGAGTTCACAAATCACTAGGAAAATAAAGTACATACACATCTAATACCAGTTTTTTGGGGAAAGAGACCTAAAGTATTTTCTGTTCTTTGCAGCTGCCTTAACAGCAAATGACAATTAAATGTGTGAACAAGGTTGTCAGAGTAACACTTGTCATTCACACTACTTACGGAAACGCGCCCCAAGACTTCCAGAAGCACTAATTAAAATTAACGAAAGCTTCTCACGGGGACTTGTGAGAGAAGTACATTTTGTCATTTGCTGTTTGAGACAGGAAAACCAAATCGCCTCAAAGCTCAAGAGTTTTCCCTCTTAAGGTCTAAATCCAACCCACCTGCCTGCCACTGGAACTAACTGTGCCCAGATGCTCAGCAAGCAACTCATTACAGTTCCAATTTCTTCAATATAACACAACCATTCCGAGAAAAACAAAACAAACAAACAAACAAACAAAAAACCTGATGGTAAGGGCGGAATGAATTTTCTCTCAGAAATCAGAAAAGAAAGGGGCGGGGGAAAGTATCTTTCCTTTTTCTAAGGAGCGAAGAAAGGTGCAAGTTCCCACTGGTAGTTACTGGATATATCGCTCCACTAGCCTCTTTTTTAACTCTGCGTTAATGAAGACACCCAAAACGAGAAAAATGTTAAATGATATTACCCACCTCTAGCCCCAAAGAACCAAGCAACACTCTCATCCAAGACTCAGGTGGGCCTTTCTCACCTGGGCCCAGCAGAAGTCCGCCGTCCCCGCGTAGAGCGCACTTTTCAGCAATACTCCTTGCGATTGGTTGATTGGAAGGAGAGCTCTCAATCCTATTGGCCACGGGAGCGGTGATAGTGGGCAAGGAGGCGGGTGTTTGGGGCTGGCTCTGACAGGCCTGCTGCTTGAGTTCCCAGAGTTCCTATTGGGTCAACGCGGGAAGCTCCAAGATGGCGGCAGTGGCGACCTGCGGCACCGGCGTTGGGAGTACTGGATCTATGGTGGCTGCAACCAGCAAGAACAACGTCACCAGTTTCCAGAGGAAGGGTCCTAGAGCAAGCGGTACCGACAGCGGCTGTTCTCGACTGGTGTCCATCGCGGGCACACGACCATCGGTGCGGAATGGACAGCTGCTGGTATCTACCGGGCTCCCAGCCCTGGACCAGCTCCTAGGTCGGTTCAGAACGGAGATGTGGGCTCAACAGAGGGAAAACTTAGGGAGGGCACCTGCCAGGGAACCACCCTAACCGCATATTTCTCTTTGACCCCTCAGCCTTCGGACTTGGAGAGGATAGTCCGGTCTGATAGAGATGGAGGGGAGGAAAGGTTGCATGGAGACTCCTAAATGCTGTTACTGCTCCCACTTTCGACTGTGGTTCTGGCCCACCATCCTTTTCTAGGTTACAACGGGATCCCTACATGCTTTTATCTAGAAATACTACCTAGTCAGGGGGAATCATTAATATATGGAGACGGTTTGGCCTTCAACTCCAGGATCACCTCCTGGTCTCTGATTGCACCCTTCTGCCAACCCCAGGTAGCTCGTGATTTCGCCTAACCTACAAAAGTTTTTATCATTGTGAGAGATGGGCTTCATTAGAAAATGCTGAAAAAAAATAACTTCCCCTCTTTCACCGCCAGGCTGCTTATTTCCTGGTTCTGAATCTTCAAACAAACTCTATTGGCTTTAAGAGAATGGATGTTAAAGAATTATGTGGGTACAAAGTAGTGAAAGACTGTTGTTGATACTGATGGTCATACTAGTATCTGCGTTAAATATATGTGTATATATTTTGTTAAATTTTTTCTCTGTATATTTTGCCTCCTAGAGTTACACTGCAAACGATATGTTTAAAGTTAATTCACATTTTAATGAGACAAAAGAAGTCCAGTTCTTAGGCTTTCCTGTATAATCTCTGCAATTTTTCATGAGAAGCCAATGAAGAATAGCTTGTTTCGTAACTGTTATGTTGCAAAGATGGACCACATTAGATTGGTAGGACAGAGCTGCTGTGTTAATAGAGCTTGTAAATTAGTTAATTACTATCAGAATGTTGCTTCATTAAAATTGGTCTGTGTTTATATTTCATAATTTCTATATAGTGTGTGATATGTGTCAGTTTTGTACACTTTCATAAAATATTACAAATGCCATTGCTTGTTCTTGTACTATACTTGAAATTTCTCTCTGTATTTTTGCCCCTCAAGGTACACTTTTCATATAGTTTTAGTGCAAAGGAAATTGACAAGGCAAGCAACCTGTGAGAAAGAGCACAGCTTCTTGCCTCTGTTATGTCATGTTCTTAACTGGATCCTGGTTATTTCTACACAAATTTAAGTATTTTCACTTAATTGTTTCAAGTCTTGCTTTCCTAAATTGCATGGTACGGAAAACAAATGATCCAAAATATCTAGTTAACAAATATTTATCCCAGTTTTTTTCCCTGTTGAGCTTTACTTGGTGTCATCCCATATTTGAACTTAAAGTTTGGAAGCTGTTCCTAGTCTTTACCTTGCCCCCCTCCACCCCTAATTCAATGGGGATATGTAACTTCATTCACTTGATCCTGAATCTCTTCAAACGAAAAGGTCACATTTCTGATATTATACCTTCAGTTTCTTATTAGAATAACAAAATTTGCCTAGCACAATTCCTGGCACGTAGGTGATTCTCATTAAGTTCTTGATTGGAAGATAAATGTGTAGAAAAAAAACCTGGATAAGAGATATTGAAAGAGGTAGGATGACTTATGTGTGAGCTCTAGAAGCAGACTTAGGTACAGTGACATGAACAGAATCATAAAGCTAGAGACAGTGTAGGCTGATCTTTAGGCTTCAAATTTAGTGTTCTGCACTATGCTACAGCTGTTTCAAATTTTTGAGAACTCATTTGAAGTGGCTTTAAGCATTTATCAAACCTAAGACTAATGATTTAAGTAAGTCTCTTAAAGCACCCACCAAAAAGTTAACATAAAGCACCTTCTTAAGTGTTTCTACAGTGATATAAACATGAACTGTAATATAAAAATAGTCCAGATTTGCTTGTGAGGGACACTAGTATTTGACTGTAACAAGCTTATGCTAAAAATTGGTGTTCGTTTAAGATAATTGGAATAGGTATCAGTTTGGGGATATTTTGAAATATGTTTTTCATGTATACAGTTAACTCTCAAAGTGCACAGAAGAGGTTGTTATAATAGGAGTTAGTACATTTGGAATAATAAATATGTCCAGAAGTATTTTAGTTGTTAAGTTCTTAATGGCATTTTTGTATTATTTTTTATTTTGTGTGGCTCTGTAGAGCAAATCCATCCGTTTTTCATTAAAACATTATTTGGAAGTGAAATATTTGGCTGCTAATGTGTATACACATAAATATAAGTAATTCAGATTATCTTGTTTTTCTAAAATATTGGACTCAGATTGTGACAAGCCTAATATAACCATATTGTGACAAGATATAATGATAATAGGATGTTATGATATCAGAATGGTGAAACTATACTATGACATTGTGATTGTTGCCTAAATTTATTCTGTGGTTACTGTAAAACAAGTAAATATTGTATTGTCACTGCCATGCAGTGCAGTGATATTTTACTACCACTGTGATGTCAATGTAATTTTAAGCATAGATTCAAAATATATTTAAGTATATTTTTAAATATATAGGCAAATTGAATGTTGGTCATTTGAAGATATGCTACTATTTCCATTCCTACTCCCAAGTGCTTCATGAATTTGGCAATTCCCTATATCAGCATCTTTTAAACATGATCTAATCATATCAAAAACTTTTGTTCTGACAACTTAAATTTAGTTAAATATTGATATACATTTCCCAAGTTGACCACATTGGAATTTTTCAACTTCTAAGTTTTCTAACCTAGCTTCTCAACCCTGTCCTTCCAGGACACTTATGTTGTTATATGAGGACACTATATATAAATATTTCAATTCCCTTCTTCTAGGAATCGCCAAAAAGTTTACAGTAAATAAGGGATTCTGGCAGAATTTCTTTTTTTCTAGGGTAAAAGGTGTAACTCATCTTAGGATCATATTGTCTAACCTGGGGGAGTTCTCCCCCAGCCTCATCCTTCAAAAAGGTACTTTAAGGAATGGTGACTTCTGAGGTTTGACTGGCTTATTTTATGTGCTGTTTGGAATTTACTCAATTTTGACAGTCAAGTGAATGGGAAGATAGGGATTTGGGATAAAGAATAGTTCCGGAAGAATACTCCAAAGAAGCTTGATGGTAGCTGCCATTTTCAAGGCTAATGTCAAAAAGTAAATACTGGTGGGCTTATTTCCTTTGCTCCACTGTATCTTAATTAGAATGTGGGATGTACATTGAGTTTGGACTATATATTAAAAATAATCCTTATTTTTATGATTATGATAGTTTAGCAACTGATGGCTATATATTTAAGGAAAATGTAGTTTATTTATATCAATATATAAAATTGTTTGATGTAATTTAATCTACAGAACCATTCTCACTGTTAATAGCTTTTTCTATTTTGTTTCCTATATTTGCCCAGCTAATAGTTGTGATAATCAAGAGTTGTCAGGATGTTTCCTACCTCCCAGAGAGAGAAGAAAAAGTAGACTTGTTAATGAAATAAACTGCAATTTAATTTGAGGTATGGCATTAATTAAGTAGTTCAGGACATTGCTATGAACAAAGGAAGGGATATGAACTTTTTGTACATTGCATTTTCCCTAAAATGACCTTCTATAATTTTATACAAAACTATTCCTTTATAGAAAGGAATGATATAAATCACTGTTATCTTTTATGACTTTTATTTCTTTTCCCTTTTGCTTCCTGTAACTTTGAAAAAGGAGAGGCCCTTACAAAGTAAGGTATCACTTCTGGGTCATTATATCCTAATATATTAATTTGACCTTGCTTACCCAAAATTAATTAATAGCTTAATTAGAGATTTGCTTTGGGAAGTGTATGGGGATTGAATTTTCTCCCTTTAATATAATTTTCTGGGGCTCCTGGCTGGCTCAGTTGGTAGAGTATGTGATTCTTCATCTCAGAGTCATGGGCTCAAGCTCCACATTGGTCATGGAACCTATTTTAAAAAAAAAAAAAAAACTAAAAAAAATTTTTTTAATTTAAAAAATCATTTGGTTACTATTCACATGAATAAAATAACCCTTTCCATCATATTTTAAAAATCCTAAAATCAGAAGATAATTGTCACCTAATAAGATCTTAATTTTCTGGTAATGTTTTCTAAAGTATTAGATTTTTTTTTCTAGTTTGAGACAAAATCCTGTGTCATTTCTTAAAATGTTAAATTTTGATTAAATTAACACTTTAAAATATCAAACTTGCAAAGAATCTTCAAGCTTTCAAGCTCATAATCTTATGTGTTGGTAAACTATTCTACCTGTATTTTTAGTAAGCTGGAAGTAGACTTCTTGAGATCTATAAGTAAAACCAAGAGTTTATTTGCTTAGTGACTTAAATGTATTGATGATTTCTCTAAGATCTGATTAAAGAGGAGAGGATACCATAAACAAGACCCTTTTACTCCTTATGTTTCATCACAGAAATAGGATGATTGCTTCCTTACCTGTTACCTGCCAAACATTTTAGTGAACTAATGGGAAAAGATAGTCTATTTTAATTGGGAACTATTAATGTGAACTCTGTGTTGCTTTTGAAATTAATTAAAATTACTAATGGATTTCTGAATTTAAAGATCTATTAAAATGAGCTTTGGTTGAATGTATCATGTCAAGATATCCTGTCATGGTTGGTGGCTGAAGCTTTTTATTTTTATGAGTACATGGCTACAAACTTATTCAAACTTACATACAGTTAGAACCTCAGTATATCAAGTGAGATATATCAAAATACCTTATACAGAGGTATTTTAGGGAACTGTGAGGTCTCGTCACCCTGAAATTTGGAAGAATAGAGGAACTTTGCTGCTATATATGTGTATATATGTACATGTCAAATCATTTTCCCTCATACACAGAATAAAAGGTTGATTTTTAAAATAGTTAATAAGTGGGCGCCTGGGTGGCTCAGTTGGTTAAGCGACTGCCTTCGGCTCAGGTCATGATCCTGGAGTCCCAGGATCGAGTCCCGCATCAGGCTCCCTGCTTGGCAGGGAGTCTGCTTCTCCCTCTGACCCTCCTCCCTCTCATGCTCTCTGTCTCTCATTCTCTCTCTCTCAAATAAATAAATAAAATCTTTAAAATAGTTAATAAGTGGCTTCATCTTATTCCCCATGACCAACTTTCAAAATGACCAACCTTTATTTAAGCCATCCAAATTTAAGTCTAGTGAATTTACGTGGTAGAGCCCTTTAGAAGAAAAGATAATTGCCTTTTTGTAAGAGAAGTCCTGATAGAATGTTCAGATGTCTGATTAAAGTCATTAAAATATCCTCATTTGTTTTAAGTAATGTTCAAATTTTCCAAACATTAGAAATTTAATGTATATAAGATTTAAAATTTAATTAGGTGGCATTTCCTGAATTATCTGAAACTGGATTATTTGTATAATTCTGACAGAAAATTACCTTTTTAGTGTTCTCTCATTTGTATAATGCTTTGCTTAACTAGTTCATCAATGGGAAGTAGTCTTACTCTTACTATTATAGTGATTCCTATTTATCAAATAATGGTATATCTTTAATGAAAAATAAGCCAGAATGGTAACAGCTCTTACTGAGTACCTCTCTGAGCCAGACACGTGAGCTAGGTATCATTTCCTTTAATGGGGAAACTATTCCTGGATCTGTTCTTAATAGTCCCACTGTGAATGACATTCACAAAAAAAATTCTGTATCTAATTATTCCAGTTGTAGGTCTTATATAAATTCTTAATTTCAGGCTACATGAACATAGACCCAGAGATGTCTAGATAAGAAATCTAAGTCTTCCTATAAGAAATAGGTTAAGGAAAGAAAACCAAGTAACTTTTTAATAGTACCTGCTCTAGACTAGACACTGCAGTATCTGTTATGTACATCTATTAGTTTGTCTTAAATATACACAGAATGGTGATTAGGTATTTAAATGCTTGTTTTTGTATGTAAAAGAGAAATAAGGAACTGGAAAGTAATTTAAAAGGCTCAAAATGCATTAATAAAAAAAGTGCTCAAAATGGATTAAAAAATTAGTAGTGGTCTATATGTAGCACACACTGTAAAAGTAGACATTTAACCTAATCTTATCTCAGAGAAAATCTTTTTGCTCAGATCCTTTATGGTTGTTATCATCCTATATATTTCAGTTTATGTGAATCTTTTAGTTAGAACAAAATTTGAAGTTATCCTGTGTAGTCTGGTATGGCTTTAAATGCTATATTGAAAGAACCTATCTAAATGTGAAATTAAAATATATATTTAGTCCTATAACAAATCCACCTAAACATAAAAATACATAAAGTACTAGTTTCTTTTTAAAATCTTCTCTAACAATTTGGAATATTCTATTCAGAGTCATAAAGTCACCAAATGTTGCATTGTATTCTATGTTCATGTATGTTACCAAATTTCAAACTCTTTGAAAGATAACATTTATGCATATTTGCAAGGCAAAAAGTAAACACTATCAAAGGAACTTCTCATACTAAGTTTTTCTATATAATGTTTGCCACTACAAAATTTGTTGGAGGAAAAGTTCTTTATTGGTATTCTAAATGTTTCTTTCACAGTTTTATGCACCAAAACCAAAAGACACTGGTAGGATTGTCTTCAATTATCCAACAATTTTGAGTACTTTCTTTTTAAATTACTTTAAATACATTTCATTCTTTGATATACATATTTTATTCTTTTTTAAGTGAATTTGCTAGTGTAATTTATAACAATTACAAATAGTAATACTTTTACAAGTGTTTTTACAAATGTTGCACAAAATATTTGTACTCAAATGTCTTTCTAGTGTAGTTCTCGTTTTCTACAATTTGATTTTAAATTGATTTTTATTGAACCACCATTTGAGTTATATGCTCATAACTGTATTGCCCTAATTCAGATATTCAGAAGAACATTTTGTGCTATTATTAAAAATGTATTTTGTGATTGTGACTTTTTTGTTTGAAATTATGAAAACATTGTTTATTTTAAATTCTAAATGTATTTAAGAGTATGTCCAGTCTTTGTGTATATTATTCATATTGAAAAAAAGAATTACTTTTAATTATCAGGTTTTTCCTCCCCCAAGACATTAAATTTGAGTGTAAATATTGAAGTGGAATTTCTATTATAATAACCTTTCCTATGTTGTACTTCTGTAGTATTAAGTTACTGTGAACATTTAGGTCTTGGCTATTGAGTTAATTTATTAACAAGTACTAAATATAACATTATTAGAACACGTAACCACAGTTATGTTGAATGCTGCATGGTCCTATCACAGGAGAAGGGAGGATAGTACAGTATATTATGAAAGTAATTGTAATGTGTAGTGTATAATTACATATAATATGTAATTATTTCATAATAGCACCTTAAGCAAAGTATTGCAAAGGTAATTAAAATGTTGTTCTCATCTGCAATTTTAAAGTTAGTCAAGTTGCTGTCCTTGATAAAGCTTAACTTTTATGCTAAAGATAATGTGTATGAAAGGGTAGATTAATTTTCTTCTTGGTTTTGTTTCATTTCCAGGTGGAGGTTTGGCTGTTGGAACAGTTCTTCTAATTGGTTAGTATAGCATACACATTTTGTTCTTCCTGATTAGAGTTTTCTATTGTGCATAATGATTTCATGGGTTTGCCGATTCTGATACTAAATATATAACTTTCTATAAGAATTAAGGTAAATTAGAAAGGAAATACCTTAAGTTTTAATTTGAATTCAAATGTTGATCTGAACTTGAAATAAATGAAGCAAGTATATCTGAAAATATAACTCTGGTAATTTAAAAATGTTCACAGTGCATTTTCCTTCATTTCTTTTTAAAAAGGTTAAAGTTAATGCCCACTGATTTTTTTTTTTAAATCTCTGTATTTATAGTGGGATTATTATAGTGATTAATTTGAGAAGTTGATGTACCAATAAGTCCATTGTACATATATCATACATTTTTATTATTATTTTCTTCTTATTGAAAGAAAAGTAACAGATGGATAAAGCATATTTTTTCATGTTTAAGTGCCAATAGTTCTTATTTAATTATATATACATAATCCTATTTGCCTTATTGTTTAGTTTAGATCATAGAATCTGGAATTGAAATAAGCCTTGGCAGTTACATAGTCAAAGTTCCCAACTAGCCATAAATCACTTTTCCATCATTTTGACAGTATCAAACACAATTTGAATATAGATTATATAATTTAAAGGGCTCACTACTTCACAAAACTATGCATTATCATTGAAAATACTGTGATTTATTAGAAAGTTCTTTATTTCTTTTAAAGATCTTATTTATTTATTTGAGAGAGAGAGAGAGAGAGAGCAAGCACAGGCAGAGGGAGCCACAGAGGGAGAGGGAGAGGGAGAAGCAGACTCCCTGCTGAGCAGGGAGCCTGATGCAGGGCTCGATCCAAGCACCCTGAGATCATAGCCTGAGCCGAAGGCAGACACTTAACCCACTGAGCCACCCAGGTGCCCCAGAAAGTTCTTTATATTAATGTTTAATCTAAGTAATTCAACAGATTTGTTTCTAATTTTGTTCTCTGATGCAATACAGAATTAACTGTATACTTCATCACGTGACACTCTTAAAATATTTGAAAATATTTTATTACCTCAAATCTTCTCTAAATGAAATAGAGACAGTTTCTTAAACTGTTTTTTATGTGTTGTAGTTTTTTTTTTTTTTTTAAAAGATTTTATTTATTTGACAGAGAGCGGCAATGAGAGAGGGAACACAAGCAGGGGGAGTGGGAGAGGGAGAAGCAGGCTTCCCGCCTAGCAGGGAGCCCGATGCGGGGCTCGATCCCAGGACCCTGAGATCATGACCTGAGCCGAAGGCAGACGCTTAACGACTGAGCCACCCAGGCGCCCCATGTGTTGTAGTTTTCATGTTCCTCACTATCCTGGTTGTTCTTTTGTCACACCTATCATACTGGCATTGTCTCTTCAACTGTACTCACAACTGAATACAATATTCCAAATTTACTGTGCCTATACTCAGCATATTGAGACTATAAAATGTGATAATCTAGACAGAATTATTATTTCTAGGAACCAATGAAGTTACTTTATATTCATTGACATCTCTTAAGGTAGCAATGAAATGTGTTACCCTGCCACAGGACTGCAAAATGGTGGTGTTTTAAATTTGGTATGTACAGAAGCATTTGTCTAATAAATGAAGCTCTATCTGGAAAACTCAAAAGAGATGTGTAGTACATCTTATTCCCCATCTCTGCTGGATAATTAAAGAGTAATAATAATAGTGAGAGCTGCCCTAAAAATCTTACTATGGGTCAGTATTGTGCTAAGTGTTTTATTTTTTTAGATTTTACTTATTATTTATTTGAGAGAGAAAGAGCAAAAGCAGGCAGAGGGAGAGAGAGAAATAGGCTCCCTGCTGAGCCCATCTCAGGGCTCAATCCCAGGACCCTGAGATCATGACCTGAGCTGAAGGCAGACGCTTAACCAACTGAACCCCCCAGGTGCCCTGTGCTAAGGGTTTTATACATGGTTTCTCTATTAATATAACAACCTTGTAAAATGTTACATGTAATCCATATTATTCCCATCTTATACTTTAAGAAATAAGGCTCAGAGGGGTGCAGTAACTTTCCCATTATCACACAGCGAGTGAGAGAACTAGGATTTGAATTCTGGTATGACTGAAAAGCCCGTGTTTTTATAACTGTGCTCTGTAGCTTTCTTACATGTTTCATTTAATAGCCATAACAAGTAAAATAGGAGTTTTGTACCTTTTTAGAATAAAGTTTTAAATAGTAAATTAAGCCTACATTTGTGGGGTTTTTTTCTTTTAATAAATTTTCAAATTTCTAAATTTGAAAGAGCCCTCATTTAATTAATTCACAATAAGGACAGAAGTTGCAGCAATGCCAAAAAATTCTTTTTTTTTTTTTTTAAGAGAACTGGTGGTTGCCAGAAGAGAGGACGGTGGGGGGAGGAGGGGTAAAATGAGTGAAGGGGAGTGAGAGGTACAGGCTTCCAGTTATGGAATGCATTCATCACAGGGGTGAAAGGTAAAGCATAGGGATTGTAGTCAATGGTATTAAAATAGGGTTATATGATGACAGATTGTAGCCACACTTGTGGTAAACGTAGCATAAAGGTATAGAATTGTTGAATCAATGTTGTACACCTGAAACTAATGTAACATTGTGTGTCAACTGTACTTCAACAAAAAAATTAATAATAAAATTAGACTTTTTTTTTTTTTAAGATTTTATTTGATAGAGAGAGACAGCGAGAGAGGGAACACAAGCAGGGGGAGTGGAAGAGGGAGAAGCAGGCTTCCCGCTGAGCAGGGAGCCTGATGCGGGGCTCGATCCCAGGACCCTGGGATCATGACCTGAGCTGAAGGCAGTTGCTTAACCAACTGAGCCACCCAGGCGCCCCTGTGGTCTTCATCTTTGTATCAGATGATATAGTCTTTTTTTTTTTTTAAAGATTTTATTTATTTATTTGACAGAGAAAGGTAGAGACACAGCGAGAGAGGGAACACAAGCAGGGGGAGTGGGAGAGCGAGAAGCAGGCTTCCTGTCGAGCAGGGAGCCCGATGTGGGACTCGATCCCAGGACCCTGGGATCATGACCTGAGCCGGAGGCAGACGCTTAATGACTAAGCCACCCACGTGCCCCAAAATTAGACTTTTTAAAAAAGAAAAAATGTTCGTATTTTACATAATCAGCATTTCTTCATTCCAGTCAGAAAGTTTTGTCTCCATAATAGTAAAACAATATACAAAGGCTATTAAGATTTTTCAGGTGTGCAATATTTGTTAAAGATTGATTTATATAGTTGCAGCTTATTGCTACCTAAAATATATTAATTTTTAAAAATCATGCCATTGAGTCATTTTGGTTCTGTGTTCAGTCATCATATTTAAACCCAACCATTAATTTCCATGCAGCTCTTGGTTGCAAAATACCTGCCACGTTCTTACCAGCCATTCACTTTGATCACTACAATGTAATTTTCTGGACACTTACCTAGGGCTTAGTGCCCAAGTCTCTGAATAATAGACAACATTTAATAAAAAATTAAGTAAAATATGTTCTGTAAAATATTTGTGCCACCGATCAGTCTTTAAAGTACTATTTAAGAACCTGAGGTACAGAATTATTCCTAACAGTAGACATAAGACGGAGAAATACCCTGTAATTGAGAAGTTCTAGAAATGGTGATGTCAGTCTCATTTTTAAAAACTTATCTTTTAGTAAATAAGGAATGAATGAAGGATTTTATGGACAAAATATTTCAGTTTCAATGTCAATAAATAAATACATAAAATACAAAAAGATATGTAGAGAATATTAGGTTGTCCTTTGAGGTGCTCAGTCCCTGTACTCAGAGACAATACTGTCCTGGTATCCTCCCCAAATATTTCTACTGAAGTAATAAACATGGGGACACTCTGCTTTTTCCACTCAATACACCTTAGAGATCAGTCTATGTGCAATTATATGCTATTCTAACAACTGCATAAGATTTCATTATATGGATGTGCCATAATTTATTTAAATAATTCTCTATTGATGAATTTAAGTTCCATTCTTCTATTGCTAAGAGTGCTATGTACATAATCTTGTATATAAGCTTTGCAAACATTTGTAAATATCTGTAGAATAAATTCCAAGATACAGACTCGGTTTGTTGAGGCATGTTAAATTGTATTAGATATTATTAGATTTTTCTCCCAAGAGGGATATGCCATCTTTTACTTCAGTCAGGGGTTAAAAGAATACACCAGTGAGTTCACCTTCACCCTTGACAACACTGTGTATTACCAAACATTTAAATCTTTACCAGTCCGAACAAGTGAAAAGTGAAGAATGGCATTTCCTCATTTGGGCCTGGGACTTTTCACTTTGATGACTAAAAATCTGGAGAGTTACTATAATAGTTTTTAAAATGTGCAACTAAATTTTAATTCTTTTCTCAAGGGGAAGTATCTGTGAATGATACTAAGGATCCAGTGATGATTGATAATTCACTCAATAAATGTTCATTGAACACATGGGTGTATGCTAGATATTGGGGTTACAAATATAAATCAGATACTCTCTTCCCTTAAGGAACTTTGCACCTATGGAGGAGACATAGGTAAAGCAAATAATTACAATATAATAAGTTAAATACCATAATAGATGTGTCTATTATTACATTTTAACATGGGTTGTAGCTAGAACAAGGGCCTGCTATTGATTTTTGTATATTGATCTTATAACCAGCAACTTTTGGAATAGTTTATAGATTCACTTGAATATTATGAGTAGGCAGTCATCTTCTGCAAATATTGACAATGTTACTTCATAACAGATTTTGGTATCTTGCAATTGGGTGCTTCCATAACAAATACTAAAAAATATGAGTGTGGCTTTGGAAGCAGGTAGTAGGCAAAAGCTGGAAGGGTTTTTGAGGAGCATATTAATTAGAGAAAGCCTAAATTGCCATGAACAGATTGTTAGTAGAAATCTATACTCTGATGACACTGCTAGTGAGAGGGAAAGGAACTGAGATCCATGTTACAAAAGCTGGAGGATGGGGCATCCTTGTTATACAGTAGCAAAAGCATAGTGACATTGTTGTCTGCAGTTGTATGGGAATAGAACACATCCCTAATGAACTTGATGGTCTAGCAAAGGAGTTTGTTTTTTTTTTATAGTGAGTAATAAGGAAAAGCTCAGATAAGAATAACTAAAGCATAGCAACAGACTTTTTTTTATACTTTTTTTTTTTAAAGATTTTATTTATTTATTTGAGAGAGAGAGAATGAGAGACAGAGAGCATGAGAGGGAGGAGGGTCAGAGGGAGAAGCAGACTCCCTGCCAAGCAGGGAGCCCGATGCGGGACTCGATCCCAGGACTCCAGGATCATGACCTGAGCCGAAGGCAGTCACTTAACCAACTGAGCCACCCAGGCGCCCAGCAACAGACTTTTTAAAAAGTCTATCTTTGATGAAATATCAATTCACCAACATATAGTAGGTATTCAGTAACTGTTGAATTAATGATTGAATAAAAGAATATGACAGGTATAAGGCAAAGGCCTTGCCTTTATAGTCTGGTTTTTCTGTAAAGCTAGTATTTTGAATCTTCTCAGTATTATTTATGCCCTACTATCAACTTCTAAGTGTTAAAGATTTTTGAAAATATGCATAACTGTGATAAATTTAGTTTCATCATCTATTAGCTTTTCTTTAGAAAACCTTAAAGCAAGGGGCACCTGGGTGGCTCAGTCAATTAAGCATCCGACCCTAGGTTTCAGCTCAGGTCATGATCTCAGTGTCATGAGATAGAACCCCATGTTGGGCTCCATCCTCAGGCTCTGCTTGAGATTCTCTCCCTTCCCTTCTGCCCCTCCCCTGCTTGTTTTCTCTCTCTCTCTAAAATAAAATATCTCCATGGGGCCTCTGGGCAACTCAGTCGGTTAAGTGGCCAACTCTGGATTTCAGCTAAGGTCATGCTCTCAGGGTACTGGGATCAAGCCCCCTGCTGGGCTCTAGCTCGGTGAGGAGTCTGGTTGGGATTCTCTCTCTCCCTCTCCCTCTGCCCTTCCCCCTGCTCATGTGTGTGCAACTTGTATAGTAGATGAAGTCTGCCTTAAAAAATGGTTCAGTGGTGCCTGGGTGGCTCAGATGGTTAAGCGTCTGCCTTCGGCTCAGGTCATGATTCCAGGGTCCTGGGATCAAGCCCCACATCGGGCTCTTGGCTCAGCAGGGAGCCTACTTCTCCCTCTCCCTCTGCCTCCCCCCCTGTTCATGCTCTTTCTCTCTGCATCTCTATATCTCAAATGTATAAAATCTTTTTTAAAAAATGGTTCAATAGCTCCAAATATAAACCAGTTATGGAGATTTAAAGTCAGTGGATAGGAGTATAGGGCATTACTATATTGCTCATCACTCAAAGATTTTTTTTATTCCAGAAGTTAAAGAAAATTAAAGTGTGAAGATGGTTTGCATTAATAGATTTTCATTATAGATTGTCAAGTTTTTAACCATTTCTCTTAAAAGAGATTATTCATTTACCAAGGCAATTGTGTGCATAAGTGTGTACATGCACATGAGTATGGGCTTGCAGAGCAATGTATTTACAGTTTCAGTAACAATAGAACTATGAAAACTAGAGATAGCACTGCCAGAAACCCAGGGTAGATCTATTTTAGATCTTCCAAATACAGCTGAATAAATGAATATGAATTTATAACACGCCATTCTCAATTGAATAACCAAGGTACCCTTACATTTACTTAGAAAATCAAAGATAGACTTTTCCTGAAACATTTTCATTCTTTAGTACTGGACTGGGTTTTGAGATGTTTATATTTAAATTGCTTTCTGACAGTCTGGCACAATTTGGGACATCTTAAAAGTATCAAAAGTGAAGGAATGGCGTAAATATTTAGAGTTTATATAGCTTCTTTTAAAATAAAGGATCTTAATCTGTTTGCAGCGATATTGAGCATCAAAAGGTTTAATAGAAGTTGTCAGTCATTAAAATACAAGTTATGTGGGGCGCCTGGGTGGCTCAGTCGTTAAGCGTCTGCCTTCGGCTCAGGTCATGATCCCAGGGTTCTGGGATCGAGTCCCACATTGGGCTCCCTGCTTGGCAGGAAGCCTGCTTCTCCCTCTCCCACTCCCCCTGCTTGTGTTTCCTCTCTTGCTGTGTCTCTCTCTGTCAAATAAATAAATAAAATCTTTAAAAAATAAATAAATAAAATACAAGTTATGTGACACTTATGAGTGCATTATTTTTAAATTAATCTCTTATGTTAATTATATCATTTTAGTTCAGAAGTAGGAAATAAATGATATACTGTTAGACAATTACAACTAGCTATGAGTGTAACTTTTGTATTGGTTACCTATTACTGTGTAACAGTATTAATACAAGCTTAGTTTTAAAACAAAACACATTTATTTTATTGAGGTTCCTGGGTGGCTCAGTTGGTTAAGTGTCTGCCTTCAGCTCAGGTCATGGTCCCAGGGTCCTGGGATCGAGCCCTGCATTGGGCTCCCTGCTCAGCGGGGGGCCTGCTTCTCCCTCTCCCTCTGCTGTTCCCTCTGCTTGTGCTCTCTCTCTCTGTCAAATAAATACATAAAAAATCTTTTTAAAAAATCACATTTATTATCCCATGATTTGTGTGTGTTGGGAGTCCAAGCAAAGTTTATCAGGGTCCTCTGCAAGCCAACAGTCAGACTCAGGACTGAGTTCTCATCTGAAGGCTTGGCAGGGGAAGGATCTGCTTTCAAGCTCACATGGTTGTTGGCAGCATTCAGTGCCTTGCTGCCTGTCAGTCAAGGGCAGCTCACAACATGGTATCTTATTTCTTCAAAACCAGTGAAGAAGAATATACCTCAGCAAGACAGACATTATAGTCTTATGTAATAGAAGGGTGACATCCCATTACCTTTGCCATATTCTTCTGGTTAGAAACAAGTCACAGCTTCCACACACACACTCAAAAAGAGGAGATTATACAAAAGCATGAATACCAGGAAATAGGAATTATGGGGTTCACCTTAGAATCTGCCACTCTTTTCACAATTTTAATTTGTTATTATTTCATGTAATAACAAAAACTAAGCACTCTCAATATATCCCTCACAGGATATTATGATATTTTCTCATCAGTTGCCTTCAACCTTTATATATTTTCTTCTACACCATGTAATAAATTCTAAGCATTTGCCCTATTATGCACAAGTTGGCAAACTATAGCCTGTGGGCCAGTGACCTATCTCTAAATAAAGTTTTATTAGAACACAACCATGCTTAATTATTTGTACATTGTCTATGGTTGCTTCTGTGGTACAAGGGCAGAGTTGAATAGTTTCAACAGAGGCTGTATGTACAGTTTACAAGTCTGAAAAACTTATTTTCTGACTCTTTAAGAAAAAGCTTACCAATAACTGTTTTATATTCTGTATTTTTCTTAACTTATGGTAGTACAACTTGTTGAAAGATTGAAATAGGAAAACTGGTATCCATGCAGTTCTTTAGTAAAACCACCTGACCTTTTGTCCTGAAGCATCTAAGCACCTACAATGTGTTTAGCACTGCTAGGCAGTATAAATCTTGGGTTTTACCCTTTCTGAACTTAAACTGGATGTTGATTGCACATGGAATAAATATGAACAGTACATATATAATATACAGATGTTTTTGCAGATGTAAGAGGTATAGAAAAGGCTTAAATTGAATCAAACTATGGGTAGAAATTGAGGGGAAATGGAGAGAAAAGTCCTCATGGAAAACTGTATTAACAAATGCACAAAAGTAGATATCAATGCATTATGCTTATGTAATAAAGAAGTGAAAGCTCTTCTAAAGTAGAGATTATTTATTTGGAATTAGAAGGAAAGTTTGGCTTCCTTCCCCTGGGTCTCTTGCCTCAACTACCTACTTGTAGAATTCAAATTGTAAAACTTCAGAACCTTAGGCCAGGTTCAGAAATTGCAGTGTGCACAGACGAGGCTGTTGACTTTTCATCCACCAGAGGACTCCTGGGATTTTTGTTTGTTTAACTTTATGGCCAGCTAAATCCATCATGCTTTACTTCTTTGTTATCTTTGGTCATTGTCCAAGAATTAAGCTATTCTAATGATCGTCTCTGTTACTTTTATCTCCGTAATATTTTTTTTTTCTCTGTAGATTCAATTTCCTACTCTTTATCCCTTCTAAATCTTTCCAGTTTGCTTTGTATAATACCTGTTTCATGTAAAACAAACTCTAATGTCTTAAAAATTATCATTAAATATTTTATTGAAATATATAACATTTATTGAGGATTTACTATATACTGGGTATCATGCTGAGCCTTTGACATGTATTTTATCATTTAGTTTCACAGCAATCAGAGGAAATGTCTATATTTTACAGGAGATTGGAATTTTGAGAGAAGCCAAGTAACTTGCCCAAAGTCACACACTTAGTAGCTAAGATTTGCGAGCGGGTTTCTCTGACATTAAATCATCATTTTACACTAAAACGTGATAATTTACCTTAAAATTTTTTTCCAGAGTGAGATTTATACCTTTGGCTTTTCTACCTTTTATATCATCTCACTGCTGCCATAGAGTGACTTCTTAGTTATTTCTATCATTTATTGGAGACCTTCATGATCTCCAACCTCAAGTAAGCTTTCAGCATTTGCCAGTGAACTTTTTTATCTGTCGTCACCTCTTTTTCATTCTCAATAACTTCAGTGGTCTTTTAAAACCTTCTTATCCTCAAACATCTAACATTACTACTTCCTTCCTCATTTTCTCAGATAGCTTGCAGTATTTCACATGGGAACAGTAGTCTCTTCAGATGAGAACTCACTCAAATTCCCACTGTCAAACTTCAGTACTTACTTCTACCCATACATGGGAAGATGTCCTGTACCTTCTCCTGTTTGAGAATCGTCCTTTCACCTGGACGTTAGATCTTTCCCTTCCACCTTTCCAAGGAGTGGTAGTATCAATTTTCTCTTCTTTAACTTCTTCTTTTTTAGTTCTTTCCCGTGTGTAGTTAAACATGCTCAATCTGTTTTCAAGCCTTATTTCTTTTTTAAAGGGGAAAATTCTTTGTCCTTTACCCCAGTTCTCTAACTATCCCTTTTTCTCTTCCCTTTTATAGCCAAGCCTCTTGAGTAGTCTGTACCTCTTCTATGTTTTCACTATATTTCAGTCATTCCGCAGTTTACTTCAGGCATAGCACATCACTGAAGCCACCTTAGCCAGAGACATTAGTGACCTTCTCATGGCTAAACCCAAGAAATACTTCTCAGGTCTCTTCCTTCCTGATCTCTGCAACAGTTGATACAGTTACTCACTCTTTTGCTCAAGTACTCTCTTCCTTTGGATCTTTTATAACATTCTCTTCTGGTTTTCCTTCTACCCCTCTGCTTTCGTTTTTTAAGACTCCTTTGCCTCTAATTTAAAATACTGGTATCCTCTTCCCTCTTCTAGTGCTACATACTCTCCCTGGGAGATCTCAGTTCCTGCCATAACTAGAATGATGGGGGAGAGGGGACTCATTTTATGAAAGTAATCACTAATCTTTGGTCATTGCTACATACATAGGATCCACAGAGAAATGCAGAGATCATATTCAACTCCCTATTCAACATTTTCTCTTGAATATCTTACAGGCACCTCAAAATGAATGTGTCTAGAGATGAACTTTCCTTATCTCCAAATTCTACCCCATTCCTCCTCCTGTGATTCCTGGATTATTCAGTCTACCGAGTGACACATGCCAGAGACCTGAGTGATATATTTGTCTCTCACACTGTACACATCCAGTAATCATTAAATCCCAAGGTTTTTAACCTTTTAAGTATTTTAAAATTTTACTTCTCTCTATTCTTGCTACTGTGACCCTAATCCACAAATCTCACTGAAATTATTATAAGAGCTTCTTAAGTTGCTTACAGTGTTGTCTTACTTCAGTTCATTTTCATACTATAGCTAGAATGAACTTTCTGATATAAAATCTAATCATGATATATCCTTGCTTAAGACCTTTCTGTGCTCACTATCGATCTTAACATAAGGTCCATATTCTGTAGCCTGGACTATAGGGCCTTTAATGATCTGCCACTGCTGATTCACTTCAACCTTATCTCTTCTCATGCTCTCACCTCTTTCCTCAAGCCTTCTGTTTATCACCCTAGGCTTTTAATTCCATCCAAGTGCCATTCTCTCCAGGCCATTGCTTAAATTATTTCTTGCTTCCTCTTTTTTCCCTTTCTTTCTGCTTTTTTTTAAATTTAAATTCAATTAATTAACATATAATGTATTATTTGTTTCAGGGGTACAGGTCTGTGATTCATCAGTCTTATATAATATCCAGTGTTCATTACATTCCATCTGCCCTGGGGAAGGGCAGAGGGAGAGAGAGGAGGAGAGAAGCAAACTCCCCATTGAGAGCGGAGCCTGCTGTGGGCCCCCATCTCACCACCCTGAGATCATAACCTGAGCCAAAATCAAGAGTTGGAGGCTTAACGGACTTTGCCACTTAGGTGCCCTTCTACTTCTGTGCTTTCTAAATGTGTAGGAGATAAAGGAGAGACAGGAGGTAGAATGATTCCCAGATGTTTGGCCTGAGAAGATTTGGAGTTAGTAATACTAGGTGAAGTCAGAAAACGAGGAGAAGGAGCAAATATTGAGGTGAAGTATGAATTCAGTTTAAACATAGTGAATTTTAGGAGTATTAAATTTAGGCTAGAGAAAAATATTTGGGATTTCTCAGCATTATTTGACTAATTTTTTAATCAGTGGATGTTTTGGTTAAAGTCATTCATAGGCATGTATTAGAATGCCCAGGTTTATAGACCCTGGAGGATCTAAGATGGAACTTGAGGGGGTCTGTTAATTCCCTGAAATTATATGTAAATTTGTGTATGACTGTGTATATTTTTAGAGTAACATATAACTTAAATCAGATTTTCAGAGTGGTCTGAGACTCCAGGAAAAACTAAGAACGACTAGAGTATAAAGAAAAGCAAGTCAAAATCTAAAGCGAAAGCACATCAGTGTTTAAAGGATAGATAAAGGAAGATAAGCCCATGAAAGAAATTAAGAGCATAGCCTCTGGAATCAGCCTGCCTAGATTCAAATCATGGCTCTGCTATTTACTAGCTGTGTCACGTTAGGCAAGCTGCTTGCTTTCCCTGTGCCTTGTTTCTTTACCTGTAAGATAGGGATTAGCAACATTTATCTTACAACTTATTATGAGGATTAAATGAACTAATGCATGAGAAGTGCATTGCACCATGTTTAGCATATAGTTAGTGGTCAAGTTTAGCTATTTATTATTTTTAACAGGATGTTGAGTACCTCAGAATTGATGACTATAGCCCACATTGAGAAAAAGAAGGCAAAGGTTAAAGTTCCCTCTTTCCTGCAGCTGGGATTAAATACCTCCTTGCAGGCCCAGAGATCCACCACAACTACTTCCTTATAACTACATCACCATCACCATTACCAAGGATCATAGGCAAGGATTGGAGAGAACAGGAGTGCAGTATTGAAGTTCAAAAGTGATCCCTCACTCAGGAGAGTATGGGGGTACAGTTCCCAAGAGTATCAGACATAGACATTGAAGATGCTTGCAAAAAGCAGAAACTGGCATCCATGTTTCCCAGCTGACTTCTTGCTGAACTTTTGAACCTGTAAGCCCATCAGTGAGTAGTACATGGTGAGAGAGTCTTTGGGGGAAGCCTGCCTTAAATCTCCTACGGTTTGTCAGCATTCTCAACAACAACACTGTTTTCTGTGTCTGGTGTAGAAAAGGGAGGGAGGCCTGCTGCGATAGATTGTATAAACAGCCGAAATAATAATGATAGCAATAGCTAACATTTCCGGAGCAGAAGTTGAATGTAAATTACTGGCCAGCCCCCCGCAAAACCTAGATTCCACCTCAGAAGGGTTTTTCAACGACAGATGTGGCCAAAGTGAAACTGAACAACCACCCGTGAAAACCACGCTCACCACCTACATGGAAACCCCCGTAACTTCATAGGCTGGAAAACAGCAGGCTTAAATATTAAATAGACCAGATCATACTGAGGCTAGGGACATCGCTCCCTAACCAGACAGGCAATTATGTAAGTTGATCACTGCCACTTTTTTCCTCCTGCTCTCCCAACAATACAACTGAGACTTGGAGAGAAGACATAGAGGAAGAGGTATTAGAACCTTCCTTTCCTTTAGAACCCCTCTGTCCCACTAAGGCTTTCAGACCACAAGTCCTAGTCTGCTTTGAAGGGGAAAGGGGAAGCTTTGCACTGAATGTTAAAGTTTTAAATTTGACTGTTCCAAATGTTAATAACTGAAAATGGTGAGAAAATCATTGAATTATCTCCAGATGTCAAGAGATGAGAAAAGGAAGATTTGACATAGCATAGTTGAAAGTAGTGACTAGAAAAATTAAATAGAACCATTTCATGTTTATTTACCAAAGAATTGAGAGCTCTATATAAACTGTTCACATATATAAAGAATGTCTAAAGAAACAGGGCAATGGGGCACAAAAAGTATCTTAAAAATAGGGGGTATGAGTGGAGAGAGAGAGTGTGTAGTTCCAAGAAGAAATTCGCCCATGGTAATAGCTGCAGTAGACAAAATAAGATAAAGATTTTTAAAGTGTCCAGGAAAATAGACAAAGTCATTGGTGACTTTCTCCATACAATGAAAGGGCAGCTCCTTTGGACTTTGATATTAAGGAAAAATTGATATTCCTGTTGTTTTATCCATTAGGTTTCATTCTGCCTCTTGTGTGATTCCATTTATATATGACAGCCCATCAAATATTTGAAGACAGCTCTCTTGCATCCCTTGGGTCTCTTTTTCTTCAAACTAAATATCCCATTTCTCATGCTTTTAAGTTCTTTCACCATCCTGGTCACTTCATTCTGAATATGCTTTAGTTTCTGTAAGTCCTCAAATGAAATATACTATTGTCAGTTTGGTCCACGACTATAGAATAGACTAGGACAACCATCTCTCTCAACCTAAGAATTAGACTGTCAATTCAGGCCAGAACTGCATTTGCTTTTTGGCAGTTCTGTCACATCATTATCGTTTTTGCTTTCCCAGTGTTACGGGGATTCACTAAATAGATTAATTAAATGCTTAGTGTACAACTTCAAAATTTGTTTCACAAAAATGGTGATTTTCAGCTTGAAGAGCTTAGGTTTTTAACTAATCTCTGAATAGGCGATCTTCCTCCTGTTAGTTTTCCTGCCTCATAGGAGTCTTTGAAAAAATCGGGTCAATAACTATTATAAAGTGTGTGCACGTGTGTGTGCGCGTGCGCGCTTGGGTGTGTTTTCAGCCAAACTACAGTAGATCTGGCTGATTTACAAGACAAAATAGATTTTTGTTTTTTTCCGTAATTATACAAATATTTACTAAATGTATAGTATGTACCTACTACAGCAATACAGCAATGAGATGAATTCTCTGCCATGAGGATCTTTTAGCTTGATGGAGAAATTTCAATATGTATATTAAATGCTACTGTAGGAGTTAACAAGATGCTCCAGGGCACTCTAATCATCTCACTCAGCCTTGAGGAAAGCTTCTCCAAAGATGAGTTTATCTATTTTGGGTCTGGGAGGATTTGAGGGAATTAGCTAGCCAAAAAGGTGAAGTAATTTATGCAGAGGTCCTGACTTAAGATGTAGTATGGCTATTGGAGATAGTAATTGAAGCTATGAGTGTAGATAAGATCAGTAGAGATTGTATTAGGTAAGAAAAGAGATACAACTCTCGCTCATTTAAAACATAGGTAGAAAAAAAGAAATTCTGCCATCTAGTTTATTTTTTTTAATTTTTTTATTCTTATGTTAATCCCCATACATTACATCATTAGTTTTATTTTTTTTATTTTTATTTTTTTTACATCATTAGTTTTAGATGTAGTGTTCCATGATTCATTGTTTGTGCATAACACCCAGTGCTCCATGCAGAATGTGCCCTCCTCAATACCCATCACCAGGCTAACCCATCTTCCCACCCCCCTCCCCTCTAGAACCCGCAGTTTGTTTTTCAGAGTCCATTGTCTCTCATGGTTCGTCTACCCCTCCAATTTCCCCCCCTTCATTCTTCCCCTCCTGCTACCTCCTTCTTTTTTTTTTTTTCTTAACATATATTGCATTATTTGTTTCAGAGGTACAGATCTGAGATTCAACAGTCTTGCACAATTCACAGCGCTTACCAGAGCACATACCTTCCCCAGTGTCTATCACCCAGTCACCCCATCCCTCCCACCCCCCACCACTCCAGCAACCCTCAGTTTGTTTCCTGCGATTAAGAATTCCTCATATCAGTGAGGTCATATGATACGTGTCTTTCTCTGATTGATTTATTTCGCTCAACATAATACCCTCCAGTTCCATCCACGTCATTGCAAATG
Organism: Neomonachus schauinslandi; assembly: GCF_002201575.2. Classification (NCBI taxonomy): domain Eukaryota; kingdom Metazoa; phylum Chordata; class Mammalia; order Carnivora; family Phocidae; genus Neomonachus; species Neomonachus schauinslandi. Next base: position 28,002,703 of record NC_058413.1, on the reverse strand, counting down.
GCAAGATCTCATTCCTTTTGATGGCTGCATAATATTCCATTGTATATATATACCACATCTTCTTTATCCATTCATCTGTCGATGGACATCTTGGCTCTTTCCACAGTTTGCCATCTAGTTTATTGTTACTCTTCATTAATGATAAATCACTCACTTTTAAAAAAAGATTTATTTATTTGAGAGAGAGAGAGAGCATGAGTGGGAGGGACAGAGGGAGAGAGAATCTCAAGCAGGCTCCACACTGAGCATGGAACCGACACAGGGCTCATCTCACGACCCTGAGATCACAACCTGAGCTGAAACCAAGAGTTGGATTCTCAACCGACTGCACCACCCAGGTGCCCCCACTCAATATTTACTATTATCTGTAGGTGTCTCTCCCTAGTTTATGAAGTAGTTATCTAACTTAGTTCATTCCCTTACTGAATAATGTAATATTGTCCTTAACTTTACAAATATTTATTTTTATTTTTCTAATTAAATAGGTTTCTTTCTTTCTTTACTGAAAAGTTGTTAAAAAAGCATCATGTCTTTTTATAGGGACATGACAGTATTATTCCACTTTTAACAGTAATATTTTTATTTATACACATTCTGTGGCAGCAACCACACACAGCATGTAGACCGTGTTAAAGGATTTGGTTCTTTCTCTCAAGAGTAATGAGAAATCACTGAAAAGTTTTAAATAGGGAAGTGACATGATTGGGTTTGTATTTTCAAAAGGTCACTACTAAATTGGAGGACGAGAGTGATGCAAAGAAATAAATAAGCAATTGCAGTTGTCTAGGCAAGAGCTGTTGGTAGCATGACTAGGAGAGTGACACTGGCATGGAAGGAAGTGATCAAATTTCAGAAATACTTTAAAATAAATTTAACAGGATTTTAGGGATAGGGAGAGGAGAGAGAGAGAGAAGAGGTAGCAAAATAAACCCTGATTTTTTAAAAACTGAAAGAGGACTGTATTTCATAGAAAGAAATAATGAGTTACTGGTTCCATCTTGGATATGTGGGACTTCAGGCACTTTGGTACTTGTGTATTTAATAGTAACAGAAGCCTGAAAGCAGAAGGAAAAGTTCATGGTAGAGGGATGATGAAGTAAATTATAGGACATATATTTTCTAGAATATTATGCACCCTGAAACACGATAGCTACAAGACTGTGAAAAGCATGTGAGATTAAGTGAAAATACCAGGATACAAAATTCAGTAATAATTGTAACCATATAAGAAAACATCCACAGAAAAAGTACTGAAAGGAAATATAGCAAATTTTAGTAATAATTCTGTGAGGGTGATGGGTGGTGGAAGAATTTTTAAAAATTTAAATTTCCCATGTTGTAAAAATGTCAACCTTAGAAATTAAGATTTTTAGTGTCTGATTTGATTTTTACGTCAGTGATTTGTAATGACATTGGTTTATATGGTTGCTTCTGTAAACCGACCTAATAGCAATTCCTTAAGATAAAATCAGTTCTTTTTTTTTAAACATGACTTTCTGGTTTTTTCTAAAGTTGAATAAAGACAAATTGTTAGTTATGTAAAATGAGTATTTTTTTTTCCCGGTATGGTAGCTGCATTAGTGAATAGGCAGTGCTGGTCATCTCATCTACAGTTCTCTGCTCGCTTTTCCGCCTGTCAGCTGTAAGCAGTGCAGAGGCCTTGAAGATGTTTTCCTTGACACACAAAAGCTCTCATGAATTGCTCCTAAATCCATATCAAGCGCATTTTTTGTCTTTTAGATTTGTGGATTTTAACTTGTGATGATAGTATTAACTAGCTATGTTCTTTAATATATAAAATTGAACTTCATATAAATCCGCTATACTTCTGATCATGGATTTGCTCTAATACACACTGCTGAGAAGGTTTATAAACAAGTTACCACCTGGTGTTTTAGTTGTACCTTAGGAAATTGTTTTAATCAAATTTACTGAATTTTCACTTTCAAATTTGTTTGGCTATTCTAGGACCTTTGGATTTCTGTGTAAATTTCAGAATTAGCTTATCAATTTCTCCAAAAATCTTATGGGGCTTACATTGGAATTCCATTAGATCTATAGATCAATTTGGAAAGATTTGAGTCTTGTATTCCCTGAACATTGTATTCCCTGAACATGATATACTTCTCCATTTATTTAGGTTTTCCTTACTTACTCTCAGAATATTTTATACTTTTCAGTGTGGAGCTAATTCATGCACATGTATTGTCAAATTTCTCCAAAATATTTCATGCTTTTGGAGTTGATCATAAATGGAATTTTTAAAATTTCAGTTTCCAAAGTAAGATTTTAATATTTTGAAATATATTGGGACTTGTTTTTTGGAATAGCATATGGTTTATCTTGGTGTACATTCTAGATGCACTAAATATATATTTGGAACTGTATATTATCTAAGGTGGTCTATGAGTTTGTTCAGATTTTCTATTTTCTTGATAATTTTCCTCAGTTCTGACAATTACTAAGAAATGTATGATAAAATCTCCAAGTTGAATTTATGTCTTTCTTTGCTTAGTTCTGTCAGTTTTGCTTTAAACAGATAGTTTTAAAGAAATTCTAAGAAACAAATTAATTTATCCACACACACATATATATACATCTATATACACACATCCATGCACATAAGTACATATACATATGATCACAGAGTGTTATAATTTCGCACATATTTGTTGTCATTTGTATTCTTTATTGCTTCCTGTAAGTGCAGGTTACCATGTTGTATAATTTCACTTTAGCTTTTAGTGTCCTATAGTACAGGTCTGCTGTCCTATATGAAAATAGTATTTCACCTCAGTTCTTAAATATGTTTTACACATTTATAATTTTTGACTAAGTTGTTTCTTTTTCAACTCTTGAATATATAATTATCATATCCTCTAGCTTTTATTGTTTCTGATGAGAAATCACTTGTTGATTTTATCATTGTACCACTGTCTGTATGTCATATGCCATTTCTCCCTGCTGCTTCCAAGATTTAACTATGAGGTACTTAGATTTGGGTTTTTTGCATTTATCCTAGAAGAAGCTTCCTGTGCTTCTTAGATCTGTAATTGAATATTTCATCAAATTTAGGAAGTTTTTAGCCATCACTTCTTGAAGTATTGTTTCTGTTTCTTATTGTCTCCCAATGTCTAGGACTCCACTTAAATGTGTTTTGGACTGCTCTATACTGTTCCGTGTCTCTGACGTTCTGTTCAACTTTCTTAATTTTTTTTTCTCTGTTCTTCAGATTTCATGATTTCTGTTGATCTCCCTTCAGGTATACCAATTCTTTTTTCCTTTCTTCATCTCCAATCTACTCATGAGATCACCAAAGAAATTTTTCATATAAGGAATAATTTTAAACTCTAAATTTTTTATCTGGTTCATTTTTATAGTTTCTCATTCTCTGTTGATATTCCTTTTCTGTTCACTTATTGATATATTGTCCTTTAATACTTTGTTCTTTTTTCTCTTTTTTTTAATTAGTAGGCTCCACACCCAACATGGAGCTTGAACTCATGACTCTCAGATCAAGCATCACATGCTCTACTGATTGAACCAGCCAGGTGCCCCTCCTTTAATACTTTGAATAAATTTTTACTTTGAGTCAGTTTCTGTAGGTTGTGTTTTCCCTAGTATGGATCATATTCACTGATCTTTGGTTGAAATCTTTACATTGTAAAAAATGAATTTTAATGATTCTGAATTCCATTCTGTTGTCCCGAGGATTTCAGGTTTTTTGTTTTAATAGTAACAGTTAACTTGCCTGATCTTAAATTAACTCTCACTTCAATATACTGTGCAGTGGATAGTATTTCTGTATCTCTGCTCAATTTTCCAGCTTTTAGGTCTTGCTTTTTTAACCTGGTCACACAGGGCTGTCCCTTACAGTCAGAAACTTAGAAGAGAGCCAAATATTTATACAGAATTTATACTCATGTTTAGGGGCTTACACTTTCTGGGGTTCTCAGCCCTGAGTTTTGTCCTCTGCCACTTCAAGTCAATAAGACTTCAACTTTCTTTATTATAAGATTCTGCTCATTGGGAAATGCATGCCTTGAAAGGAGCATCAAATTTTTAAATCTCACATGATTTAGTTGTCTTTCAACTTAACCTGTTCTCTCTTACCTACTTACTGTTTTTTCTCCCATTCATGCATTGATAGCTTAGTGGTCAACCACGGATTTGGGCACATTTGATAAACTTCGCAGAGCTCTCTTACTTTAAGGATTTTTCCCCTAAACTTTCAGCTATTTTGACAACACTGAACTCTACATTCTGCCACCTCAAGCTGGAAAGGATATGATTTAAAGCTGTCAGAGCTAAGGGAGCTTAAGAACCCCATTTTAGGCAAAAAAAGCCAGAAACTTGAAGTTCTTACATGTCATGATCATAGTCTTTCAAAAGGAAACTGCTATGGTTGCTGTCTGCTTTTCATTATTTTGCAGTGCCTTTAAATATTTATTTTTTAATGGTATTTTATTCAGGTTTTATACTTAAAGCTCCAAGAGGCTTTGTGCACAGTGCTAACATTACCACAAGTCCAAACTTTCTTAGGAATATTTTTTAATAGTGTGGTTTTTACAAATATTAACATTGCCTGACATATTATAGGAATTCAATTAATATTTGTTGAATAAGTTAATAATGCCTTCTCTTTTTTAAATAATTCAATAAATCTACCTTTTTCTCTGTGTTGTGCTCAAAGTATTAAAGAAAGGTGATATAAAAGTGTAGGCATGTAGCTTATCAATAATATTAAGAAAACAAAGATATACTTGAGTTGTTATATCACAAAATCTCAAAAATATTAACACATTTTGTCAAAGAAACCTTAGGTATATGACTTTTTCATAAAAATTCAAAAAGAAGGGGGGATGAAGGAATAATAAAAGGTAAAAGAACTGTTTACTAGGAAAACATTTAGTACAAATTTAAGAACTCTCAGATTAAAGTCTTCAATTTTAAATTGCTTTTGAAGAAGTAATACTATTTTTACAAATTTTATAAATATTTTCAGGCTACATACACTTAAGTACTTAATTATTGTGACATGTAAGAAATGAAGTGTGAGTTTACAAACTAGTTGGTAGGTAAGAATTGGCATTTTAGAGATGCAATGCCTGAAAAAATCTTAGGAAGGAAAAAAAAAATCTGTGATTTCTTTGCCATAATCACACGTAACCCTCTAAATTTTGTGGATATCAGAGGTGGTGTAGAGGATGGAGAATAATTATGAAATTAGACTGTCTTAAAAGTACTCACTTCCCATTGACTATCTAGGTAAGTGTCTTAGCCTATTTAACTGTACTTTTTAGGAAGACAGTTATTGCCCCATTTCATTTACTTGTTTTAAGGAGAAAAATTGTTAAAACATCTGAGTGTGCTTGGCATATGGTAGGATTCTGACTATAATTTTTTTTCTTTTTTACAGAAGAGGATAAATATAATATTTATTCTTCTTTGCTCTTCAAGTATTTCCTGGCAGAAGGAATCATCAATGGGCATACTTTGTTGGTTGCGTCTGCAAAAGAAGACCCTGCTGATATTTTACAGGTATAGGATATACTAATTCAGTATTGCATTTTGAACATTTCATGAAAAAATATTGCTTATATAGGTATATGTAAACAAGATATATGTTTGTATATCTACAAACCATATTTAAATTCATTAATGAGACCACACATATATTTTTTTCTCTTAAAGTATCAAATTTATTTGAACATGTAGTTTCACTTTTTAAAATAGTGTTCTTAGACAATTTTTTTAACTTTAAATTGATTTTGGCATTGGGAACAGTATTAAAAGCTACTAAAAACTGACAATAAATAAAGTTATTACTATGGTCATAATAAGATAACTCTGTAAAAAGTTAAGGAAAACAATAGCGTATTGTCTGATATTACCAGTATCCTAAAGACATAAATTAGAAGAAAGATACAGAAATTAGAAGTACTCATTTATTAATCTTATTTTGCTTTGAGACTGCCAGAAATTATTCTTTTCCAAGTAACAAGCAATAATAATAAAATATGTGATCAATATACTCTATCTTTTTAAAGCCAAAACACACGTTACACCTTTGAGAGGACAGTTCTCACATTTAGAATTTTTAATTTCTTTGTCCGGAACAGGAACCCAACTTAAGCCATTATTTGAATAGAAGTCATTATTTGAAATAGAATCTAAAATTATTTTCTCCCATAGGCTGTTTTCATTTCAGTGCATGGTCTGCAAAATAACAGACAACTCAGTCATTTATACAGAATTTGTATCATAGTAAGTATTAATATACCATAGCTATCAACAGACACCAACAAATTTCTATGCCCACTATAAAAAAGTTATGTAATACTGAGGTAAAACTAACATGATTCTCTCATATGGGTCAGATTTTGCTTATTAAATAATACTGTCATAAAATCCAAAGGAGAAATCTTTGTATAATTTTCCAAATGATTTTCTTCTGGTTGCAGAGACTGTTTTCCTTTGTTCTTATTTTTGGTGTTTGGCTTTTGTAGTATTTTCTTGATATTTTTGTTCTTCTGTTCTTTTTCCCTGGTCTTAATTATTCTGATCAATTTCTGGATAGTACTGTGCTTGCTAGGAATAGTAAAGGGCAGGATTATTGTCCTAAAGAAGCTGTACAAGCTCGGGCGCCTGGGTGGCTCAGTTGGTTAAGCGACTGCCTTCGGCTCAGGTCATGATCCTGGAGTCCCGGGATCGAGTCCCGCATCGGGCTCCCTGCTCAGCGGGGAGTCTGCTTCTCCCTCTGACCCTCCCCCCTCTCATGCTCTCTCTCTCATTCTCTCTCTCAAATAAATAAATAAATAAATCTTAAAAAAAAAAAAAAAAAAAAAGCTGTACAAGCTCTTCACGGCACATTCCACCATAATATTGAGACTAAGATTTTATATCAAACATCTTTATAACCATATAGGCAATTTTTGCCAGGCCAGAAGCAGGAAAACCCTTGACCCTTGAACAACATGAGGGTTAGAGACACTGATCCCCTGCACAGTTAAAAATCCACATATAACTTTTGACTCCCCCAAAATTTAACTACTAATAGCCTAATACTGACCAAAAGCCTTACTAACAACATAAACAGTCTATTAATACGTATTTTGTGTGTTGTAGGTATTATATACTGTATTCCTACAATAAAGTAAATTAGAGAAAAGACAATGTTATTGAGAAAATCATAAGAAAGAGAAAATACATTTACAGTACTATTAGAAAAAATCCACATATAAGCAGATCGTGTAGTTCAAACTTGTGTTGTTAAAGAATCAACTATATATGATTTTCAAAATAAAGTGTTTTATTCTTCCTTCTTGCCTCCTGCAACCTAGGCAACTGATGTTAAAACCTAGGCGATATACTAACACATTTTGCTTTAGAGAATTACACTTTTTATTTGAAAACTAATCCCTAACACCTTTCCTAGGTACCTTGAATTTGTACAAGTTAATATTAAAAATCTCAGGGTACTTTACATGTCTTCTGTTGGATTATGTGAAGGAGTGAAGTTATAAATCAGGATTTCTTAAACTATCTAGTCATTTATGTAAGTAGTTAGGTTCTGCAAACATTTATTCATGGAACAATTTTATGATACAATAAAAAATATGTAAAATTAGAGTAAGAAACGTAGACTCAAAAAGTTACACTCTTGACCAAGATATGTTCATGAGGATCAGATTTCTCTTTATCCCTGAAACAACTAAAAAACAGGGCAAAATATATTAAACAACAGTTTTCAAGACATTGAGCATCAAATAATAAAGGACAGTGATGCCAGAAAGGTGCAGAATATACAAAGAGAGCCCTATAACTTCCCTGGCATACTACATGCAAAGTTTCCAGGCTGTAGTGCAGTGAAAAGGAACCCAGGTTAAGACAGCATTAGGAGACACATCTAAGAGTGTGGAATTATGACATATTGTCTTCATCTGGAGCTTAAGTATAATTTAAGGAAATATGTATGGGTACCAAATTGACAAGGGGTGGACTTGTGATCGTTAATTTTATGTGTACACTTGACTAAGCCACAGGGTTCCCAGATATTTGATCAGTCATTATTCTAAGTACTCTTGTGAGGGTGTTTCTGGATGAGATTAATATTTAAATTGGTAGGGGCACCTGGGTGGCTGAGTCAGTTAACCATCTGCTTTTAGCTCAGGTCGTGATCCCACTATACTGGGATCAAGCCCCACATCAGGCTCCCTGCTCAGCGGGGAGTCTGCTGCTTCCTCTCTCTCTCTGTCCCTCTCCCCTGCTCATGCTCTCTCTCTCTCTCTCAAATAAATAAACAAAATCATTTAAAAATATATTTAAATTGGTAAACGGAGTAAAGTAGATTGCCGTCCCTAATGTGGGTGGGCCTCGTCAAATCAGTTGAAGGTACAAATAGACCTAAAAGACTGACCCTCCCTCCGCTAAGAACGAATTCCTTCTGACTGACTGCTTTCAAATCTGAACATCAGCTTTTTCCTGCCTTTTGAATCAAACTAAAAAATCAGTTCTTCCTGATTCTTGAGCCTGCCAACCTTTGGATGAAAACTACACCATCAGCTTTCCTGGGTCTTTAGCTTGCTGACTCATCCTGCAGACCTGGGGACTTGTCAGCTTCCATAAGAGTATTAGCCAATCCCTTATAATAAATCTCTTTTGTATTTATATATGGTTATTTATATATATGATTTTATATAATACAAAGCAATATATATACACATATGTATATGCACACATATCCTACTGATACTGTTTCTCTGGAGAGCTCTGACTAATACAGTCTTACTGAAAATATAAAGATTACATTTAAAACCTACATGAAGAATTTCACATTTATTATTAACCTTCATTGAATGATAATCACCTCATATTCTATATCGTGGCAAATTGTACAAGTACAGTGATCTTTCCACCTGTTTGCTTTCACACTTATAAAAAGATTCCTTTAAATTATGTATCTACTTGTACACAAAGTTATCTAAAAATTGCAGTTATGAGATTATTTAGTTGTAAAAGATGTTACTGTAAATATTGTGGTTTTTTAAAAAGATTTATTTATTTGAAAGAGAGAGTGCATGTGCATGCATGCGCATGGGGGGAGCGGGGGAAAGAGAGAGAGAGAATTCAAGCAGACTTCCTGCTGAGTACAGGGCTCAATCCCAGGACCCTGAGATCATTACCTGAGCTGAAATCAAGAGTCAGCTGCTCAGCCGACTGAGCCACCCAGGAGCCCCTGTAAATATTGTCTTTTTAGTTAAGTACTTTTAAATCAGTCTTCTATGTGTATCCAACTGAATCTAAATAACATCACAACTTGATGTCAGTACCATTATTTTTAGAAATATATGTACGTAAGCAGGCTCTTCTTTAACATCTGGAAAATTTACATAAATCATCTTTGCCTTGAATTCATATTTTCTATTCCACTTCTCACAGAGTTTTGTCCGAATGTTATGTTCATGTTCAAAATATTTATTAATGACCTTATGATAGTTTTTTTGTAACAAAAATTCATATTTAAATTTAAGTTCATTTTAAACTTCTCTCAAAAGACGTTACATGTTAAACACATTTCTTCGCAATTCAGTAATCTTTACGATTAGTGTTACATGCAGTGTATGAATGGACATGAAAATTTTCACATTTGCTTTATTAAGATATACCAATCAAATGGGATGGGATTTAACATAAGTTCTATTCAAATTTTTTATTTTTGCAGATGTGAGTTGTTAACACTTAAGTAAAAGGGAAAGAAAGAGTTGTGTTACTATAATGTCCCTCAAAATTTTTAACTTTTTCTGAGTAATAGACCTGTAAAAGATCACAGTGGTCCTAACCTTTTGTTTGTTGGAAGTTTTTGATTAGTGACCCAATTTCTGTGCTGGTTATTGTTCTGTTCAAGTTTTCTATTTCTTCCTGTTTCAGTTTTGGTAGTTTATATGTATCTAGGAATTTATCCATTTCTTCCAGTTTGTCCAATTTGTTGGTATATAGTTTTTCATATTCTCTTGTAATTAATTGTATTTCTGTGGTATTGGTTGTTATTTCTCCTCTCTCATTTGTGATTTTATTTATTTGGGTCCATTTTCTTTTTGATAAGTCTTGCTAGAGGTTTATCAATTTTTTTTTAAATTTTTCAACAAACAAGCACGTTTTTACTAATCTGTTCTATTGTTTTTTTTTATTTCTGTATCATTTATTTCTGCTCAGATCTTGATTATTTCCTTTCTTCTGCTGGCTTTCGGCCTCATTTCTTGTTTTTGTTTAACTCTTTTTAGGTGTAAGCTTAGATTGTTTTAAGATTTTTCTTGCTTCTTGACATAGGCTTGTGTTGCTACATACTTCCCTCTTAGAACTGCTTTTGATGCATTGCAAGGGTTTTGGACCATTGTGTTTTCACTTTCATTGTTTATATATATTTTAATTTCTTCTTTGATTTCCTGGTTGACACATTCATTGTTTAGTAGCATGTCGTTTAATCTTCATGTATTTGTGGTCTTCCCAATTTTTTTCTTGTGGTTGCTTCTAGTTTTATAGCATTCTGGTCAGACAAGGTGCATGGTATGATTTCAGTCTTTTTGTATTTGTTGAGGGCTGATTTGTGATCTAATACGTGATCTATTCTAGAGAGTGTCCCATGTGCACTTGAAGAGAATGTATATGTGATGTTTTAGGATGGAATGTTCTGAATGTATCTGTTAAGTCCATCTGGTCCAGTGTGTCTTTCAAAGCAGCATAGGTCGTTTCATGAAGAATGTTTTCTAGTGTCATCCAGTCTATTCTACCCTATCTTGTGTACTTAATATATTATCAAAGACATTATAATTGCTTCCACAAAAACCCAATGATCTTAAGCATTAGATTTACTTTATGTTGCAGATGTGATGCTACATTTTGAAAGTTATTTTCATTCTTCTATTTATAAGGAGTAGCCCAGAACAGGTTTTTATTTTAAGTTTGCTTTACTTAGGTACTTGCATTTCATATAGCTCTTTTTTGAAAATGTATCTAGTTTTTGAGTTAACAGAACTTTCACTCATCAGTAGTATTTCTTAAATTCATGATTTTTTAAATTTCATATTTCTTTCATTTTTATTTTGTAATAGTAAAACAATTTGATTTAAAAGAATAATATTCCATTTTCATTTTTTTATTAAGAAAGTACAAAAAGTATTGTTTTTAACATATATACATTTAATGTGGTCCACTTAGTTTTCACAAGTTTAGAATAGACTGGATTAAAAAATTATGGCTGTAAAATTGTAATTATTTATATTCTTCATAATACCAGTGGATAGACAAAGTTTTTAGCATCTATCTGAGAAAAATAAAATATTTGTGTAATTTAAAATGAGATTTTAAGAACTAATATAGATAATAGTTTTTTCTACATATTATTCAGCCAAGATTTCAGTGTTCCCAACTCAGTTAAAGTTATATTAGAGTCATTTGTATTAAACAGCCCAACAATGAATGACCAAAACCAGGCATTAACAGTGTTTAGAGATACAATATGGGGGGGTGGGAATGCTATAATTGTTTATTTTCAATTTTATGATGTATGATTGGGGATTCCTGGAACCTATAACCAAGGCAAATATTGCTGGTACAAGAAAAGGGAAAAGACAATCTTATAGACCATAATTATCTTAAAACTGTGTATAACTAAAAGACAAGTAAAGGATAAAAAGCCCCATCAGCTGCCTAAGATATATAACCACCCAGCAATTTATCCATCATCCTTTGAAAACATATTCATGCCTATTGTAGTCAAAGCTCCTTCAGGAAGTCAGCATTAAGATGTAACACTGAAAAATTACACCCCTTAGAAAATCCTATAGAACAATATACATGATGTTGTTAAAGCTTTTAAAAACACATTGGTAAGTATTTTTCAGTTAACTTTTTATCTAAAAGAATGTTCTTGATCATCTCAAATATAGTGATAAGTATTCTCTCAAAATTTTCTATGGAATGTTTTCTAAAATAGCAAAAATTGTATTTTTATGTTAGAATATTTAAGCGTTTATCAATAGATAGGCTGATATTTTTAGAAATAAAAAATTATATACACAAACACAATTTCTTTATAACTTGAAAATGCTTTTTCTATTACACCTTTTTCATAATTTTAAACTATATATGTTAATATTTACAGAATTAAAGAAAGTAACACAGCAGTAAATTTAAATGTTACTTCATAATATACTAAGGTGAGTTTTAAAAGCTAATTGGAATATTTTTAGTGATGATGTACCAGATAGGTAATATTCATGCAGGAAGAGATATCTGATTATCTAGAGCCAAGGGTTAATTCCTGACTTACGGCATTAACTTTTTGAGTTATTTGTTATATACATTTTTTCACCAAAAATCACATAGTTTTTATGGTGAAACTATTATAGAGAAAATCTTTCATAATTGAAAATGAATTACTTTAAAATAACCCATAAGTCATAGAATAAGTAACTATTTAAAATAAACCATATCATTTTAGATGAATTAATATAGCAACAAGGTATTTAGTAACAAAGTATGAAAATTTAGACTAACATCTTCAGAATTCTCTTTTATAGACTTTAAATATATAAGTAAAAATCAAAATATCTAATAATTTGGAAACATTTTTTCTATATCCTAAAATATCACTCTATTACCCAAATAATGAACTCATTTATTAAGATCTAATTTATTGTACATTGTATCATTTGCTTTATTTGTTTTTTTTGTTATAATTGAGAGAAGATACATTAGTTGATTTAGAATTAGATGAAATAGTATTTGCTAAACAGTGTACAGTTTGAATTACTATTAAAAAGGTTTCCTTTCCTTTCCTTGGGTCAATGTGGTGTCAAGATTGAGTCTATATTTGCCATCTGTTTCTCTCTCTCTCTCTCTTTTTTTTGCCATCCATCTTTTACTGATTGATCATGGAACAAGAATTAGAAGTCTGAATCCAGTGAGTGGTTAGTTGTTTGCTCTTAGGACATTATAGCATTATAGTACAGGCTGGTCCTTCTGAGTAAATAGAATACAAAAATATTTCAGATCCAACTTTCTTTTCCTTGTTCTGCCAAAAATTGAGAAAACTATAACAATGAAGTTAAAGAAATACCCCTTGTTTGGCCATATATACTACTGAACATTTTTTTTTTTATTATGCTTATCTTCAAAGTTGTAGTTTTATAATGATTCAGAACAAAAGTAATATTTTATAAATAATTAAAAATTATTTTCTGGTCCTTCTGTCATTCTACTTTGCAAGTTTTATGCATACTCAATACCTTATAAATAACACATCTTCCCACACATTTTTACTTTTTTGAGCCTACATAATATGTATTTTTTATTAAAACTACTTTGTTACTGTGTATCTTCTGTTCATAGTTTAAATCAAATATTTGAAGAGCCCTTTAAAGGCAGAACTATAGTGAGACTATGTTCCCTTCGTTTCTTTGTCAACATTTTATTTGTTCAGAAAATTATCAGGCTATCTATATGCTTTTCAGAGCTTACAACTCTGAAGTGCTAGTTGAGCCAGAAATTTGCTGTTTGACCCCAGGGTTTCACTCTTTTTTTCCCCCTAGCTACTTGTGAGAGCTTATTTAAAATTCTGAGTTCTCCACTGGCAGCCACAGTTAGAGCTTCTTTGGCAAACTAAAGAGACTAAGAAAAATCATGCAAAGGCTCAATACTGCTTCCAGTGACCTACATTTGTAGCCAGCTTTTAAAAGATGGCATGTGCCTTATTTTCCAACAAGAAAATGAAAGTTAAGATAAATGTATAAAGGAAAATAAACCCACCACTCTGTCACTAGCTTGTAAGAACCATTTCTGATATAATATTAAAATAAACACAAAGTTAGGGTTGATATTTGTGTATCACCAACATAAGAAAGGAATTTTGCATGCAGAAAGTAGCCTAAGTCATATAGCAAAAATGCCATATTCTGTGATGGGATATTTATCCTCAGAAGTGAAATATAATTGGGATATGAGCTTAGATTTTAATTTATGTGATGCTGCTTAAGTAGCTGCAGGACCTCCCACAAGTCACTTACTCTTTCACATTAAGATAGAGATCATTCCCTGGCTACCTTATTCTGGAATTCCAAATTAAAAATGAAATATTTGGGATTTTGCTTTCTAAATCTTAAAATAATTACTCTAGGCCTCACATTTACTTCCAAAAATTTTATTTTGAACTAATAAAAAAATGAGTGGTCATGAATGCTTGATGGTTATTGTCATGTTCAAATGTTAAAATCTAAGAACTGTTATATAGCACTTATCATTCTTTGAAAAGAAGCCACACAAAGTCAAAATTGGGAATATTAGAAATGGAGTTCATTTGTCCTCTGAATACTTTTTCTGAAACACATTCAGAAGAGAAAGTATTCAATCCTTTTGGAAGGATTAAGTGACTTCAAATTCTGAAAACCAGAGCCATTAAAACTTAAAAAAACACACACACTTTTTAAAATCAGCTCCCCAAATTAATGAAATTGACTCATTAAATGAAATATTAAAGGATCCCATGAAAGAAGAAAGGTACACACCATCAAAGATCATAGAGTAGATAGATAGTCTTTGAAAATTATGTACAAAAGGATAGCTTTACTGTGTGAAAACCCCAAGGAAGACAAGGCTATCTCTCCATCTAGTGTTGGGGTGATTCTTTCAGTGGCCAGTGTTTGTTTCCTCAAATTTTGTTTTGTTCATCAGAATCTGATGGGCAGTTGCAGAAAGTGGCCTTAATTCACCATAGTCATCTTTTCATATTAGTGAAATCAGAGGTATTTGAAATGCACTTATCAGTTTTGTAAAGTAGTTTTACTACAGTTTGTGTGTGTGTGTGTGTCTAAAAGTCTGCTAGATTTCAAAAACAGGGTTGATGGTATTAAACTAAAGACTTAAATTGAGGGATGCCTGGGTGGCTCAGTCAGTTAAAAGTCTGCCTTCAGCTCAGGTCATGATCCCAGGGTCCTGGGATCGAGTCCCGCATCGGGCTCCCTGCTCAGTGGGGAGCCTGCTTCTCCCTCTACCTGCTCATGCTCTCTCTTTCTCTCTCTCAAAGAAATAAAATCTTAAAAAAAAAAAGACAAATTGGAAGTGGAAGATGGATCTGAGACTATGAAGTGAAGCATCTTACCTTTCTATTTCTTGAAACAGATTATAACAAGATACTATAGAATTTTGAAAAGCCTATATTATGCCTTTACCTGGTTGCCTCCACTTCTCAGTACTCAGTGAGCAGAAAGAGAATTGTTTTTGTTCTATTAACACTAAATGTACAACACAAAATAATTTTCAAGTTTAATAAAAATAAAGTGATACCAGTTTCATTTAGTGCACCAAAATATACTAAGGATTTTTGTGACATCTTCCATAAGCTGGGTTTATTTTGGGAAAATAAAAGAATATGACATCAAACAAATAAAACCAGTCACTTGTGTGCTCCTGAGTTAGGAATATAACTGATCTGGACCTCTTAAATAAAGATAATGCCTGATTCTTTTACTAATTGAGATGTCTTTGACAATAGATATCCCAAAATTTTAGAATACTTCTTTTCAAACCTTGTAAAAATTCTGTGACCTCTCGGGCTCCACATCGGGCTCTGTACTCAGTTTGGAGTCTGTTCGAGAGATTCACTCTCTCTCCCTCCCCCTCTGTCCCTCTCCCCCCTGCTCATGCTCTCTCTCACAAATAAATAAATTAAATCTTAAAAAATTTTATATTCTCTAACCTCGATTTGATAAATAATTATGCTAAGATCACTGTTACTATCTTAACTTTTATAATTATATTTAGAAATGTTTTAGTTATATCGGGTTTTTAGAAGTTAGTTTATATTCAATTGGGACACTTAAAGGAATTATGTAGGAATCCTTTACCAATAGAAGAATCCTTCTAGAACTCAAGTAATTATTTCATAACCTGTTTGCTTAGTACGGCTTTTCATATATCTTTTTTTTTTTAAGAAGACAAGTTAATATACACCCTTATATAGTAAACATTTACTAAGGGAATTATTGCACATGGTCTTATTAACTAAACCTGTTAAAACCAATGATTAAGTGGAGAATTTAGTCTACTTTTTAAAATATTTCACTGGGACACCTGGGTGGCTCAGTCGATTAAGCGTCTGGCTCTTGATTTCTGCTCAGGTCATGATCTTGAGGTCTTGGGATCAAGCCCTGCATCAGGCTCCATGCTCAGCACAGAGTCTACTTGAGATTCGCCCTCCTTCTCCCTCTGCTCTTTCCCCCAGTTGTGCTCTCTCTCTGGCTCCTTCTAAAATAAATAAAATCTTTAAAAAAATTAAAATTAAAAATAAAACATTTCACAAAATGTATTTTCATATATTGCAAGGACCACATTGTTCACCATTCATTATTCTTTCTATAACTAGGCATATAGACACAAAGTTATACATATATACATGTATATATCCTGTTCTTCATGTTACCCTTCTCCTTCCCTCTTAGTCAAGAAAATTGAGAGGTCTTTCAGTCTTCTCAATACATTTCTGGTTTACATGTTAAAGAGAAATGTGATAAGGATCTGTGGAAAAGCATTGAGAAAACTGCTCTTATCCTAGTGGTTCCATTTTCTGTTTTTTAATTCATGTAATTGATGTAGTTGCCAAAATAAAAGCATCATTTTTGTCAGTAGCTTAATTTGGGAGTTTAATAAAAATAATAATTGAATACCAATGTGAAAGTATTTTTCATCCTTTCTTATAATATTAATAATTTTGCCCCCTTTACATTCAAGAGAAAAAATATATTTAAAAAATTGCACCAAGATGTTCCCTGTACTGATTTAGTTTGAAATATGGATGGACATAAGTTAATTCACTAATTACTAATCTTAAAATCCATAAGTTTAAAAACATTTTTTATGTACCATCAGCTGTACCACAGATCTTCTGACTTACTCCATGCAATCTACATTTCTGAATGCTTTTAACAATTAAAGTAACCTCTCCCCTCATATTTTTAAATATTTAAATGTAGGTAATGTGGAGACCATATCTTTAATAGATGGATAGTCAGGCTAGATATTTGGAGTACTTTTGTATTCAAATTATGATAATCAGTCAATAATATCTTTGAATTTGTTTCTCTTCCTAACTTTCAGAAAATAAATGTTCCCCAACTCCCCCCAAATCAACAAAGTAATATACTTACTGACACAATATAATATACTTACTGATACATGGATAATGCTTAAGTAGTATTAATTATACAGTTACCAAAACCCGCAAGGATCAAAAGATTTTATTTTTAAGAAGGATTTCTCATGCTGCATGGATTATGTTGCTACATAATAGCTCAGTAGTACTTCTGCTGAATTGTAAAATAGCTTAGAGAGGAGTATGATGCCCATAGTTGGTGTAATGCATTGGTAATTAAGAGGGTGGGAGGTTAAGCTTCATTAACTGCTGAGGGATTGTATCTTGGGTTTTATTATGCCCTAGAGAACATAAAAAGTGAGAAGGGTCAAACTGTTGGAATCAGATTTTGCTTGTGCATCTGCCAAAACAAAGACCACAAAATAATATAGCGGTAAGCACAGAATGGCATGAATTGAAAAGGGAAGAAATATATTCACAGCATCTTATGGATAAGGATAAATGTTTCTGGTGAAAAAAAAAATACACCTAATTACTGGAGTATATTTTGGTATTGGAAGTTTATAATAATTTGGTTTCATATAGGTTTTTTTAAGTAGAATAAGCAAGTTGTTTTTGTCCAAAGGTAGTGCCACTTTCCTTTTCATGTTAATTTTCCAAATGATTCATCTAATTAAGAGAGAGAAATTTTATACTTTTCATTGTATCTTCTGTATAGACCTTATGAAGCCTGCTTTTTATTTTTACTTATTCCTGATCCTTGCTACCAAATATATGGGCACTGTAAGCACCATACTGCATAAAAGAACCCAAAACCTGATATTTTACTTTTAGGAAACAAGGGTATAACAACCATGAAATGTGTTCTGTTGGTGCACTGGGTAAGAAATCAAAAGACTGGGGATTTTCAAAAATACAAGGAAGGACCTTGATCTGTGATCTGTTACAGCTGTAATCATTTAATATTTAAGGGCTTACTACTAGCATTCTCTTGTAAGACAGATTTTATCCAAACATTAATTGTTTTTTGTTTGATTAGATACAGACATCGCAACAAAAATATGGATTATAGCAATCATCATCTCTGATAGGGTCAAGGAGTCACAATGAGCAGGTTAGGTGATGGCACACTTCAAAAAATATAGGGCTTACAAATATAACAACGTACTGAATACAAATTCTTACAGAGCAAATTTCTGAATATTGAAAGACAAAAGTATCAGGGTGCCTGGCTGGCTTAGTCGGTGGAGTATGTGACTCTTGATCTTGGGTCATGAGTTTAAGCCCCACATTGGGCATGGAGCTTATTAAAAAAAAAAAAAATCAGAATATTATTTTTTTCTCCAAAAATATCAGTTTTGGTATATCTTTAAATAATTCGTTTTCACTTGAATCCTGAATAGCAGTATTGAAACCATTTAAGATGGAATTTTCATATAATGGAATTTTTTTGTCAGAGAATTATATAGGACTATCTAACACTGTTGCCTTAGGATTGAGTTCTTTTTTTTTTTTTTAAGATTATTTATTAGAGAGAGAGAGAGCACACACGAAGGGCGGGGGAGGGCAGAGCCAGAGGGAGAAAGCAGACTCCCCACAGAGCAGGGAGCCAGACATGAAAGGGACTTGATCCCAGGACTTGAGATCATGACCTGAGCCGAAGGCAGACACTTAACCACCTGAGCCACCCAGGCGCCCCTGGATTGAGTTCTTGACTTCACAACACTTAAAAACCATACAACTGACTCTTAATTTGCGTCAGTTTTTTTATTTTCTATTTTTGTTCAGATTTCCAGCCAAAAGAATGATACAAATCAAAGTAACCAAGTGTTCACATAGGTCCAGCTAGGTAGATTACTAGCATAACATTTATTCACACCATGTTGTGTTAACAATTCTTTATTTATTGATGGAATGCTTAAAAACAGAGACACTAAAGGAATTTTGGTCCATTTACTAAAGAAATAGCATATTTTATTAAATCTGAGAAGCCACTGACCACAAGATGCAGCACTATTTTATGTACCACTGACAAAAACACTGCCAAATAAACTAAAACACAATGTTGTCTTTTAATTTAGGATTTTTATTTAATTATCTTTAAGATTTCTTAGGCATTTATATTTTTTAAAATCATACCACACTTGTACAAAAAAAAGATAAGCAAAATATGTAACTTATAAAACTTCACATTCATATTATTACTGTAATGAATTGCTTTCTGATTTATAGTCGTTCACCATCACCGGTTTTTCACAATTCATGTTTTTTCACATACTGTTCTCTGTGTCATCGAGAACACTGATGATGTGGCATTTCTTAAAAGACGCTCCACTCTTGCACCTAGATTTTATTCTAAAACAATGACATACAGGCGCAGCTGGGTGGCTCAGTCAGTTAAGCATCTGACTCTCGATTTCAGATCCGGTCATGATCTCAGGGTCATGAAATTGAGCCCCATGTCAGGCTCTGCACTCAGCACAGAGTCTGCTTGAGATTCTCTCCCTTTCCCTCTTCCGCCCGACCCCACGCTCCCTCACACGTGTGCTCGCTCTCTCTCTCTCTAAGATAAATAATTCTTGGGAAAAAATAAAACGATGACTGACATCCATTGTGCAAGTATTGTTGCAGGTGACTTTATTTCCCCAAAAAGTTATCAGTGGAAGTTTTCTGGAAAACCAGAACTCATATTCTTCCTTAACTGAGCCATATATGGATTCTTGGCCAAGATATTGAAGAATTACATATGTCCACTTACACACCAAGAATAACGACCAGTCTTATATATGCAGACAATGATAACTTTGTATCTACTTGGTAGAATATCAACTGAAAAATGTATCCCGATTTCAGAAATAGTAACATGAAAAAAAAAGAGTCAGAATCAATGAAATACAGTAAATATATACCTCAGTTTTGTGGGGGTTTTTTAAGATTTTTATTTATTTATTTAACAGAGAGAGGGAGAGCATAAGTAGGCAGAGCGGCAGACAGAGGGAGAGGGAGAAGCAGGCTCTCCGCCGAGCAGGGAACTCGATGCAGGGCTCGATCCCAGGACCCTGGGATTATGACCTGAGCCAAAGGCAGCCGCTTAACCGACTGAGCCACCAGGCACTCCAGTACCTCAGTTTTGAACCTGGGTTTTGGTGTGTTTGAATTTCCCACTTCCCAGAAACCCAGTTATCACAAATCTTAATTGTCCTTGTTTACTATAATGATACCAATTTAAAAATAATCCCCATTTTTAATGTGTTGATGTTTTCTTGGGAATATTTCTGTGTCCCAGTGAAGTTGGAACTTAACTTATGCTTCTTAAAATGTATTTCTTAGCATACATTTTATTCAGCAGTATCATGCATACACAAGTGTAATCTTGCTCATTTGGGAAATATTCTACCAGGAGAGAAATAATGTTAAGAAAAAAAAGAACATTCTCTCTCCTGTTATTAGGAGATATTAAAGCTGAGCAATCAGGAACTGGACATTTGTTTGATATATGTTTTTCTAGAATTTGAAATTTTTTTTTTAAGATTTTATTAATTTATTTGACAGAGAGAGAGACAGCCAGAGAGGGAACACAAGCAGGGGCAGTGGGAGAGGGAGAAGCAGGCTTCCCACTGAGCAGGGAGCCCGATGTGGGGCTCGATCCCAGGACCCTGGGATCATGACCGGAGCCAAAGGCACTCGCTTAACAACTGAGCCACCCAGGCGCCCCTAGAGTTTGAAATTTTTTCTTATCTTTTTGAAATACTAACAATAAAATAAGGGGAAGTAATCCAATAATCATGTTCTTCTAAAGAAGTACTTTCGTCCTTTACAAAGTAAATAACCTTATTATACTGCAAGAAAATTAAGGAAATTTTCCTTTATTTTTCGGAATCTATCAGCCCTATTTAGGTAATATTAAAACTGATTAATAGGGGCGCCTGGCAGCTCAGTTGGTTAAACCACTGCCTTGGGCTCGGGTCATGATCCCAGGGTCCTGGGATCAAGTCCCGTGTGGGGCTCCCTGCTCAGCGGGGAGCCTGCTTCTTCCTCTGACCCTCCCCCCTCTCGTCCTCTCTCTCTCTCTTTCGCTCACTCTCTCAAATAAATAAATAAAATATTTAAAAATAAATGAATAAAACTGATTAATATAGTTGTTTGCAATTTTAAAAATACATTCTTTCCTCAGGAACTCTTTCGCTGCATCTGGGATTGAATACTTATTTTTATCACACATTTGAATTTTAAATTTTCAGAGATATACTTTATTACAAAAAATAATGCAGATGATAGCAAAAAATTTAAGCAATAATAAAGGAATTAAAGTGAAAAGTAAAATTCTCCCCACCCCACCGTCTATAATCTACAGTTCCAGTCTTCCTGTATGAGAAGTCCCCAACATTGATTTGTATTTGATTATTTTTAGTTATTCCAGTGGTTACTATTATAATTGTAAATTATACTCTTTACCTTTCATTTTTTGATCCATCCATTTTAGATTATACTATTAATTCCAGTATATAAGATAAAGTTATCAGAACTACCTTTTGCCATCTCTTTTCCCTTCAACCTGTTAATCTCTAACTTACTTGCACATTATCAATTATTACAACTCAAATTCTGTAACTATAATTGAATCTTTAATACTCTGTTCATAAGTTTATTTTACAAGTTGAAACATAACATTTAAAATTTCAAATTAGATAAATATTTTACTGAACCAGATCATATAATTGGACCCTTTGGAAAGGAAATGCCATCTTATATCACTAAACTGAACTTCTAGAAGAGGAAAGGAATCATTTCTTACATTCCCTCAGTTCCTTAATCTCATGTCACATTTTTAGTTCCTTCCTTTTCTTCATGTTTAGCCCTTCATGTTCTTGTTCTGCTTTTTATTTTTTACCAGCATTTCTTTTTTCCCCCAGTTTTATTAAGATAGAATTGACATATAACATTGTATTACTTTAATGTGTGTATAAAATAATGATTTGATATATGTATATATTACAACATTACTACTATGATAAGGTTAGCTAACATCCACCACATCACCTCACTTATTACAAGTGTTTTTTTCCTTGTGATGAGAATTTTAAGATCTACTCCTTAGCAACTTTCAAATATACAATACAGTATTTTTTTTTTAATTTTATTTATTTAAGTAATCTCTGCAACAACATGTGGTTCAAACTCACAACCCCATGAGCCAGCCAGGTGCCCCAGCAGCAGAGTATTGTTAACTCTAGTCCCTATGCTATACATTACATCCTCAGGACTTATTTATCTTATAATTAGAAGTTTGTACCTTTTGGCCACTGTCACCCATTTCCCCACCCTCACTTCTGGCAACTACCAACCTGTTCTCTCTTTTTAGGAGTTTGGTTTCTTAGATTCCACATATAAGTGAGATCATACATTATTAAATTTTTTTTTTAAGATCTTATTTATTTATTTGACATAGAGAGAGACACAGCGAGAGAGGGAACACAAGCAGGGGGAGTGGGAGAGGGAGAAGCAGGCTTCCCGCGGAGCAGGGAGCCCGATGTGGGGCTCGATCCCAGGATGCTGGGACCATGACCTGAGCCGAAGACAGACGCTTAACGACTGAGCCACCCAGGCGCCCCGAGATCATACATCATTTGCCTTTCTCTATCTGACTTACTTCACTTAGCAAAATACTCACAAGATTTATCCATGTTGTCACAAATGGCAGGATTTCCCTTCTTTTTTTATTGTCAAATACTATTCCATTGTGTATATATACCACATTTTCATTATTCATCTGTCAGTGGACACTTAGGTTGTTTCCATGTGTTGGCTATTGTAAAGAATGCTGCAGGGAACATGGGGGTGCAGATATGTCTCAAAGATGGTGACTTTATTTCTTTCTGATATATACTTTCAGAAGTGGAATTGCTGGCTCATATGGTAGTTCCATTTTAACATTTTGAAGAACCTCCATATTTTCCATAGTAGCTGTACCAATTTACATTTTCACCAGCAGTGCACAGTGGTTCCCTTTTCTCCAAATCCTCACCAACTTTTAGCTCTTGTATTTTTGATGACATCCATTCTACGGATATGTAAAATAAAATTACCTTTTTATTTTCTGGTTGAGAGAAGATAAATAAGTCTTCATTTTATTATTAAGGCATTACCAGTTTTTTATTTTTTATGATTTCTACTCTTTTTGGATTCCTTTTTTTAATGGCTGAATTACATCCTCAAATACTTTTTTAAAAAAGGTTTGTGGTTGGACACCTGGGTGGGTCAGTCGTTAAGCGTCTGCCTTCGGCTCAGGTCATGATCCCAGGATCCTGGGATCGAGCCCCACATCTGGCTCCTTGCTCAGCAGGGAGCCCGCTTCTTCCTCTCCTTCCGGCTCGTGCTCTCTCTCACTATCTCTGTCTCTCTCAAATAAACCAATAAAATATTAAAAAAAAAAAAAAGGTTTGTGGTTGGTAAGCTTTTGAAATATTATATACTTTCTAAAAAATGACTGTACTTTGTGCTTACACTTAATAGGTAATTTTCCTCAATGGAAATTTCTTTCTTTTTTTTAAAGGTTTTATTTATTTATTTGAGAGAGAGAGAGAGCATGCACTAGTTGGGGGGAGGAGCAGAGGGAGAGGAAGAAGCAGGCTCCCCACTGAGCAGGGAGACCGATGCGATGCAGGACTGTATCCCAGGACCCCGGGATCATGACCTGAGCTGAAAGCAGACACTTAACCAACTGAGCCACCCAGGCACCCCCTCAACAGAAATTTTAATAACAGTTTTCCTCATACTTTGAAGACACTGTTCCATTGTTTTCTAAAATCCAGGGTTGCTGTATCTGATGCTAATGTATTTCTTTTTCATTTGTAAGTAGTGTATTAACCCCCTTTTAAAGCTTTCAGGCTTTTACCCTTACCCATCAAATTATGAAAGGGCATGACAATCTGTTTAATGGGTCTTTTTTCCATTCAACTGGTTTAATTCTTCATATATCTTGCCAGTTTGAAAACCATGTCATCTGCTCCATAAATGTTTAAAAACTTTGATTTTTTTTAAATTTAATTTTGATTAAATAATTCACAGTATACATTCTCTTTTCTACAAGTTACATCACAAATAAAGTGCAACTCACATGCGCCAAATTCCATTTAACCCCCTTCTTCCACCCTCAGAGTAGTTAACTGCTATTAGGGGTTTGGTGTGAATTCTTCCAAACAAACAATACATACATATATGTATACATAATCAACCATGTTTGTTTTATGCTTATGGTTTTTTTCATTAGCTTTATTGGCATATAGTTTATATATAATAGAATTTACCAATTTTATGTACAATTCAATTAAGTCATAATAAATGTATACAGTTGTGTAACCACCACAATCATAACACAGAACATTTCTATCCCCTCAGAAATGTGCCTGTTTGCAGTCAATCTCTTCTGCCTACCACTTGGCCCCTGGCAACCTCTAATCTGTTGACCATCTCCATAGTTTGCCTTTCCTATAATTTCATATGTATGGGATCATGTGGTATATAGTATTTTGTATCTGGCTTCTTTGACTTAGCATACTTTTCAGATTAACCATGTTTCTATGTGTATCAATAGAATTGATTCCTTTTATTGCTTTTATTAGCCATTCATTAGTTGATGGACATTTGAGTTGTTTCTACTTTTTGACTATTAAATGAAGTTGCTATGAACATCCATCTACACATCTCTGTGTGGACATATGTTGTTATTTCTCTTAGGTAAATACCCAGGAGATGAGTTGCTGGGTCATATTGAAAGTAAATGCTCAATTTTTTAAGAAATTTCCAAACTTTTCTAAAGTTGCTGTGCAATTTTGCATTCCTACCAGGAGTGTATAAGAATTCCAATTGCCTTTTTTCCTTTTTAACATTTGGTGTTGTCATTTTTTAAATTTTAACAATTCTAGTGTGCGTATAATGGTATCTCATTGTGCTTTTAACTTGCATTTTACTAATCACTAATGGTGTTGAGCATCTTTTCATGTGTTTGTTTGCCAGGCATGTATCTTTGGATGAAGTGTCTGTTCAATTCTTGTCCATTTTTTATTTGATTGTATTCTTATCATTGATTTATAAGTGTTCTTTTTATATTCTGGATACAAATCCTTTATCAAACATATGTTTGGCAAATATTTTTTCCCAGCCTATGGCTTGCCTCTTTCTTAGCAGTGTCTTTTGAAAAGCATTAATTTTTTTACTTTTATGAAGTCCAGTGCCTCAATTTTTTATTTTCTATTTCATGCTATATTTTTGTCCTATTTAAGAAATATTTGCAAACTTTTCTTTAAAGGGCTACATAGTAAATGTTTTTGGCTTTGCAGGCCATATGGTCTCTGTTGTAACTACTTGATTCTGCTATTGTAACAATAAAGCAGCCATAAATAGCTCTTAAGCAAATTCCAATAAAACTTTATTTCCAAAAACAGGCCCACAGGCCAGTTTGTTGATCCCTAGAATGCCCCCATATCACTAAGGTTTTTTCCTTTATTGTTTTCTGAGAATTTGTTGTCCTCCTTTCCCTATCAAATTGCCTTGGCATTTATGTAGAAAATCAAATAAATAAACATGTGGGTCTCTTTTACAACTTTCGTTTCTGTTCCATTGACCCATGTGTCTATCTTATATGGACTTCATCATTCTGTTTTTATAATGTCTTGAAATCAGGTATTTTTAAGTCCTCCAACTTTCTTCCTTTGCATAGTTGTTATGTCTATTATATAGCTTTTGCATTTCCATATAAATTTTAAATTCAGCTTGGCAGTTTATATGAAAAAGTTGGCTAGAATTGTTCTTTTTCTTCTACAGATATTTTTCCCTCTGTCCTTTGTTTTTGATAGTTTCTGTTGCTATTGTCAAATTCATTGATCATGGTTTGCTCATATCATCTCCTCTCTATATTGTTATGAACTTATTTCCTTTGTTCATTTTATGTTATTTTAAAGAAATTTTTGTTTTTAATGAGTTAGTTTGTAACCACTGCTAAGATAAATTATACTTTCATTTCTATCAAGTGAATTTTATTAGATACCCACATATACAAGTTACCACTTTAAGCAAAGGAAACAGCAGTCCTAAGGACTTGGAGGTAGAAATCTTAGGACATCCTGAGTAAGCACACATTGTCCACTTTGTAAGACAATAATATGAAATAAAGTTCAAAGGACAGTTTTATCTTCTTTGTGAGCAATTTAAAGAGTTGGCTGAGAGTTCTATGGATAGATTCTGCCAGGAGGCAGGAGAGGAATTAGCTAGTTTGGAATGAATGAGAAAATAGTTGTAGAGAAAGTAAGGAGGTGGAGGAGCTGAGAGAAAGGGAGAAAAAAAATGAAAGATGATGGGGGCGGAGCAAGATGGCGGAGGAGTAGGAGACCTGGATTTCGTCTGGTCTCAGGAATTCAGCTGGATAGGGATCAAACCATTCTGAACACCTACAAACTCAACAGGAGATCGAAGAAAAGAAGAGCAACAACTCTCTCATCAGAAAAGCGACCACTTTCTGGAAGGTAGGACGTGCGGAGAAGTGAATCCGAGGCGATATTTGGGAGGATAGACGGCGGGGGAGGGCCTCCGGTGGCCGCTTCTGGCAAGTGATAGAGCCGCGGAGCACAAAATCAGAACTTTTAAAAGTCTGCTCCACTGAGGGACGTCACTCTGGTGGCTAAGCGGGGGGTGGAACCCTCCGGGACAGTGTGGTCTCAGGACCCACGGGTCACAGAAAGACCGGGGGTGCCTGAGTGTGGCAGAGCTCCCAGGTATCGGAGCAGGGAAGCCGGCTGCAGAGGCGGAGCCCAGGCGGGGGCTCTCAGCTCGGGGTTGCCATAAACCGTGATCTGCGGCACAATCGGGCCACTGCTCCCCCAGCAGGGACCCAACAAGCGGCAGATCCGGGGAGACTCACCTTCCTCCTCTGGGAGGAGCCACGCGGGAGTGCGCCGCAGGGATCTGCTGGGTTTGGAGACTCCACCCCGGGTCGGGTGCCAGAGATAGAAACGCGCGGTCACAGGCCGGGTGAGCATGGAGTGCGGCTGGAGACCGGGGAGACAGGAGTGACTGACGGCTTTTCTCTGGGGGCTCACTGAGAAGCGGGGCCCCGAGTTCTCGGCTCCTCCGCGGTGGAGATTGGGAGGCCGCCATTTTCACTCTCCGCCTCCAAAGCTGTACGGAAAGCTCGCAGGGAACAAAAGCCCCGGAGAGCAAACCTGAGCAGATTACTTAGCCGGGAGGGGGCAAGGGCGAGGCAATTCTGCCTCCGGCAAAGACATTTGGAAACCACGGCAACAGGCCCCTCCCCAGAAGATCAGCGAGAACAGCCAGCCAAGACCAAGTTTACCGATCAATGAGAACGGCAGAACTCCAGCTGTAGGGGACTACTGCACATAGAATTCATGGCTTTTTTACCATGATTCTGTAGTCTTTCAAAGTTAATTTTTTTTTTAACTTTTTTTCTTTTTTTTTCTTTTTGAATTTTTCTTTTTCCCTTTTTCAACCAACATCTTATCAATCCCTTTTTTTTTAAAAAAAAATTTTATTTTTCATTTTTAGAGTCATATTCTATCCCTTCATAGTAGTTACCCGTATTTTTGGCTTATATATATAAGTTGTTCTCTCTTTAAAATTTTGAGATAGTTTCTTCTAACAGATCAAAATATACCCTAAATCTCTAGTATATGGTGTTTTCTATTCCCCTGCCTGATCACATCCTCTCCCTTTTTTTTTTCTTTTTTTAAATCCTCTTCTTTCTTTTTTCAAACAACTTCTTATCAATTCCTTTTATAAAATTTTTTATAATTTCCATCTTTACAGTCATATTCCATCCCTTCATCATATCAACCCTTATTTTTGTACATATATAAGTTTTTCTTTCTTTAAAATTTTGGGAGGCACGTTCTTCTAAAAGACCAAAATACACCCCAAATCTAGTGTGTGGCACTGATCTATATACCAGCCTGATCATATTTGATCACATTCTGGTTTTTTTGTTGTTGTTGTTTTGTTTTGTTTGTTTTTGATTTTATCTTTATCTTTTTCTTTTTTTTCTTTTTCTTTTTCCTCTCTTTCCCTTTCTTTTCCCACTGCTTCAGGTTTTTTCTGATTTGTTTAGAGTATATTTTCTGTGGACGTTGTTACTCTGCTAGCATTTTGTTCTCTCATTAATCTATTCTCCTCTGCACAAAATGACAAGACGGAAAAAATCACCTCAACAAAAAGAACAAGAGGTAGTACCAACTGCCAGGGACCTACTCAATACGGACATTAGTACGATGTCAGATCTAGAGTTCAGAATCATCACTTTAAAGATACTAGCTGGGCTTGAAAAAAATATGGAAGTTATTAGAGAAACCCTTTCTGGAGAAGTAAAAGAACTAAAATCCAACCAAGTAGAAATCAGAAAGGCTATTAATGAGGTGCAATCAAAAATGGGGGCGCTAACTGCTAGAATAAATGAGGCAGAAGAGAGAATCAGTAATATAGAAGATGAAATGATGGAAAATAAAGAAGCTGAGAAAAAGAGAGATAAACAACTACTGTATCACGAGGGCAGAATTCGAGAGATAAGCGATACCATAAGACGAAACAACATTAGAATAATTGGGATCCCAGAAGAAGAAGAAAGAGAGAGAGGGGCAGAAGGTATAATGGAGCAAATTATAGCAGAGAACTTCCCTAATTTGGGGAAGGAAACAGGCATGAAAATCCAGGAAGCACAGAGAACCCCTCTCAAAATCAATAAAAATAGGTCAACACCCCGACATCTAATAGTAAAACTTACGAGTCTCATAGACAAAGAGAAAATCCTGAAAGCAGCTCGGGAGAAGAGATATGTAACCTACAAGGGTAGAAACATTAGATTGGCAACAGACCTATCCACAGAGACCTGGCAGGCCAGAAAGGACTGGCAGGATATATTCAGAGCACTAAATGAGAAAAATATGCAGCCAAGAATACTATATCCAGCTAGGCTGTCATTGAAAATTGAAGGAGAGATAAAAAGCTTCCAGGACAAACAAAAACTAAAGGAATTTGCAAACACAAAACCAGCCCTACAGGAAATCTTGAAAGGGGTCCTCTAAGCAAATAGAGAGCCTAAAAGCAACATAGACCAGAAAGGAACACGGACAATATACAGTAACAGTCACCTTACAGGCAATGCAATGGCACTAAATTCCTATCTTTCAATAGTTACCCTGAATGTAAATGGGCTCAATGCCCCAATCAAAAGACACAGGCTATCAGACTGGATTAAAAAACAAGACCCATCGATATGCTGTCTGCAAGAGACTCATTTTCGACCCAAAGACACCCCCAGATTGAAAGTGAGGGGGTGGAAAACCATTTACCATGCTAATGGACACCAAAAGAAAGCTGGGGTGGCAATCCTTATATCAGACAAATTAGATTTTAAACCAAAGACTGTAATAAGAGATGAGGAAGGACACTATATCATACTTAAAGGATCTATCCAACAAGAAGATCTAACAATTGTAAATATCTATGCCCCTAACATGGGAGCAGCCAATTATATAAGCCAATTAATAACAAAAGCAAAGAAACACATCGACAACAATACAATAATAGTGGGGGACTTTAACACCCCCCTCACTGAAATGGACAGATCGTCTAAGCAAAAGATCAACAAGGAAATAAAGACTTTAAATGACACACTGGACCAAATGGACTTTACAGACATATTCAGAACATTCCACCCCAAAGCAACGGAATACACATTCTTCTCTAGTGCCCGTGGAACATTCTCCAGAATAGATCACATCCTAGGTCATAAATCAGGTCTCAACCAGTACCAAAAGATTGGAATCATTCCCTGCCTATTTTCAGACCACAATGCTTTGAAACTAGAGCTCAATCACAAGACAAAAGTCAGAAAGAACTCAAATACATGGAGGCTAAAGAGCATCCTACTGAAGAACGAATGGGTCAACCAGGAAATTAAAGAAGAATTAAAAAAATACATGGAAACCAATGAAAATGAAAACACAACTATTCAAAATCTTTGGGATGCAGCAAAGGCAGTCCTGAGAGGAAAGTATATAGCAATACAAGCCTTTCTCAAGAAGCAAGAAAGGTCTCAAGTACACAACCTAACCCTACACCTAAAGGAGCTGGAGAAAGAACAGCAAATAAAGCCTAAACCCAGCAGGAGAAGAGAAATAATAAAGATCAGAGCAGAAATCAATGAAATAGAAACTAAAAGATCAACGAAACTAGGAGCTGGTTCTTTGAAAGAATTAACAAGATTGATAAACCCCTGGCCAGACTTATCAAAAAGAGAAGAGAAATGACCCAAATCAATAAAATCATGAATGAAAGAGGAGAGATCACAACCAACACCAAAGAAATACAAACAATTATAGGAACATATTATGAGCAACTCTATGCCAGCAAATTAAATAACCTGGAAGAAATGGATGCATTCCTAGAGATGTACCAACTACCAAAACTGAACCAGGATGAAATAGAAAACCTGAACAGACCTATACACTAAGGAAATTGAAGCAGTCATCAACAATCTCCCAACAAACAAAAGCCCAGGGCCAGATGGCTTCCCAGGGGAATTCTACCAAACATTTCAAGAAGAATTAATACCTATTCTTCTGAAACTGTTCCAAAAAATAGAAATGGAAGGAAAACTTCCAAACTCATTTTATGAGGCCAGCATTACCTTGATCCCCAAACCAGACAAAGACCCCATCGAAAAGGAGAATTACAGACCAATATCCCTGATGAACATGGATGCAAAAATTCTCACCAAAATACTAGCCAATAGGATCCAACAGTACATTAAAAGGATTATTCACCATGACCAAGTGAGATTTATCCCTGGGCTGCAAGGTTGGTTCAACATCCGCAAATCAATCAATGTGATACAATACATTAACAAAAGAAAGAACAAGAATCATATGATCCTCTCAATAGATGCAGAAAAAGCATTTGACAAAGTACAGCATCCTTTCTTGATCAAAACTCTTCAGAGTATAGGGATAGAGGGTACATACCTCAATATCATAAAAGCCATCTATGAAAAACCTACAGCGAATATCATTCTCAATGGGGAAAAACTGAGAGCTTTCCCCCTAAGGTCAGGAACACGGCAGGGATGTCCACTATCACCACTGCTATTCAACATAGTATTGGAAGTCCTAGCCACAGCAATCAGACAACAAAAAGAAATCAAAGGCATCCAAATTGGCAAGGAAGAAGTCAAACTCTCACTCTTTGCAGATGATATGATACTTTATGTGGAAAACCCAAAAGACTCCACCCCAAAACTGCTAGAACTCATACAGGAATTCAGTCAAGTGGCAGGATTTAAAATCAATGCACAGAAGTCAGTGGCATTCGTGTACACCAACAACAAGACAGAAGAAAGAGAAATTAAGGAGTCGATCCCATTTACAATTGCACCCAAAACCATAAGATACCTAGGAATAAATCTAACCAAAGAGACAAAGGATCTGTACTCAGAAAACTATAAAATACTCATGAAAGAAATTGAGGAAGACACAAAGAAATGGAAAAACGTTCCATGCTCATGGATTGGAAGAACAAATATTGTGAAGATGTCAATGCTACCTAGAGCAATCTACACATTCAATGCAATCCCCATCAAAATACCATCCACTTTTTTCAAAGAAATGGAACAAATAATCCTAAAATTTGTATGGAACCAGAAAAGACCCCGCATAGCCAGAGGAATGTTGAAAAAGAAAAGCAAAGCCGGCGGCATCACAATTCCGGACTTCCAGCTCTATTACAAAGCTGTCATCATTAAGACAGCATGGTACTGGCACAAAAACAGACACATAGATCAATGGAACAGAATAGAGAGCCCAGAAATGGACCCTCAACTCTATGGTCAACTCATCTTTGACAAAGCAGGAAAGAATGTCCAATGGAACAAAGACAGTCTCTTCAACAAATGGTGTTGGGAAAATTGGATAGCCACATGCAGAAGAATGAAACTGGACCATTTCCTTACACCACACACAAAAATAGACTCCAAATGGTTGAAAGACCTCAATGTGAGACAGGAGTCCATCAAAATCCTAAAGGAGAACACAGGCAGCAACCTCTTTGACCTCAGCCGAAGCAACTTCTTCCTAGAAACATCGCCAAAGGCAAGGGAGGCAAGGGCAAAAATGAACTATTGGGACTTCATCAAGATAAAAAGCTTTTGCAAAGCAAAGGAAACAGTCAACAAAACCAAAAGACAACCGACAGAATGGGAGAAGATATTTGCAAATGATATATCAAATAAAGGGCTAGTATCCAAAATCTATAAAGAACTCATCAAACTCAACACCCAGAGAACAAAGAATCCAATCAAGAAATGGGCAGAAGACATGAACAGACATTTTTCCAAAGAAGACATCCAAATGGCCAACAGACACATGAAAAAGTGCTCAATATCGCTCGGCATCAGGGAAATCCAAATCAAAACCTCAATGAGATACCACCTCACACCAGTCAGAATGGCTAAAATTAACAAGTCAGGAAATGACAGATGTTGGCGGGGATGCGGAGAAAGGGGAACCCTCCTACACTGTTGGTGGGAATGCAAGCTGGTGCAGCCACTCTGGAAAACTGTATGGAGGTTCCTCAAAAAGTTGAAAATAGAGCTACCATATGATCCAGCAATTGCACTACTGGGTATTTACCCCAAAGATACAAAAGTAGGGATCCGAAGGGGTACATGCACCCCGATGTTTATAGCAGCAATGTCCACAGTAGCCAAACTGTGGAAAGAGCCAAGATGTCCATCAACAGATGAATGGATAAAGAAGATGTGGTATATATATACAATGGAATATTATGCAGCCATCAAAAGAATGAGATCTTGCCATTTGCAACAACGTGGATGGAACTGGAGGGTATTATGTTGAGTGAAATAAGTCAAACAGAGAAAGACATGTATCATATGATCTCACTGATATGAGGAATTCTTAATCTCAGGAAACAAACTGAGGGTTGCTGGAGTGGGGGGTGGGGTGGGAAGGATGGGGTGACTGGGTGATAGACACTGGGGAGGGTATGTGCTCTGGTAAGCGCTGTGAATTGTGCAAGACTGTTGAATCTCAGATCTGTACCTCTGAAACAAATAATGCAATATATGTTAAGAAAAAAAAAAAGAAGAAGAAGAAGGTAGCGGGAGGGGAAGAATGAAGCGGGGGAAATCGGAGGGGTAGACGAACCATGAGAGACGATGGACTCTGAAAAACAAACAGGGTTCCAGAGGGGAGGGGGGTGGGAGGATGGGTTAGCCTGGTGGTGGGTATTGAGGAGGGCACATTCTGCATAGAGCACTGGGTGTTATGCACAAACAATGAATCATGGAACACTTCATCTAAAACTAATGATGTAATGTATGGGGATTAACATAAGAATAAAAAAAAAATGAAAGATGATAACCTGATTGAGTATACTTTGAGTTTGACATGCAGTTGAACATTCAAATAGAATATCCAGAAGGCAGGTAAAACTCTAGGCTCAGAAATTGGGAGAATGACTGAAAAATAGAGATTTGCTAGCCATCATTTCTTTCTCCATCAAACATTTACTGAATGTCTACTATGTGCCATAAATTATGTTATGGACTGAATGTTTGTGTCTTTCCCCTCAAATTCACGTCCTTCCAGCCTAATAGCCCCAAAGTCTTAGCTCATTCCATCATCAAATGTAAGTCTAAAGTCTCATCTAATTGTCATCTTAATCAGATATGGATAAGACTTGAGGCATGGTCCATTCTGAGGTAAAATTCCTCTCCAGCTATGAACCTGTGAACCTGTCAAACCAGACAAATTATGGGCTTCTAAGTACAATATAGAATATGCATAGGAAAGACATTCTCATTCCAAAAGGGAGAAATCAGAAAGAAGGAAGGGGTGATAGATTCTAAGCAAGTCCAAAATCTATCAAGGCAAATTCCATTAGATCTTAAGGCTCATGAATAAACTTCTTTGGTTCTATAAACTTCTTTGGTTCCAAGCTCTGCCTTCTAGGCCTATTGGGGTGACAGCATCACGCCTCTTCAGCTGGACAGGACACCACGCACATGACTTGGTTGGGCCACAGTCTCGCCCTTTGAAACCAAGATTGAGGCAGCCATGCCCCCCCACCTCCACCCCCCAGGCTGGTGGGTCTGCACCTGCGGTAGGAGTGGCAACCAGATCATCTCTCAGTCACCTTTGGGATCTTTTCTACCCTTGTTTTTTGCAGGATAGCTCATATTTGAAGCCAAATTGTTCAGTGGTCAAGCCTGTAAAATCCAAGAAGTCCAGCTGCCTTCCTTAATTCCATCCTGCTTTGTCTGTAGTTCAAACTGGCAGTGTTTCTGCTGGTATAATATCTCTATTCCTGGCTTCTGCTGAGATGACTGGTTAAGTCCATGAGTCACACCCAGGATCTCTTTATCAAATGGTTGTTCTGCCATACCCTTAAGTGTTCTCTCCAGAACAAGCTTTTTCATTTTTTACAATATAATATAGGCTGAGAATTTTCTGAATCTTCAAGCTCTAGTTCTTTTTGCTTAACAATTCCTTGTTTACTTCATCTCTCTCCTTTTGCATATTACTGTAAGCAGTCAGAAGGAACCAAGTCACACCTTCAAAGCTTTGTTTAGAAATCTTCTCAGCTAGGGAGGGAAAACTGAATGGGAAAGTCATCAGAGAGGGAGAAAAACCATGAGAGACCCTCAACTATAGGAAACAAACTGAGGGTTGCTGGAGGGAAGGGGGATAGTTGGGCATTAAGGAGGGCACGTGATGTGATAAGCACTGGGTGTTACACGCAACTGATGAATCATTGAACACTACATCTGAAACTAAATATGTTGGCTAATTGAATTTAAATTAAAAGAAAAGAAATCTCAGCTACTCAGTTTTATTGCTCATAAGTTGTACCTTCCACAGAATTCTAGAACACAGTTCAGCCAAATTCTTTGCCACTTTATAGCAAGGAGTTCCTGTCCTCTAGTTTCTAATAATGTGTTTCTTATTTCCATTGGAGACTTACTGGAATCTCCCTTAACATCCATATTTCTAGCATGCATCTCAGAACTCTTTCAGCCTCTACCCATTACCCAATTTCAAAGCCACTTCAAAATTTTTAAGTATTTGTTACAACAGAACCCCATTTTTTGTACTAAAATCTGTCTTAGTAAGCTTGGGCTACCATAACAGAACACTATAGACTGGCTTAAACTATTGAAATTATTTTCTTACAGTTCTGGAGGCTGGGAAGTCCAAGATCAAGGTGCTGGCCAATTTAGTTCCTGTGGAGGACTCTTCTGGCTTGTAGATGACTCTTAATGTGTTTAAGCATCCTCTCCCTAGAGTCCTCCATCCTTCTACTCCAACTGGACTACTTGTTCTCTAGGCAGACCTACACAGTTATTATTCTGGCACTTTCCTTCATCATCCTAACAACTGCTCTGACTTTGCTGGTAGTGGAGTATATCCTCTAGTGACTTGAGAGTGAATGGAGATAGAGGTGTGAGGTGGTAGAGATTTTGAACTTTGCATGTCTGAAATTGACTTAATTTCATTCTCAAATTTAACATTACTTCAGTAAAATATAGAATAGTAGGCTGAACATAACTTCCTCTCTGAAAAGTCCAGATCCTGGAAGCTTTTCAGTATTTTCCTTTTTCCCCTCTTGTTCTGAAGTGTCAGAATTCTATGTTTTAGTGTATGTCTATTTTCATTCATAGTTTGAATACTCAGGATTTTAAATCTATAGCTCCCATTTTTCATTTTGAGAAATTTCTCTTAGATTATTTCTTTGATATTTTCCTCTATTGTCTCTGTTTCTCTAAGAAATCCTTTTGTGGTGTCAACCTCCTGGACTAATTCTCTAAATATTTTCTTTTCTCTCTCATTTTCTATCTTTTTAAGAGATAGTATAGCATAATGGTTAAGAAACTGAGTAATAGGGGCACCTGGGTGGCTCAGTCGGTTAAGCAGCCAAGAATCTTGATTTCAGCTTAGGTCATGATCTCTGTGTCCTGGGATGGAGCCCTGTGTCAGGCTCCGCGCTCAGTGGGGAGTTTGCTTGAGGATTCTCTCTCCCTCTCCCTTTGCCCCTTCCCCCACACTCACGCTCTTTCTCTATCTCTCTCTCTCTAAAATAAATAAATCTTTAAAAAAAAAAAAAAGACAGTGATAGAATAAGACTATCCATTACAAATCCTTGTTCTGCCATTTACTTACTTTGTGGCCTTCAACAACTTAACCTTTATGCTCCAATGTCTTCATCTATAAAATGGTCTTAATAATAGTGCTTACTTCTTAAGATTGTTTAAAGATTAAATATGTTAATTGTATAAAGTAATTAGAATAATGCCTGGCAGTTGGAAAACACTTTAAAACGTTAACTATTATGTTTTGTTTTGTTTTTAATTATCGTTGCTGTCATTATTATTATTGTTCCTTTATTCTGAGAGATTTGACCAACTTGATCTTCTAGAACTTCTGGTCATTTTTTTTTAATCTTCGATTACATTTTTAGAAGAAACTCAGGTTTTTTTCTGATTGTTTCCTTTTACTGAAGTGTTTTTTTACACACCATCTCATATAATGGATACTACTTTTTATTCTTTTTGAAGTTTTTATTTGTTTCTGGCATTGTTTCTGTTTCCTGCTCATTTGTCTTGGTCTTTGAATTCCATATTAGATGCTTATTTCAAATATCTGATAATTCTTGGCTGTCTTTTAATATTGAAGAATAAGGGATTAGAAGGCTAGTTGGAAGTACTGTGTATTTGGATACATAACTTGTGATCTGATAGGTTTACTGTAAGTTTAGCTAGTGATATCTCTCTAAAGGCCTTTTCCCTAAATTTTATCAATTTCTCTAGGGAGGGCTCCTTTAACCTCCTGATCTCCTGCCTGTTCTGCTTACAAATGGCTTCTGGCCTTGTCAGAGCCTAGCAGTGGGAGCCAACTATGTGCATGTGTTGGGGGTTTGGGGGTATCTCACTCTTCTGTATGAAAACTTTCAATAAAGTTACCCTGTCTTCAATATGATGTGTCGCTCCTGCCCTCTGTCGTGTTCCTACTTCCAGTTTGTCTGATTTGACCTATCCATTTGTCTTACACAGTTGGGGAGGAATAGTATCCTGGCTGTTAGTGGAAAATAGGGGATCTGAGGGATCTTTTTAAAGATTTTCACCCAATCCTTCTACTTTGACACAGGTGTGTTGCTCCTTGCTTGCTGAAATTACTGGTCTTTTCTGCAGGTATGCCAGTTGTTAGGATTTGTTAAAGCCAAGTGGTAGAAACTCGTGTTTATATTTATTATCTTATTCTTTATTATTTTCTATGTGTTTTATATATCCCATAGAAAAATAATAATTTGAGATGCAAGGCCTTATGTTATAAACAACATTTATCATAGCATTCTCAGACTGCAAACAACCTAAAGGTCCAACAACAAGGAAATAATAAACTGAATTTTAATTAAGTCATGTAATTTAATATTATACAGCCATTGAAGATCTTATTTTTGAAATGTGAGAATGCTCACAATATCATGTTAAAAATGTAGAATGTAGGGGTGCCTGGGTGGCGCAGTTGCTTAAGCAGCTGACTCTTGGTTTCTGCTCAGGTCGTGATCTCAGGGTCGTTAAGATCCAGCCCGGGTTCTGGCTTCACGCTCAGCTCGGAGTTTGCTTAAGTTTCTCTCTCCCTCTGCCCCTCCCGCCAAGTGCTCTCACATTCTCTCTCTCTCAAATACATAAATCTTTTTTTTTAATGTAGAATACAAATAATATACATTATCATATGCATAACAGGCAATATGCATTTTGTAGAATACATACATATATTTTTTAAAAGACTGGAGGGAAATACTTGAATATGTTCAGTTATTATTCCTAGGTGGTAGGTTAATAGGTAATTGTTTACTTTTTTATATGTTTCTTTATCTTATAATTTTCTTTGTTGAACATTTACCACTTTTAAAATCAATTGCTGTCCAATAAATATTGATTTTTAAAGTGATAGTTGGGTACTTTTTTTTTTTATGGTGAAGAGATGGTTCTTTCTTTAAAGTTTTTATATTAATTCCAGTTAGTTAACATACAGGAGTATGTTAGTTTCAGATGTACAGTATAGTGATTCAACACTTCCATGCATCACCCAGTGCTCATCACAACAAGTGCACTTCTTAATCTCCATCACCTATTTAACTCATCCCTCTAGGGTACAATTTTTCTAAGTTGAAAGAATATAGTGAAAAAATAGTGTTACAATTTTTTTTGTAGGTGATATAAGATAAAGGACAGTGTCGGAAGGACAGGGAGGCATACAACTTTTTTAGGTACTGAAAAATCTGGTTTTAATTTTAAACAGTTAAGTTGTGATGTTTCTTTAAAATCCTAGTTGATATAACTGTAAAGTGTGTCATTGACAGTTACACAGTAAACAGTTTAAATTGTTAGATGAATAAATACATACATTTTCCCATTTTCTAGACCTGCACTAAGTAATAAAATTTTCTATGATGTCAGAAATGTTCTCTACCTGCACCACCAATAGGGTAGCTATTAGCCACACATGACTACTGAGCAATATGGCAATTGAGGCACTGAATTTATCATTTTGCTTAATTTTAATTAATAAAAACTTAAATTTAAATAGCCACATGTGGATTGAGGCTATTGTATTGAGTAACATAATTGTAGACCGGTGGTTTTTGTAAATAATTCTATATCTTAATAACTTAACAAGGGCACCTGGGTGGCTTAGTTGGTTGAGTGTCCAACTCTTGATCTCAGCTCAGGTCTTGATCTCATGGTCGTGAGTTCAAGCCCCTCTTTGGGCTTCACACTGGGCATGGAGCCTACTTATAAAAAAATTAAAAATAAAAAGTTTTTTAAAAATGTTAAAAACTGATTAATAAAACTAATTCAGATGTTTTAATTGATATCTAGTATTTTTAACGCAGAAAAGACAATTGAGGAAAAACAATTACACATGTCTAAAATAAATAGATTTTGCAAGGTAGATATATATTCATTAAATTTAAGGTTT
This sequence comes from Neomonachus schauinslandi, assembly GCF_002201575.2. Classification (NCBI taxonomy): domain Eukaryota; kingdom Metazoa; phylum Chordata; class Mammalia; order Carnivora; family Phocidae; genus Neomonachus; species Neomonachus schauinslandi. The sequence continues at coordinate 27,963,493 of NC_058413.1, read as the reverse complement.
TATAACATTTATTTATTTTTTAAGATTTTATTTATTTATTTCACAGAGAGAGACACAATGAGAGAGGAAACACAAGCAGGGGGAGTGGGAGAGGGAGAAGCAGGCTCCCCGCTGAGCAGGGAGCCCGATGCGGGGCTCGATCCCAGGACCCTGGGATCATGACCTGAGCCGAAGGCAGACGCTTAACGACTGACCCACCCAGGCGCCCCTATAACATCTTATTTAAATTTTTGTTTATTTCCTCATTTCAGAAATAAAATTAGTGCTTCTTCACCCTGACGATAAGGCTGTGGAGCAGGAGAAAAGGTTAAGAATATCAGAATCTTCAAACTTTTTTTTTTTAACATTACAAAGATTTTATCCTTTCTCCCACAAGACAATAAAAAATACTGATGGGGGACATCTGGGTGATACAGTCAGCCAAATGTCTGACTCCTGGTTTCAGCTCAGGTCATGATCTCAGGGTTCTGAGATTGAGCCCCAACTCAGGCTCCGCGATCTGTGTGGAGTCTGCTTGGGATTCTCTCTGTCTGTCTCTCTCTGCTCCTAACCCCCGCATGCTCTGTCTCTAAAATAAATAAATAAATATATATATGTGTGTGTGTGTGTATACACATATATATATATATTGACAGAATTACATTATCTTTGCAAATGTATAAAGGCAGGAAAATAGTTGAGAATCAATCATTTAAAATAATTTATAATTTATAGATTTAATTAAGTTGTAAAATGATGCCCCTCGACCAATATATATTAAGAAGACAGTTTTTATATGTTTGAAATGTTCTAAACAGAATTTTCAATTAGTTCTCTGATGGCAGGGTTGTGGGTATATATTTCCCTACTCTATTTCTAGTTGAAATTTTCCTAAAGATTACTTTAGAATTATTGAATATTGTGTTTGGGGTTAAGATATCAGGGTACTAAATTTGTATCATAGACTCTCATACATTACCAAACAAAAAGTAATTTAAAATATTCCAAAAATTCAGTTTTACTGAATAGAACAAGAGTCAGAGTCCAACCCAATGCCATAAATTTATAAAGTCCATGTCCAAATAAAAGTCACCATTCAATGTTCTTCATCCTCACACCTAGAAACCAAAGAATCATCGTAATCTTAAAAAGATAATTAGGGCTAATGGTCTCAAACTAAAGCAAATGTTTCAGAAACAACACTGAATTGGGTATATAATCTAAAACCTAATAATATATCATTCCCTAAACAAGAATAAAATACTCACTGAATCAACTGATGTGAACACAGGAAGTTGGCATTTTATGAAATCTCATAAGAAAATAAAAGAGTCCAGGTCTTCTAATGAAGATTGCATTTAATTTTGCCTAAGCTCTCCTAACATGAAGGTACAGAAAAATAGGTGAATATCAAAATACTCAGCTCTCAAACTTTAGCTAGAGGGAAAAATTCAGTCTGGAAGAAAACATAATCCAAGAACAGAAGGAAATTCCTTCATAAAAGATTTATAGAAGAGTTTAATAAGAACATGAGTTCAAAACAAAAAAAGAGAACAAGAGTTCAATAAAATATCACAAAAATGAGATTTAAGAAAACATGAGTAGATAAAAAGGATAATTGCAGAATTAAAAATACGAATTGACTTAAATAGTATTACCCAGTATTAAAAAGACTTGCAATAGTCACAGTGCAGTTAGAGAAATGAGGTTAAAACAGTAAGTGAGAATATAATTACAGTGTGGAAAATATTTAATAAAATTAAATTTAAGTAGCTAGTAGCTAATGTATTGAACAGGGCAGGTATAGAACATTTCCAACATCACTGAAATTTCTGTTAGTCAGGGCTGGTCTAGAAAACAGGAAAACATTTATTCATCTAATGTTTAAATTGTTCACTGTATGACGTTTTACAACTGTCAATGATACACATGATATTTATATCAATAAGGATATATTCAGTGTAGAACAGAAAAATAATTTTAAACCTCAGACATAAAAAATTTTATTAGAAATTGAGATCTTCAGCTTAAAAGGGACATTCAGTGTTACAGGGGAGAAATAATACAAAGCAATAGATATAGATATAACCCATTTAAGTTATTAAACTGCAAAGATGAAGAATTATTCACTCATTCAGGCAGAAAAAAAGCAGATCACCTACATGAGTGGAAGGCTTCAGACTTCACAGCATCATTCCCTGTCCAAAGACAGTACAACAGCAACGTCTACCAACTTCTAAGCTAGTAAAAATATTATGAAATATATACAACCAATGTATTGGTTGAATAAAAAAGTATTTGAAAATCTGATCCATGTATTTACTTCCTCACAGAGAGCTTCATTGACTACCCTATGTAAAGTAAACATTTCCCATTACTCTGTATTCCTTTCCTCTTTTTTTTTTTTCAAGTTTATATCACTGCCCTTCTAGAATATACCTCCGTAAAAGCAGAGACTTGGTTTATTTTACTCACTGCTTCATCCCTGGTACCTTCTTGGCACTGTTAAATGAGCGCAGGTATCAATTTTTTAAAAACTCAAGAATGGCGGAACTGTGGTAAAATCACCCATGGTGAATCCATTTCAACAAAACCCTAAAACTAAATAACTCTGTGTGGTGCAGACAAGAATGCAATTCTATAAACCTTGACAACGTAAAAATAATAGGGGAAAAAACTAAACCTGGGGCTGGGAGAAAGTGCTATATGCCAATTTCCTCATTTTTTATAGGAGAGAAGGAAAGAGAAACTGATTTCATTGAAAACTGAAACCCATAAAAAGGAGCATAGTGACTCCAACATCTTAATATGCTTCATAATCACATTTCTAATTTTAGAAGAGAATGTGTCAGGAAATAATATCTCTCAAAGTAAAGAATCATTGATCAGTTCAACAATTCTTTCAATTTTACTTCATTTTTGTTTTATAAAGTAAAATGTTAATTTTTCAAGTATTAATAGTATTTTAATATCTACTATTTTTAATCGAAGTATTTTGTCAGCATATCCATGTATATACACAAGTTTATGCTGGGAATGTTGTTTAATGATTATTGTAGGGAAGTTTGATTTTGTAATTTTTAAAAATTTTATACCTTTGTCATAGCTATATATTTTTAAATTATTTCTGTTGCTATGTCTTGAAGCTTATTAATCTTTTTTTCCTGCAATGTCTAATCTGCTGTTCCTTCTATCCAGTGTGTTTTTAAAATCTCAGATGTTGAAGTGTTCATCTCTAGAGGTTCATTGGGTCTTCTAAAAATATGTCTTTCCTATCTCTATATGGTCAATCTTTATTGAACACATGGACTATAATTATAATTGATTTTTGTCTTAGTCTAACTATATTTGTATCATTGCTGCATCTCCTTATTATAGGTCATATTTTCCTGTTCTTTTTCATGCCTGGTATTTTTTTTTATTGGCTCCAGATATTGTGAATTTTAACATGTGGAGTGCTGGATATTTTACATTCCTGCAAACATTCTTGAGTTCATTTCTGGGATTCAATAAAGTTACTTGGAAACCGTTTGATCACTATGAGGCTTACTTTTAAGCTTTGTCAGGTGGAATCAGAGCAGATTTTTTTCTAGGGCTGATTTTGCCTCACTACTTAATGCTCCATGAATTACAAGGTTTCTCCACTCTGGTTGATGAGACCACGGACTTTTTCTGGTTCTTTGTAAGCTGTAGAAATTGTTCACCTTGCTCCTTTTGAGTGGTTCTCTCACCAGTTTTGGGTAGTTTCCTTATGTCCATGTGCTGCTCAGTACTCAAGAGATGCCTCTACAGGAACACCTGAGTGGCTCAGTTGGTTGAGTGTCTGCCTTCGGCTCAGGTCATGTTCCCAGGGTCCTGGGATCGAGTCCCATATCGTCTCCTTGCTCAGCAGGGAGCCTGCTTCTCCCTTTGCCTGCCGCTCCCCCTGCTTGTGCTCTCTCTCTGACAAATAAATAAATAAAATCTTAAAAAAAAAAATTGCCTCTACAGATCTCTGGAGCTCTCACTGAGCTCCTCTCTTCCCCTGTATTTTGCCACATGGCCTCCTTGAACTGCTAGCTTGTCTCTTCAACTCAAGAAGACTGTTGGGTTCCTGTTTTCTGCATTCTGCACTGGATATTTCCTTTTTTTTTTTGTAATTCAAGTATAATTAACATGCAATGTTTTATTAGTTTTAGGTGTACAATATAATGATTCAATACATTGCCTACTATTGTCAACTCAAAATATATGCCTCTGAGTATTAAGTTAAGGCAGTTATTTGACTAAATTCCTATAATCAAATGTTTATTAAGTGCTTAACGTGCAGCAAACACCATTCTTTGCATTTCACATTTTTTACTCATTTATTCCTTACAGAAACCCAATGAAATGAATGCTGTTATCTCTGTATTTCAGATGATGAGTAGAGACAGAGAGGTCCCATATGTGGTCAAGGTAACCACAGACACAGCTATTAGTGTGTAAAGTCAAGATTTGGACCTAAACAATCTGGTTGTAGAATTCAAACTCATAACCACTATACTGTATTGTACCATATGCCTCACAAATATTTATTTCCATTGGAAACATAAGTTATTTTATATTTTGTAAGATACTAATGCTTTGCTGGGAATGATGGGTTCAGAGTTTAAATGATATAACTAGTTTCTGATACCAACATAAATTAAAGTGTGGTTCTGTTTGGAGGCCTTTTAGTAGATAACTAAAATATATGATGGTTAATGTATTTTCCAGCTGATTAGTTGACATGGTTCTAAGCATAAATAAATTTGATTTTGCAAAGTAAAAGTTGCAGTTTAGACTAATTTATGTCATAGCACAAGATTATGTTTACTAATCCAGCATCCCATATTATCTTTATGATTTTTGCTAATATAAACAAGATTATGTTTACTAATCCAGCACCCCATATTATCTTTATGATTTTTGCTAATATAAAAGACAGCAATTCTCCAAGAAACTTAGGTACTTTTTCTTTGCATTCTTTCTGTAGTTCCTCTACACACACACACACACACACACACACACACACACACACGTTTTCCATGTGTTTTTTATAGCTACTCCCTGGGTCAGCTTCCAGAAAAGAAAAGATAAAATTGGACTTCAGTGTCTCTTTACTTAATGAGATTTTAAATTCTATTTCCGTTGTTAAAAGAAGAGACATAGGCTTGCAGGTACAAAACTAACATTTGATAAGGGCAAAATAAATGTCTTGTTGTTACTTCACTGATTATTTAGGTGAATGAGTTTTTTGAATTCTAGTATCACAAACCAGTAAACAGATTGCACACATGCCTTATTTTTACCTTGCAGCAGACATAACAATAATTACATGTAATACATAAATGCTAATTCCAGACTTTGCTAAAGTGTGTGTATATTTATATAGAGAGAGATCATAACTCTTGTTGCAATAACATTTGGTTTTTGATAGTATAAAAATTTGAATATTTTCTTTATAGATCGTTGCTAAAAAAACTTCACACTATTATATATACCATTTTCCTCTGTTTTAGAAATAGCCATATTGTCATGACTGAATGCTTCGATCAGTTTTGAGGAATCAAGGTCTTGGAAAGTTCTAATATTGCTAATATAATGATTTAAGAAAATTGTCGCATTTTTTAATCAAAGATGTTCAATAATGTGTCATTCTGTTTTCTTAGGAACTTCCTGCACCATTACTTGATGATAATTATAAAAAAGACTTTGATGAAGATGTATGTAATCATCAAACACCAGACTCTAACATTAAGATGAAAATAGCTTGGCGTTACCAGTTACTACCCAAGATAGAGGCAAGTCAACATATAAATTATTTCTAAAATTTGCAAATGTATTTGTTTTCATTTTATAGAATCTTTTATGATATACCTGTTACTTTTAAAATGCACTACAATATGTATTTTCTTACTGAAATAACTTGATATTTTATTTGTATTTTATCAAGATGACATTTCTTAAAAAATAAAATTATGGCAAATTTTTTAATTACCAAAATAGATTTCACTTCTTCCATAATTTCCATAGAGAATCTTTTATTCTAAGGTTGCAAGCCAGAAAAAGTGAACTCATTAAGCTATTTCTATCCAGCTTGGTTACCTATAAATAATCAGCCTAAGTGGTAGTTCTTTGGAATTACTGTTTTTATTCCTATACATTTGCTATCATTATATTTTCAAACTCAGCTATCTGATAACCTCATCTGTCCAGGATATACTAAGAGACAAGAAGTGAAGGGAAAATTTCTGAGAAAACAAATGTCAGTAAATCTGCCCACTAAAGCTTATGAACTTTGCTCCTGGAGAAGGCTCTGTTCATTTATTAGCTCCTTTATTTGATTGTTTACTTATTCATTTTTCAGAACACTTTAATGACTACCAGACATCATACTGGTAGAAAAGAGAGAAATTCTAATCTGAATAAGACACAATACCCATAGCCTACCCTTCCGTCTTCTACAGTGACATCACTGTTACCTTCCCCAAGGACAGATATGTTTGTAACACTCCTTAACTGTAAATGCCTAATTTGGTATATTGTTTCCACTGCCTCCTCCTAAATGCATGGCCGACTGTCAATCATAGAACCCTTCTGCCAAGCCTAGACAATGCCTTAGAATTCTCTGCAATATTCTGGGAGGTCACTACCAGCTAATATGTGAGAGTTAGTATGTGAGATGAAACCTATTTGTAATTATAAGCCTGCAATATGAAATACAAACTTCTTGAGATTGTATATAAGATCTATACAACCTAATCCGAGCCTACTTTTTAGTCTCCTCCTGTGTGAGTATAAAATACTATATCCACCCATCCTATGAGAGTTGCTCCTTGTAAATTGCTTATATTTCTGCTGGTAATGCTTTTCACGTTCTTATTCACCAGTTCAGCCTTCTCCAAGTGCAAATATTACCACTCTGACAGCTTTTCATACATAATTATCTAGTTTATTTTTGTGTCCCTAGCACTTCATGTATTTTAAAGTACTTCTAACATTATTTTATAGGTAATTGTTGCTATAACTCTTTTCTTCATCAGACAGAATTCTCTATGAGGGCAGAGAGCCTGTTTTATTTTCTCTCATATCTCCAACATCTATATAAATGCCCAATAATAAATATTTGGTGTGTGATAAATGTATTTATACACTTATACAATCTGCAAATACTGAGTGTCACCTGTTTATTAAGTATAAACTGTGGTATGATAGGTACATATTAAGCAGTGATAAATTGTTCTAATTTAGATGGGAAAGCTATTTGAATAATAAGATTTTTAAGCATGATTTAAATGACTGAACAAACTACAGACTGAAGCAAGGATATTTGCAACTGATAGAATAAGGAATAAAATTTCCTTATATACAAAGAACTTCTAAAATGAATAAAGAATGGTCTACCAATCCAATTTTTAAAATGGGTGGAAATATGTAAAGGAAATTTAGATGGCCCTTAAACATACAAACACACATGCCCAATTTCAGTTACAATAAGAGAAATGCAAATTAAAACTACACTGACAGGGGCGCCTGGGTGGCTCAATCGGTTAAGCGTCTGTCTTCAGCTCAGATCATGGTCTCAGGGTCCTGGGATCGAGCCCCACATTGGGCTCCCTGCTGAGCAGGGAGCTTCTCCCTCTTCCGCTCCCCCTGCTTGGGTCTCCCTCTCTCTCTCTGTCAAATAAATAAATAAAATATTTTTTTAAAAAAATGCACTGACCTGCCAGTTTTCTCTTACAGGTTGTCAAAAACCTAAAATGTCTGGTGAGACACTAAATTAGCAAGGGTGTGGGGAAACTAGTACTTTCATACTTTGCTGGTGGAAATGTAAATACGTACAATTTCTGTGGAGGGTGTTTTGGTAGTATCCTTCACAATTACAAAAAGCACATACCCTTTGATCCTTTTGGGAATTTACATCATGAATATATTTAATCATATGTAAAATGAATATATGATCTATTTATATAGCATATTTTTAAGAACAAAAGATTAGAAATAAAGTGAATGTCCATCAGGAAGCACTTGGTTAAGTAAATTACAGTATATGTGTACAGTAGAATATCATTACATGTGTATTAAAAAATAGAGGGAAGCTCTGTGTAGTCAGATGTTGCAGGCATAGCCTAGCTTGGATGTGATTGAGAACTGGGTATGAGGCCAGAATAAATGGAGTTATTCTGCTTAGGAAAATGTGAGTAGAGTGATAGAGATTAAAGCAGACAAGGAATGTTGGACTAGTACTTGAGAACCCTAATGGCAAAGAACTTCATTCATGTCTTTGAGCTGGCAGTTTCATTTAAATTCCTGACTTAATGGTGACTCTTTTGTAAAGAGTGACATATTCTAATTTTTCTACTGGTATGTTCTGAAAGAGTCAATAATGAACAGAAGTTCTAAGTTAAATTTAGCTTTCTTGTAGAGACAATATGCCAGTCTAGTTGTAGGTTATATAAATCACTTGCATCTTGCATTTACTTTATTTTCACTCTAATCTCAGCTATGTTTTAGTTTCCTCACTGGTCACTAACATTCTTCAGGTGAAATTGTCAATGAAGATTCAAATAACTGAAACTTTAAGCCTTTTATTTTTTACTGCTTGTTACAAAATCTATTTAAAGTTGGGGCAAACTTTGTTTCTTATATTTATCTTATATATATATATATCTTTGTTTCTTAGATTGTTTCTTTATATATTATAATTACGAGTGCTATTCCTGGCCCCTTTACATATAAGTGAATAGTCCTTATTCCACTCTTCTTTCTAGAGTATGGTGTGCCTGCACTTGTTTTGATTTTCTCTATGGAAGTAAGTTTCTCAGTGGCCACATATTAACACATAAACCCCATGCTCTTCTTACAATGATCTTTCCCAGATGACTTACTCTCCCATTTTCTTGAGTTCTCCGCTAAAATATCACTTAATCAGGAATGTATTCTTTTCTCACTCTCTACAAAAAAATAAACCCACTCTGTCCCTCTCATCTCCTTTCACTGTCTTATTTTTCTTCAGGGCACTTATCGTCACCTACCAGATATCATCTATCTCCTCCTACTAGGCTGCAAGCTCAATGAAAGAAAGGGATTTTGAATATCTTGTTTTACTGGCATATAGTGGCTGCTCAGTAGTTATTTGTTGAATATATGAGTGAATGAATTATATAGTATGTGAATTAAATGCAAAACTGAGTTAAGTTGCATTAATTAATACAAATAAAATAATAGCTTATTTTGAATTTACCGTCAGTGGTCAAACTTAAGTTTATTAGTATTTATAAGTGAGCTCTGTCAAGTTTACAAAATAGAATCTTCTGACTTCTTTGCTTTTCTTTGAAATGTCACCAGCATGTATATTTGCATGTCACAGAAATTTTATATATGAGGATTTGTCAAGACTGATAGACTTCAGCTATCATCTACTTTATAAATCCAGATTTTACTTTGCCATTATTAGTTTAAAAACAACAAAACCCTGGGTTTTCTGTGTTCTACCTGGGACAAAATATAGTTAAAACTGTTATGAGTAAAGATTAAACAAGTAGTCCAAAACTAGCTATGTCATTTATCAGAAATACCTTTTACTATAAGTTGCTACCAGTTCCCAAGAGTGTAGTCACATTCCCACTTAGGGAATGCAAACAAGAGTATGAACTAAGAGTAGTTCAGTAAAGTACAATGCAGTGCTGCTTCTAGTTAGAGAGGTGTGTTGTTTTACAAAGGCCCCCTTCCCTTGGCCTGTGATTTTGATTTTCTCTCTTAGGTGGGTCTGCTCTTTTTTTCCCTATCCAATCATCAAATCCTATTCCCTTTTCACCCCAACAATTGGTAGCTTACAACATATTCTGAGACCTGATTTCTTCAATATTGTGTATAGTTCTATTACTAAAGCCTACAATGGCTCCAGCACTTCATGGTAGTGTATTAGAACTTTATTATATTAAATCCTCATTACACTTTGGCTTTCTGTCTTAGTGGTTCAGCCACAGTAGTCCTTCTGATTGATGTGTGCATATTGCAGGTGACAACAAATACCATTTTTCGAATGAGGTAGTGTAATTACAAAGGATAGTGATAGATCTTCTGATTCTCTAGTGAATCATGATACAATAATAATTAATACCATTTATGTAGTGCTTTACAATTACAGAATATTCATTGCCAGTATTGCATTAGATTTTCACAACAGCCTAACAAAATAGTTATTATTGGTGGTTAAACTGAGCCTCAAAGTGGTTAGTTAACCATTTGGGTTTTTGCTTCTGTTATGCCGTACTGAGAAACAAGAAATGATAACAATAATAAGAAAATTTAGACTGTTTATTTGTGGTGCAGCTTTTGTCTGAAAGTTTTGTTTCTTTCTAACATACTGAAGGTAGAGATGGTATTGTTTTATTGTTCTGTGCTCTTTCTGGCCTCCAATCAGAATTAATTTTTCCTTATCATAGTAAATTTTAACTGAACCATTCCATTATTCTCTGTTCCACAGTTGACAAAGGTAAAGGTTAGTCTGTGACTGTGAAACAGAAGTTTTTTAATGTAAAACTAAAGCAACATGTTCTTATCAAACTGAGTAAAACCGACTAGTTATTGATGATATTTTGATTTTTTTAATGTGTCTTTTGTGGAGTTGACAGTTTTTTCATAGAGTATTATCAGACTTAAAGCATTTAGTTATCTTTTTTCAGAGGAAATATTTGAAGTCTTTGTTTTATAATTCTAAGCCTCAAAAGATTTCACAGGATTTTTAAAAATCTGATTATATTTTAATGCTTTGTGTTTGGGGTAGAAAAAAAACCTTACAAAATTGTTTTTCCTGTAAGGGTATATTTATTTTTCCATTTTCATTTTTATTGAAGGATTAAGCTTTTCAACATTAATAAAATTTGTATTGTCTACCTGGTGAAGATTTTAGTTGCCATATTTAATCTTAATTTCTAAAAAAAATTAATAACTTAATTGTAATAAGAAAAGCTTCCGAATTTATTCTTACATTTTAATGAATTATTTGTGTTCTATATGTAAACTGTCACAGCATGAAATCAATTTTCTGCCTTGATTCATCCCAAATCTGAGATTTCTATCACATTAATATTATAATTAGAAACATTAATAGAGACGGCAACTTAAAAAGCATACTTTGCTTCTTGGCAATTTAGCATATTTCTCTGAGTGCTCAAGACTTCAAGAACCTTCAGTGCACTAATAAATTTATTAACTCAAACTTAAAAGAAGCGAAAAGTCTCTCTTTCTTTCTCTCTCCCCATGGCCAGTCTGCTAAAATAGATTATTCATGCTTATTTGATTCAGGTAGGCTTTTGCAAGCTTCCCTACTAGGCCTGGGAATGTGGTACATTGAGGCCTTTTCAGAGGCTTCTGACATAGACCAAGCTTTTATTGCATGGTGTTTTATTATTACCAAATCCTAGTCTCCACCCAGTTTGTAGGCACTCTGCTTATTCTTTTGAATCAGGAAAGGTTATCACCTACCTTAATCCATGGAGCAGTGTGGATTAAGGACACCAGTGTGCCCCAGGATTCTCAAAGAGGATCCTGGAAACTTCTTGTTTCTTCTTTTTTGCTTGTCTTTACTAAATTCTATTGGGCCTTAGGAGGATTTGCATCTGAAATGGGCAACCTGGTGTTTTTCTCAATGAAGACATCAGATCAAAGTTCAGTTAGTCAAGGCCTTTCTAAAACATTAAGGGGGCTTGGACTTACACAATAAAAAGATGAGCTCTAGCAGAGATTGCAGTAAAAACATTCTGAACTATAATCCGGATAAAGAATAGATTATAGGCCAAAGAACAGACCTTGTTTAAATTGCTTTATACTAATAACTTTACATTTAAAAACTTTACCCTATTTTTAAGAAACGTACTTTAATGTCTCATAATTTATTTGTTAATACTGCCATGGTAAATAGATAAATCATGTTTTAGGAACCATACTTGTATGTATATTGTATTGAATACATTAGGTTGAGCTGATTGATAGGTCTCTTTCGTTAATGAAAATAAACTGTATCTTATGGAGGGGTGAACAGTCATTTTACTTAGAAAATAAATGCCAAACCCACAGACTCTGAATTTGAGAATAATGTTTCTATTAGACTTAAATTTTTTTATTCAATGTTACTGTATAATTTTATGTTGATAGGCATCCAGTTTAAGAATATTAATCCTTTAAGTCTTAAAATGCAAATATCTAGTGCCAAGGAAATCTCGGTTTATCTAAATTACAAAGTTGTCAGTTACTTAGTAAAATAAAGAACTCACTCCATAAAGTTCTTCAGTTTCTGCAGGTTATCTGCAGATTATCTGTTTTGTTGAATGTTCTGAAATTTGTTTTGTAGTATTCAGGACAGTGAAAATTATGTAAATTTAGATTAGAAACTATTAGAAACTATTACCAGGTGGAATCTGTCAGTAGTTCAACTTTGGACAGAGGTGTATATATATTTCTAGTATGTTGAATCAGCACAGAGTCTATTCAAAGCAATATAATGAGAATGTTCTATTACTAGGCCTTTACTATCCTGTGTAAGTAAATTCCGCATCAATAGTTTAACTAGAGTTTCTTATGAGAAAGATAATTTGTTGGAGAAATTGATAATAGCACAAAAGAGGAAGTATCAATGAACTAATGATTATGTCAGGTTTCTGATTTATCTAATGTAGTTTGTATACATTCTCCCTCTTTAGCACGTGCCTTGTTCCCAACAGGAGTACCCCAATACATTTTATACTATAAGTTTAATTTTAAATTTGTAAGAAATTTTGTATATATATATACACTGTCTTGTGAGAATTTAATTTTTAAATGATGCTCAGTTTAATATATTTAAATAGCTAGTTTCTTTTGGGCCCCTCACCAATGGTTTCATTGGCTTAAGTTTTCATTAGTTCTTAGCAATTCCATATTTAATTTGTCATTTAAACCTGGAACCTTTAAAAAATACTTAAGACACAAATATTAAATTTTTTTAACTTAGGAAGGTATACAGTAAAAAAAGCAAAGAGGTGTTTGAATTCTTATCAAATTTAGGGAACCACTAGCAGCCAAGAAACATGAGAGAGGAAAAGGTTGATTTCTAAGTTATCATTTAAAATAATAAAAGTTGTTGTATGCTTCTTTGAAATTTAATAAGTCCGTGTATATAAGCTCTTCCTGTCAGCATTAAAATGCACAAATATATCAGTATTTTGCTGAATGTAGTTCAAATACACTGTAGTTTAAAAAAAAAAACAGTAATTTTTTAACAACCAATATGGCTTTTCTTAACAGTCTGGACCAGTATCTTCTTCAAGATTTGGTCACTATTATGATGCATCAAAAAGGATGCCACAAGAACTAATTGAGGCTTCAAAATGGCATGGATTTTTTTTTCCAGAAAAATTATCTTCAACTCTTAATATAGAACCATGGTAAGTTAATGAATTAATTCTGATTTCACAGGTTAACAGAATGCATTTTTACCTCATTCTTTGAAAGAATGCATAACCAAAGGTACATATCCTAATAATCAATGTTTTCTATATAATATGTAACCTTAATTGTGCATATGTTTCATATTATTTCTTTATATGTGGTTTTCTTTTTCCAGTCCTATAACTGTTGGATGTGCTGTTATTCTTAATTTGCAGTTTGAAAAGTCTGGATACCAAAAATATAATCCCTGCTGTTTTTATTTTCAAGAAAATGTGGAATAGTTTTTAAATCAGGGTCTTTTAGCCCTAAATGCAGATAGATATCTAAATACTACTTACTGATAATAATAGCAGTGAAAATGGTATAAAGTACTGCTGTTTTTCAATAAGTGTTATTTCAGAAATAAACAGAAAGTGTATGTTTTCCAATATTTTATTTATTAAGGCTTTCTATTTCTAGTTATTCTGTAAATACAGCAATCTGTATTTTTTTAGGTTGCCTTAAAAGAATTTAGGGGTTTTTTTTGAGTTTACAATGAAGAGTTTTAAATATTAAGCCAACACATGCTTATAGTGCTACTAACTTCATTAAGGTAAAACTCTGTAAATTACAGTACTTGACATTGAATAATTTATAAAGTGTTCAGAATATGTAATTTCAATTCTTACTGCAGTTGAATCAAGGAAAGTAATCCATGAAATAGGTTGTTGCCTTTCTTTTCTTTCATGTTGTAAAACCATTATTTTCAGTGAGATGAGTTATTACGTGGAGATTTAATACAGGAAGTTGTGAACTGAAATGACTTACAAATCTAGAGTCTCTTTCCAGGAATATTACTTGAGAATTTAGTGAAGACTATCCTATTTATTGTTATTAAATCTCTTTCAAAAAATAAAAAATCTTCACTTCATTATGGTTTCTCCATTCTGTGGCTTGAGACTTACCAAAAGTGGTGCTTTGATGTCTTAGTGTTAATAGCAACCATTAATGAATGCCTTCTGTGTGTGTCGGTCACTCCACTATGTATTACATTTGTTACCTGGTGCAATCCTTGTATGAACCTTAACAAAGTATGTATTCCCATTTTCCAGAAGAAGATACTGAAATTCACAGAAGTTATTTATTTGAGGCTCAACTATTAAGTGATAGAACCAGGATTAACCTAAATCAGATCCCTTTCTTTTTGCTTTACTGCTTCAAGACACATTGCTGTCCTTTGCTTTTACCTTCCTATGTTATGAAGGAAAGAGCACTGATAAAGAAATAAAGAAATCTGAGTTCTGACTGAGTCCATCCTACTGTTAACCTTGGGAAATTCCCTTAAATTCAGTGAAAATAAATATCCTTCAGTGAAAAATTGGGCTAGGGGATACCATTTGTCCTACCTACATCACTAATATTTTGTGAAGTTTGAATGATTATATTGATTATACTATAATCAATATATCAATAGTATTAATTTTTGCCATTCACTAAACCAGACATACATATACTTTTATGGCTTGGGAAATAACTTCTCCTTGATTTCTCAAGTAGTAAATGGTGGAACCCAAATTCAAAGTCAGTTCTTTCTGACTCAAAATTCTGTGTTCGCTATAATGCTATATTGCCTCCATTCATGGAGTACTTAAGGAAATAAAAAAAATGTAAAATGTCCATTAAGTATAATGTAAGTAAACAAAAAATGTGGTGTTACTTTTGTAATTAATAAAATATTTTAAGAATAAAACATATTTAGGGGCACCCGGGTGGCTCAGTTGGTTAAGCATCTGCCTTTGGCTCAGGTTGTGGTCCCGGGGTCTTGGGATCGAGCCCCACATTGGGCTCCTTGCTCAGTGGGGAGCCTGCTTCTCCCTCTCCCTTTGCCTGCCACTCTGCCTACTTGTGCTCTCTCTCTCTGCCAAATAAATAAATAAAATCTTAAAAAAAAAATAATGTTTAAAAAAAAAAGAATAAAACTTTTTTAAGCCCCAAAGTACAAGGGTTTTGTTCGTTCATTCAGCAACTAAAAGAAGGAGGGAATTAACATTTGTTAAGAATACCTGTTCCATGTCAGGCACCGTTCCAGGCATTTGACCATAGGATATTTCATCTAATCCTCCCACAACCCTGAAAAGTAAGTAATATTATCCCCATTTTTTAGGAGCTTGATGTCAGAGATGTTAAGTAGCTTTCCCATTCTTTCAGGCTGTTAGTGACTAAGTCTCTGACCCAAGCCCAAGTCTTCAGAACCTCTGCTTTTTATTCTGGGCCAGGCTGCCTCCATTTGCTATTGTAGTAAATGGACAGCATGTGAAGCCAGGTGCCAGGAAAAACTACACCTTGAGCAGCCGTGAGAATATAGTCCTATAGTCTTTAAAATATGTGTTGTTTTTTTTTTCGGAGTGTTTTTTGAGAACTAGCGGTTTTGCACAGAATAGGAAAATTTATAGATTTTAATTATCAAGGCAATATTTCATTTCATAGCAGTTAACTGATAATTCATTTATTTCATATAAAACTTAAATGCTTAATTAAATGTAATTAAACTTTAAACATATAATTAAATTAATTTTGAAAATGAGTACTTACCATGTGAGATTTAATTTATGAAAAGCATGTGCTCATTTCACTAAAATGAACTTTACTGGTTCATTTATAAAACAATAAAGCTAAGCTTTACAGTTGTCTGTACTTTTCCTGTAATTAAGACTGGAGGATATAGCTGTGTCCCACTATCATATGTGAGGATATAATATATAATTTCACATATTCTAAAGGCACTGTTGAAACATAAAGTTTTTTTATGGTAAGAAAAACTGAAGGTCATTTAAAATTTGAATTAACTAATTTAAAATTATTGGCAGGTATGCCTATAGAAAATGTTCATACATATAATTTAAACTTTCAAATTAAAGCCTGGCTATAAAAACCTGAGAAGTATCACTCTAATATTACCAGATGGTTTTAATATTTCATTGTCATAAATCAGATAATCTGAGTCACAGAACAGTGATAAGAAAAATGATTTTGAGAATAATTCCGTAATCTAAGATTTTTTTAATTGGCATTGTTTTGAACTAAGCTTTGCTAACAGGTATGCAAGGACAATTCTCTTTTCCTCAGGAAGATAATGCGGATCTTCAGGGTAGGGATAGTATCTCAGCTTTCTTATTTATTAACAAATCTAACATACTGCTTACCCTACTATTACAAACTGAATGTTTATGGTTCTGCCAGCCACTCTCCCCTGCCCCAAATTTATATGTTGAAGCCCAATGTGATGATATTTGGAAATTAGGCCTTTGGGGGGTAATTAGAGTTGGATGAGGTCATGAGAGTAGGACCTGGGTCTTATAGGTTTGGTGTTCTTAAAAAGAAGGGACGCTATCCAGCTCCTCTTTCCTTGAGCACATGTACATGAAAGGCCATGTGAGCCACACAGCAACAAAGTGGGCCATCTGTAACCTACAGGAGAGTTCTCACGAGATACCAAACCTGCTAGCACCTTAATCTTAGACTTCTAGCCCCCTGAACGTTGACAAAATTAATTCCTGTTGTTTAAGCCACTCAGTCTGGCATTTTGTTATAGGAGCCGAAGCCAATTGATATACCCACTATATTGTAAAATGTTACTTTTTTTAATAGAACAGATCTTGAATATTGAGTTTACATACAGTTGGTAGTAAATAGAATGATTTGTTTTGATATGTTTCTTTGAAATAAAAGATTTTATTTTTACATGGATATCCTAAAATATGGTTAATAGTTTCTAACTAAAAGTTTTGTATTAATTACGTTGAATGAACTGAATTCTGAAAGAACCAGTTATCTTTTTAGGAGAATTTCTAGGAGAAAACCAACAGAAAGAGGATAAGAATTTTACTTAAGATTTTAGAAGTCATTCCTTTTTCTTATTTTGCCAAGTCTGTTTACCACTTAAATGGAACATCTGTATAAGCCTTCTGTAATATTTTCCTAGACAAATTATAGTTATGACCCTGCATACATTCCTACTTACTTTTGTTCATACTGTCAGAACATTTAGCACATTACACTATAATTATTTGTCTTGTCTACATTTTTATCTTCCCTCTCAAGCAGTGGAAATCCTTGAGGAAAGGGGTTTATGCTATCTTCATCTCTTTATTCATGAATCTAGGACACAGGTGTTGAGTTGACAGTTGATGAACTAATGAATCAATACACAAAGTATAGTAATAACTCAGATTAACTATAGCCTTGTTCGTAGTTCAAAGATTTAGTGGGATAAAACTAATAAGTAAAACATAGTCATGTAAGAGTATATTTTATTTCTTTTTTTTTAAGATTTTATTTATTTATTTGACACAGAGAGAGAGATAGCGAGAGAGGGAACACAAGCAGGGGGAGTGAGAGAGGGAGAAGCAGGGTTCCCGCTGAGCAGGGAGCCCGATGTGGGGCTCGATCCAGGACCCTGGGATCACTACCTGAGCTGAAGGCAGTCGCCCAACGGCTGAACCACCCAGGCACCCCAAGAGTATATTTTATTTCGAAAATACAGATCTCTTATTTGAGAAGCAGCCATAGTATATTTAGAAGCTACAAGTAGAAACTCATGAGAAAGGAATTTTGCAAGAGAACTTCTAGGTAAGACCAAAGGTTCGGAACAGGAGTATGCTAAACTACTTTACTAAGAGGATTAAAAGTGAATGATATAGTAATACAAATCTTGGAGCTGAGTGCAAGGCAAGATGTAAATGTGAGGAGAGATTTTACCCACTGGCCTGTCTGCTAGTGATATGATTAAACTAAAAAGAAAATATCTAAAAATTTTGAGAGAGAACTATTAATCCTAAACCTCATTTTAACCGATGAAAAGAAATTACTTGCTTACGTGTTTGCCTTTCTTCTTTTTCTGTCCTCCAAGGGGGCCTTTGGGTATACAGAAATTAGTTGCTCATCCTGGCATGCTATCTTCATTGGTATGCATTTGTTTTATTATTTCCTGCCTGATTCCTACATTCCTAGTCCCAGTCATTGTCCCCGAGACATACTTTCTCTTATTAATGCAACATTGTAATTAATCCTTCCAAATTTTATTCTTCCTTCAATAAAGTAATCTTAGACCTTTGACTCCTCTCTCTCACTCCCTTCATCCAACCCATCAGCAACTCCTGAAATTTTTATTTTTTTAAGTTTTTATTTAAATATCAATTAGTTAACATACAGTGTAATATTAGTTTCAGGCGTATAATATAGTGATTGTACACTTCCATATAACACCCAGTGCTCATCACAGCAAGTACACTCCTTCATCCCTATGACATATTTAACCCATCCCCCCACCCACCTCCCCTCTGGTAACTATCATTTGTTCTCCGTAGTTAAAAGTCTATTTCTTGGTTCGCCGCTCTCTCTCTCTTTTTCTCCCTTTGCTCATTTGTTTTGTTTCTTAAATTCCACATATGAGTGAAATCATATGGTATTTATCTTTCTCTGACTTATTTTGCTTAGAATAATATTCTCTAGCTCCATCCACGTTGGTGCACATGGCAAGATTTTATTCTTTTTTGTTGCTGAATACTATTCCATTGTGTGTGTGTATGTGCGTGTGTGTGTATTCTATTGATTTATTTGATGAATATATATATATGTATATATATACATACCATATCTTCTTTATCCATTCATCAGTTGATGGACACTTGGGCTGTTTCTATAATTTGGCTATCGTAGATAATGCTGTTATAAACATCAGGGTGCATATATCCCTTTGATTAGTATTTTTATATTCTTTGGGTAAATAGAAGTGCAATTGCTGGATCATGGGGTAGTTCTATTTTTAACTTTTTGAGGAACCTCCATACTGTGTTGCAGAGTGGCTGCACCAGTTTGCATTCCCACCAACAGTGTAAGAGGGTTCCCCTTTCTCCACATCCTCACCAACACCTCTTGTTTCTTGTGTTGTTGATTTTAGCCATTCTGACAGGTGTAAGGTGATATCTCATTGTAGTTTTGATTTGTATTTCTCTGATGATTATGTTGAGCATCTTTTCATGTGTCTGTTGGCCATATATATGTCTTCTTTAGAGATGTGTGTTCATGTCTTCTGCCCATTTCTTAATTGGATTATTTAGGTTTTGGCTGTTGAGTTTTAGAAGTTCTTTATAGATTTTGAATACTAACCCTTTATCAAATATGTCATTTGCAAGTATCTTCTCCCATTCTGTAGGTTGCCTTTTAGTTTTCTTGATTGTTTCCTTCACTGTGCAGAAGCTTTTTATTTTGATGAAGTCCCAGTAGTTTATTTTTGCTTTTGTTTCCCTTACCTCAGGAGACATATCTAGTGAGAAGTTGCTATGGGCAACATCAAAGAAGTTACTGCCTGTGTTCTCCTCTAGGCATTTATGGTTTCAGGTCTCACATTTAGGTCTTTCATCCATTTTGAATTTTTTTGTGTTTGTGTAAGAAAGTGGTCCAGTTTCATTGTTTTGCATGTTGTTGTCTAATTTTCCCAACATAATTTGTGGAAGAGATGGTCTTTTTCCCATTGCATATTCTTTCCTGCTTTGTCGAAGATTAATTAACCATGTAATTGTGGGTTTATTTCTGCGTTTTCTGTTCTGTTCCATTGACCCTTGTGTCTCTTTTTTGTGCCAGTACCCTACTGTTTTGATCACTACGGCTTTGTAATATAACTTGAGTCTGGAAATATGATGCCTCCAGCTTTGCTTTGCTTTTTCAAGGTCACTTTGGCTATTCTGGGTCTTTTGTGGTTCCATACAAATTTTAGGATTATTTATTCTAGCTCTGTGAAAAATGGTCTTGGTATTTTGATACGGATTGCATTAAATGTGTAGATTGCTTTGGGTAATATAGACATTTTAACAATATTTGTTCTTCCAATACATGAGCAAGGAATGTCTTTCCATTTCTTTTTGCCATCTTCAATTTCTTTCATCAGTGTTTTGTAGTTTTCAGAGAGTACAGGTCTTTCATCTCTTTGGTTAGGTTTATTCCTAGGTATCTTACTGTTTTGGGTACAATTGTAAATGGGGTTGATTCCTTAATTTCTCTTTCTGCTGCGTCATTATTGATGTATAGAAATGCAACAGATTTCTGTACATTGATTTTGTATCCTGTGACTTTAATGAATTTGTGTATCAGTTCTAGCAGTTTTTTGGTGGAGTATTTTGGGGGTTTTGTGTATAGAGTATCATGTTCTGCAAATAGTGACAGTTTGACTTCTTCCTTGCTGACTTGGATGCCTTTTATTTCTTTTTGTGATCTGATTACTGTGGCTAGGACTTCCAGTACCATGTTAAATAACAATGGTGAGAGTAGACATCCCTGATTGTAGAGTTTTTTCCCCATTGAGGATGATACTAGCTGTGGGTTTTTCATACATGGCCTTTATTATGTTGAGGTATATTCCCTCTAAACCTACTTTGCTGAGGGTTTTTATCATGGATGGATGCTGTACTTTGTCAAATGCTTTATCTGCATCTATTGAAATGATTATATGGTTCTTTTCTTTTATTAATGTGGTGTATCACTTTGATTTGTGAATATTGAACCACCCTTGCAATCCAGAAATTAATCCCACTTGATTGTGGCGAATGATTTTTTAAATATATTGTTGAATTCTGTTTGCTAGTATTTTATTAAGAATTTTTGTATCCGGGCGCCTGGGTGGCTCAGTCGTTAAGCGTCTGCCTTCGGCTCAGGTCATGATCCCAGGGTCCTGGGATCGAGTCCCACATCGGGCTCCCTGCTTGGCAGGAAGCCTGCTTCTCCCTCTCCCACTCCCCCTGCTTGTGTTCCTGCTCTCGCTATCTCTCTCTGTGTCAAATAAATAAAATCTTTAAAAAAAAAAAAAAAGAATTTTTGTATCCATGTTCATCAGGGATATTGACCTGTAGTTCTCTTTTTTAGTGGAGTCTTTATCTGGTTTTGTCAGGGTAATGCTGGCCTCATAGAATGAATTTGTAGGTTTTCTTCCCTTTTCTTTTTTTGGAATAGTTTGAGAAAAATAGGTATCAGAGAAAATCTTTAGAAACAACAACAAAACAAGAAATAAAATGGTAATAAATACATATCTATCAATAATACTTTGAATGCAAATGGACTAATGACTCCAATCAAAAGATATAGGGTGTCATGATGGATGAAAAAACAAGACCCATCTATATGCTGCCTACAGGAGACTCATTTTGGACCTAAAGATACTGCAGATTGAAAGTGCAGGGGTGAAGAAACATTTGTCATGCAGATAGATGTCAAAAGAAAGCCATAGTAGCAATACTTACATCAGACAAACTAGACTTTTTAAACGAAGACTGTAAAAAGAGACAAGGGTATTATATAATCATAAAGGGGATAATCCAACAAGAAGATACAACAATTGTGAGTATTTGTGTACCCAACATGGGAGCACCCAAATATATAAAACAAACATTAAAGGAACTAATTGATAATAATACAATAATAGTAGGGGACTTTAACACCCACTCATATCAATGGACACATCATCTAAACAGAAAACAAACAAGGAAACAATGGCTTTGAATGATACACTGGACCAGATGGACATAACAGATATATTCAGAGCATTCCATCCTAAAGCAGCAGAATGCACATTCTTTTCAAGTGCACATGGGACATTCTCCAGAATAGATCACATATTCAGTCACAAATCAGGCCTCAACAAATACAAAAAGTCTGAAGTCATACCATGCATCTTTTCTGACCACAATGCTATGAAACTAGAAGTCAACCACAAGAAAAAAATTGGAAAGACCACAAATACATGGAGGTTAAACAACATACTACTGAACAATGAATGGGTCAACCAGGAAATCAAAGAATAAATTAAAAAATAATGAACTGTGTAAGACTGTTGAATCACAGACCTGTACCTCTATGTTTAAAAAAGAAGAAGAAGAAAATAGCAGGAAGGGAAAAACGAAGGGGGTGGAAATCGGAGGGGGAGACGAACCATGAGAGACTATGGACTCTGAGAAATAAACTGAGGGTTCTAGAGGGGAGGGGGTGGCAGGATGGGTTAGCCTGGTGATGGGTATTAAAGAGGGCACGTACTGAATGGAGCACTGGGTGTTATACACAAACAATGAATCATGGAACACTACATCAAAAACTAATGATGTAATGTATGGTGATTAATATAACATAATAAAATAAAATAAAATTACTTGAAAAAAATAATGGAAATAAATGAAAATGAAAACACAACAGTCTAAAACCTTTGGGATGTAGCAAAAGCAGTCCTACGAGGGAAGTCTATAGCAACACAGGCCTACCTCAAGAAGCAAGAAAAATTTCAAATAAACAACCTAATCTGACACATAAAGGAGCTAGAAAAACAACAACAACAACAACAAATGAACCCTAAAACCAGCAGAAGGAAGGAAATAATAAAGATCAGAGCAGAAATAGAGGCATCTGCATGACTCAGTCAGTTAAGCATTGGCCTTCGGCTCAGATCATGATCTCAGGGTCCTGGAATCGAGCCCCACATCAAGCTCTCTGCTCAGCGGGGAGCCTGCTTCTCCCTCTCCCTTTGCCCCTCCCCCTGCTTGTGCCCTCTCTCTCTCTCAAATAAATAAATAAAATCTTAACAAAAACAATCAGAGCAGAAATAAATGATACAGAAACTAAAAAACAAAAGACAGTAAAACAGATCAATGAAACCAGGAGTTGGTTCTTTGAAAAAATTAATAAATTTGATAAACCCCTAGCCAGACTTACCAAAAAGAAAAGAGAATGGACCCAAATAAATAAAATCACAAATGAGAGAGGAGAAATAACCAGCACCACATAAATACAAAGAATTATAAGAGAATATTATGAAAAAGTATATGCCAACAAATCAGACAAACTGGAAGAAATGGATAAATTCATATCAAACTACCAAAACTGAAACAGGAAGAAATAGAAAACCTGAACAGACCCATAACCAGCAAAGAAATTGAGTCAGAAATCAAACAACTCCCAACCAACAAAAGTCCAGGACCAGGTGGCTTCACAGGTGAATTCTACCAAACATTCAAAGAAGAGTTATTTTATTTTAATTTAATTAACTTAAATGTAAGTAGCTATATGTGACTTGCCTTATCTTGTTAGTTAGTTTTACAACAAAACTTAGCTCTTATCACTACTCTGGCTCAAACACTCCAATTACTTCCAATTTCATTCAGAAAAATAAATCCACATTTTACGGACACCAGGCTCCCTCAGTCAGTAGAACACATGACTCATGATCTTGGGGTTGTGGGTTTGGGCCCCATATTGGATACAGAGATTACTTAAAAATAAAAATCTTTAAGAAAAAAAAAAAAAAACTCTTCTATAGCAACATCCAGAATAATAAACCCACATTCTAACAGAGATCCTATAAGGAACACATTATCTGACATGAACACCTTCTATGAACCTGAGCACCTTTTATGAGCCTAGCATAATGCTAAACTCTAGGTTTATTGTAGTAAACAAAACAGCTGTTATCCTTGACCATGTGTAGTGTTTTTAGTCTAGTGAGAAAGCACACAATTTTTTAAAGTCAAATAAATATATATGTCGTTAAGAGTTGTGATAAGTAATACAAAGAAAAAGAACATTTCCACAAGTATATGGGGATAGGAGGATATGCTTTGAGTTGTTCAGGATTGGCCTCTGAAGAGGAAGCATTTGAGCTGAGACCTGAAGATAAGAAGACCATTCTACAAAGGGCAGTAGCCAAGAAATAATTCTGCAGGGAGCAGCCAGTGTGCTAAGAAAGGAAAGACTTAGTGTGTTCAAGGACCTGAAAGACCATGTTGGTAAAAAGAATAATAGAAAGAGCTATAAGAAAGGTAAGTTGAGAGAGAAAGGTAGAGGTCATATCATTATTTTAAGAAATTTGTTCATGAGGAGGCAGAAAAAAAGCAGTAAGTGGAAAAGGTTTGGAAAGCAAGAAGTTTTTGCTGTTCTGTTTTAGTATGAATAAGAAAAATTCAGTAGAGAGAAATGGATGGAGATTGGAAGAGGAAATAGTGGTTTCTAGCTGTATGACATTAGGCAAATTACTAAACAATTTGGCAGAATTCCTAAGCCACTCAAGGCCAAGAATTGGCCACTAAGATATAATAACATTTCCTCCACTGGGGGAAGGAGGGAAAGGTAGGAGACAACAGTGTAGATGCAAACAAATAGGTTTGTAAAGCTGGAGGCAGGGTCTTGAGTAAGCTGGAGGCAGGGTCTTGAGTAGTGTTGAAGTTGTGGACTGAGATCTTCTCTTTACTTAGTGAATAATAGGCAGGGTCATCTGCTGAGGAACAGTTACCTCTTAGGAGTTTGGGTTAAATGGGAAGGGTTTAAAATGGTTGTTTCATGGACTAGAAGAATACACCTACTAAAGAAGTATCAAATATTTAACAGTCTGTTAGTTTGTGTTACTTTCTTGCATCTCTGCTAAGATTCCTGGTGCAGGCAGGATTCAAGTTTTGAGAGGTTCAGGCGACAGAAGGAGTTTAAGGTATTAAACATAGTAAACAAATGATGGACACAAACTAGGGCTAAGAAAATGAACTGAAGACAACTTCTGTTGATACATGTGGTGAGAGAGAAGGCTTAGTGGACTGGTGGTGGAGTTACTAGCCTTAATAGTGGGGGTAATTGGACAAAGCAATTACCAAGATCAGAAGTCTTGGTTGAGAATAAGATGTTTGAATTAGGACTGTAGACCAGGTACAGTGTCTTCAACTGATAGAGGAAAATGTCCAGGAGCTTGATAAAGACAGCGGCTTAAAAAGGGAATGATTGGGATTGGTTAGACGTAAGAAAACATGAATTTTGTTTGTTTCATTTTGCCAGAAAGTGGAGGAGGAGGAGTGGTTTGAAAGTAACATTGGAAAACAAAAAGGATACCAATCACATCTTTCAAATATTGAGGAAAGTAGTCTAAGCTGCAGCTTTATTTATTTAGGATTGAGTGCCCATTAGCTTCCAAGGGAAATATCCTTTGGAGGATGGTGGGCACAATGTCTTTTATTAAGGTCTGTGACTGATTCTAGTTGCAAAGACTGCAGCATTGGCTGTAGCAGGTAGGCTCTGCAGCAGTTTTTTTTGCATGAGACTTAAATGGATACTGGGCTTAGCATCCAAGATATAAGGAAGTGAAAAGAGCAGATTATAGTAATGGGATACATAGTATAATCCTGTTTACGTAACATTTTATATAGCTGATTCTAAATTCTTTTCTAACACTAATTCAGGAGGTGTTAATTTAGGTTCCAAAACCTTAATGATATGTGGTCAAAGAAGTTCACAAGACTCCAACTAAATTTCCTTCTTAGACCATTTAAGAGATTCACAGTATGTGTAGTATTTAAAAGGATGTGAAAGAAATGCCAAAAGTAAACAAATATATACATAGTTCTTGTAATATTCTTTAAAATGAAAACCATTTTTAACAGCATACTTCTTAAAATCCCACATTAGTTTCTCTCAGTAAGAAAAGGAAGGGCTGGTGCAGAGATGTATGAGAGGATGTTCATCATACTGTTAACAATGTTCACCTCTGGGTAATGGATTTTGGGTTTTTTCCTACTCTTTGTATGTTTTATGTATTTGAATTTTTATGATGAACAAATACCATTTTTTAAATTTTTTAAAAAGATTTTATTTGAGAGAGAGAGAGCATGTGTGTGCAAGCGGGAAGAGGGGTAGGGAAGGGAAGAGGGACAAGCAGACTCTGCACTGAACACAAGCACGACACAGGGCTGGATCTCAGGAACCTGAGATCATGATCTGAGCCAAAGTAAAGAGTTGGCCACTTAACTGACTGAGCTATCCAAGCACCCCAAACATCATTTTTATAATGGGGAGATATTTCAAATAAGAGAGGAAAGCTTAATCACTTAATCACTTGGAAATAATATAATTATGAAATCCTTACCTCATATCTCACATCAAATTATATTTAAAGATTAAATATAATAAATGGAATTATAAAAGTATAAGAAGGAAATAAAAGAAAATGCCTTAAACTCTTGGATGGGAAAATAGCAATCAGTATATCTAGTGATCAGATCTAAACACCATTCTTCATTTGAAGGAACCAGGACTGTTTGGAGAAATGTTTGATTCACAGGAAAGAAAAAAATATACCTGGGGGTGCCTGGATGGCTCAGTCGTTAAGCGTCTGCCTTCGGCTCAGGTCATGATCTCAGGGTCCTGGGATCGAGCCCCGCATCGGGCTCCCTGCTAGGCGGGAAGCCTGCTTCTCCCTCTCCCACTCCCCCTGCTTGTGTTCCCTCTCTCGCTGTGCCTCTCTCTGTCAAATAAATAAATAAAATCTTAAATATATATATATATATATATATATATATATATATATATATATATATA